>NC_089842.1:22845179-23163929 GCF_035609145.1 Eleutherodactylus coqui | reverse complement strand
CAAAAATTGGCCATGGCCAGCCGAGAGGGCAGGTGAAACCCATTAATCGCTTTGGTTAATGTGGCTTAAGTGGTAACTAGGCCTGGAGGCAGCCCAGTGTAACGAAAAATTGGTTCAAGTTAAAGTTCCAACGCTTTTAAGCGCATTGAAACTTATAAAAATTGTTCAGAAAAATTATTTGAGTGAGCCTTGTGGCCCTAAGAAAAATTGCCCGTTCAGCGTGATTACGTGAGGTTTCAGGAGGAGGAGCAGGAGGAGGAGGAGGAATATTAGACACAGATTGATGAAGCAGAAATGTCCCCGTTTTGGATGGTGAGAGAGAACGTAGCTTCCATCCGCGGGTGCAGCCTACGTATTGCTTACGTATCGCTGCTGTCCGCTGGTGGAGAACAGAAGTCTGGGGAAATCCAGCCTTTGTTCATCTTGATGAGTGTTAGCCTGTCGGCACTGTCGGTTGACAAGCGGCTACGCTTATCTGTGATGATTCCCCCAGCCGCACTAAACACCCTCTCCGACAAGACGCTAGCCGCAGGACAAGCAAGCACCTCCAGGGCATACAGCGCTAGTTCAGGCCACGTGTCCAGCTTCGACACCCAGTAGTTGTAGGGGGCAGAGGCGTCACCAAGGATGGTCGTGCGATCCGCTACGTACTCCCTCACCATCCTTTTACAGTGCTCCCACCGACTCAGCCGTGACTGGGGAGCGGTGACACAGTCTTGGTGGGGAGCCATAAAGCTGGCCAGGCCCTTAAAGACTGTTGCACTGCCTGGGATGTACATGCTGCTCGATCTACGCACATCCCCTGCTACCTTGCCCTCGGTACTGCGCCTTCTGCCACTAGCGCTGTCGGCTGGGAATTTTACCATCAGCTTGTCCGCAAGGGTCCTGTGGTATAGCAACACTCTCGAACCCCTTTCCTCTTCGGTAATCAGAGTGGGCAGGTTCTCCTTATACCGTGGATCGAGCAGTGTGCACACCCAGTAATCCGTCGTGGCCAGAATGCGTGCAACGCGAGGGTCACGAGAAAGGCATCCTAACATGAAGTCAGCCATGTGTGCCAGGGTACCTGTACGCAACACATGGCTGTCTTCACTAGGAAGATCACTTTCAGGATCCTCCTCCTCCTCCTCAGGCCATACACGCTGAAAGGATGACAGGCAATCAGCCGGTGTACCGTCAGCAGCGGCCCAAGCTGTCTCTTCCCCCTCCTCCTCATCCTCCTCATGCTCCTCCTCCTCCTCCTGTACGCGCTGAGAAATAGACAGGAGGGTGCCCTGACTATCCAGCGGCATACTGTCTTCCCCCGCCCCCGTTTCCGAGCGCAAAGCAGCTGCCTTTATGGTTTGCAGGGAATTTCTCAAGATGCATAGCAGAGGAATGGTGACGCTAATGATTGTAGCATCGCCGCTCACCACCTGGGTAGACTCCTCAAAATTACCAAGGACATGGCAGATGTCTGCCAACCAGGCCCACTCTTCTGAAAGGAATTGAGGAGGCTGACTCCCACTGCGCCGCCCATGTTGGAGTTGGTATTCCACTATAGCTCTACGTTGTTCATAGAGCCTGGCCAACATGTGGAGCGTAGAGTTCCACCGTGTGGGCACATCGCACAGCAGTCGGTGCACTGGCAGCTTAAAGTGATGTTGCAGGGTGCGCAGGGTGGCAGCGGCCGTGTGGGACTTGCGGAAATGTGCGCAGAGCCGGCGCGCCATTCCGAGCAGGTCTGACAAGCGTGGGTAGCTTTTCAGAAAGCGCTGAACCACCAAATTAAAGACGTGGGCCAGGCATGGCACGTGCGTGAGGCTGCCGAGCTGCAGAGCCGCCACCAGGTTACGGCCGTTGTCACACACGACCATGCCCGGTTGGAGGCTCAGCGGCGCAAGCCAGCGGTCGGTCTGCTGTGTCAGACCCTGCAGCAGTTCGTGGGCCGTGTGCCTCTTATCGCCTAAGCTGAGTAGTTTCAGCACGGCCTGCTGACGCTTGCCCACCGCTGTGCTGCCACACCGCGCGACACCGACTGCTGGCGACATGCTGCTGCTAACACATCTTGATTGCGAGACAGAGGAGGAGGAGGAGGAGGAGGAGGAGGAGGGTGCTTTAGTGGAGGAAGCATACACCTCCGCAGATACCACCACCGAGCTGGGACCCGCAATTCTGGGGGTGGGTAGGACATGAGCGGTCCCAGGCTCTGACTCTGTCCCAGCCTCCACTAAATTCACCCAATGTGCCGTCAGGGAGATG
The DNA here is from genome assembly GCF_035609145.1 of Eleutherodactylus coqui. NCBI lineage: Eukaryota > Metazoa > Chordata > Amphibia > Anura > Eleutherodactylidae > Eleutherodactylus > Eleutherodactylus coqui. The sequence goes on along the minus strand of NC_089842.1, from coordinate 23,161,688 downwards.
TAGTGGCCCTGCCCGCCTGTGCTTGTCCACGTGTCCGTAGTTAAGTGGACCGTGGCAGTAACCGCGTTGGTGAGGGCGCGTACAATGTTGCGGGAGACGTGGTCGTGCAGGGCTGGGACGGCACATCGGGAAAAGTAGTGGCGACTGGGAACTGAGTAGCGCGGGGCCGCCGCCTCCATGATACTTTTGAAGGACTCCGTTTCCACAACCCTATACGGCAGCATCTCAAGGCTGATGAATTTTGCTATGCGGACGGTTAACGTTTGAGCGTGCGGGTGCGTGGCGGCGTACTTGCGCTTGCGCTCCAACAGTTGCGCAAGCGACGGCTGGACGGTGCGCTGAACTACACTGCTGGATGGGGCCGAGGACAGCGGAGGTGAGGGTGTGGGTGCAGGCCAGGAGACGGTAGTGCCTGTGTCCTGAGAGGGGGGTTGCATCTCAGTGGCAGGTTGGGGCACAGGGGGAGAGGCAGGGGTGCAAACCGGAGGCGCTGAACGGCCTTCGTCCCACCTTGCGGGGTGCTTGGCCATCATATGTCTGCGCATGGTGGTGGTGGTGAGGCTGTTGGTGTTGGCTCCCCGGCTGAGCTTTGCGCGACAAAGGTTGCACACCACTGTTCGTCGGTCGTCAGGCGTCTCTGTGAAAAACTGCCAGACCTTAGAGCACCTCGGCCTCTGCAGGGTGGCATGGCGCGAGGGGGCGCTTTGGGAAACACTTGGTGGATTATTCGGTCTGGCCCTGCCTCTACCCCTGGCCACCGCACTGCCTCTTGCAACCTGCCCTGCTGATGCCCTTGACTCCCCCTCTGAAGACCTGTCCTCCTGAGTAAGCGTTGCACACCAGGTGGGGTCAGTCACCTCATCGTCCTGCTGCTCTTCCTCCGAATCCTCTGTGCGCTGCTCCCTCGGACTTACTGCCCTTACTACTACCTCACTGCAAGACAACTGTGTCTGATCGTCATCGTCCTCCTCACCCACAGAAAGTTGTTGAGACAGTTGGCTGAAGTCCCCAGCCTCTTCCCCCGGACCCCGGGAACTTTCGAATGGTTGGGCATCAGTGACGATAAACTCCTCTGGTGGGAGAGGAACCGCTGCTGCCCAATCTAAGCAGGGACCCGAGAACAGTTCCTGGGAGTGTTCCCGCTCCTGAGCAGGTGTCATTGTAGTGGAGTGAGGAGGCTGGGAGGAAGGAGGAGCAGCAGACAGAGGATTCGGATTTGCAGCAGTGGACGGCGCAGAACTGCGGGTAGACGATAGGTTGCTCGAAGCACTTTCTGCCATCCAGGACAGGACCTGCTCACACTGCTCATTTTCTAATAACCGTCTCCCGCGTGGACCCATTAATTGGGCGATGAATGTGGGGACACCAGAAACGTGCCTCTCTCCTAATCGCGCAGCAGTCGGCTGCGACACACCTGGATCAGGAGCTCGGCCTGTGCCCACACCCTGACTTGGCCCTCCGCGTCCTCGGCCGCGTCCACGTCCTCTAGGCCTACCCCTACCCCTCAGCATGCTGTATTACCAGTGATTTGATTTCACAGGCAGCTAATAAATTGGCGCAAGACTGCAGGCCAAATATAATTTTTTCCCTTTTTTGAAAACGAAAGGCCCCACTGCCTCTAGTGAATGTATAATCTAAGTTTAATAACTGTGCTGTGTCCCTGCTAATGTGTCACAGAACGTGAGGGTAGCAGAGTTATTAACTGTGGCAGAGCAGGTATTTTTTTTCCCAATTAAGGAAAGCAAATGGCAAAGTCAGGAGTAAAACGTAGCTGGGTGCGTATGATTTTTACAGGTTGCACACGCAGCCGACACGTGTCCACCGCCCTTAGGACGGACAGAGGCAGGACAAATAGAATTATTTTCCGTTTTTTGGCACCAAAAGGCAGCACTGCGTATATTCTATGAACATGAGAAGTTTAATAACTGTGCTGTTTTCCTGCTAATGTGTCACAGAACGTGAGGGTAGCAGAGTTATTAACTGTGGCAGAGCAGGTATTTTTTTTCCCAATTAAGGAAAGCAAATGGCAAAGCCAGGAGTAAAACGTAGCTGGGTGCGTCTGATTTTTACAGGTTGCACACGCAGCCGACACGTGTCCACCGCCCTTAGGACGGACAGAGGCAGGACAAATAGAATTATTTTCCGTTTTTTTGCACCAAAAGGCAGCACTGCGTATATTCTATGAACATGAGAAGTTTAATAACTGTGCTGTTTTCCTGCTAATGTGTCACAGAACGTGAGGGTAGCAGAGTTATTAACTGTGGCAGAGCAGGTATTTTTTTTCCCAATTAAGGAAAGCAAATGGCGAAGCCAGGAGTAAAACGTAGCTGGGTGCGTATGATTTTTACAGGTTGCACACGCAGCCGACACGTGTCCACCGCCCTTAGGACGGACAGAGGCAGGACAAATAGAATTATTTTCCGGTTTTTTGCACCAAAAGGCAGCACTGCGTATATTCTATGAACATGAGAAGTTTAATAACTGTGCTGTTTTCCTGCTAATGTGTAACAGAACGTGAGGGTAGCAGAGTTATTAACTGTGGCAGAGCAGGTATTTTTTTTCCCAATTAAGGAAAGCAAATGGCAAAGCCAGGAGTAAAACGTAGCTGGGTGCGTCTGATTTTTACAGGTTGCACACGCAGCCGACACGTGTCCACCGCCCTTAGGACGGACAGAGGCAGGACAAATAGAATTATTTTCCGTTTTTTTGCACCAAAAGGCAGCACTGCGTATATTCTATGAACATGAGAAGTTTAATAACTGTGCTGTTTTCCTGCTAATGTGTCACAGAACGTGAGGGTAGCAGAGTTATTAACTGTGGCAGAGCAGGTATTTTTTTTCCCAATTAAGGAAAGCAAATGGCGAAGCCAGGAGTAAAACGTAGCTGGGTGCGTCTGATTTTTACAGGTTGCACACGCAGCCGACACGTGTCCAACGCCCTTAGGACGGACAGAGGCAGGACAAATAGAATTATTTTCCGTTTTTTTGCACCAAAAGGCAGCACTGCGTATATTCAATGAACATGAGAAGTTTAATAACTGTGCTGTGTCCCTGCTTATGTGTCACAGAACGTGAGGGTAGCAGAGTTATTATAACTCTTGGAGAGCAGGTATTTTTTTCCCAATTAAGGAAAGCAAATGGCGAAGCCAGCAGTAAAGCGTAGCTGGGTGCGTCTGATTTAGCAATGTTGTTCACGCAGCTCACACGTGTCCACCGCCCTTAGGACGGACAGAGGCTGGACAAATAGATTTGTTTTCAGTTTTTTCCCACCAACAGGCAGCACTGCGTATATTCAATGAACATGAGAAGTTTAATAACTGTGCTGTGTCCCTGCTTATGTGTCACAGAACGTGAGGGTAGCAGAGTTATTATAACTCTTGGAGAGCAGGTATTTTTTTCCCAATTAAGGAAAGCAAATGGCGAAGCCAGCAGTAAAGCGTAGCTGGGTGCGTCTGATTTAGCAATGTTGTTCACGCAGCTCACACGTGTCCACAGCCCTTAGGACGGACAGAGGCTGGACAAATAGATTTGTTTTCAGTTTTTTGGCACCAAAAGGCAGCACTGCGTATATTCAATGAATAATAACTGTGTTGTGGCCCTGCCTATACAATTCTTTCCCTGCAGTATCAATGGAGGGTGGAATGCTCTGCAGAGGCGATTTTGAGAAGCAAAAAAAAATGCAGCACAGCTAACAGCAGCCAGCACAGTACTGCACACGGATAAATATGGCCCTAGAAAGGACCGTTGAGGTTCTTGAAGGCTACACTCACTCCTAACACTCTCCCTGCCTATGCAGCACTTCTGTCCCTAATGCCGGGTGCAACGCTCTGCAGAGCCGATTTTGAGAAGAAAAAAAAATTGCCACTGCTAACAGCAGCCAACACACAGCTATCAGTGGCCCTAATAAGGACCTTTGGGGGGTCTTGAAGCCTACACTAACTACCAATTCTTTCCCTACAGCAGCTCCGGTACAAACAGCACTGTCCCTCATCTAACTCACACCGCATCTGAGGCGAACTGCGGGAGGGGCCGACTTTTATGTTCGGGTGACACCTGATCTCCCCAGCCACTCACAGCAGGGGGGTGGTATAGGGCTTGAACGTTGCAGGGGGAAGTTGTAATGCCTTCCCTGTCTTTCAATTGGCCAGAAAAGCGCGCTAACGTCTCAGAGAGGAAACTGAAAGTAACCGGAACACCGCGTGGTGCTCGTTAAGAGTAACGAGCATCCCGAACAACCTGATATTCGCACGAATATCAAGCTCGGAAGAACACGTTCGCTCATCTCTATTATAGAGCCATTGAGCGGCCAAAACGATAAAGAACCCACTCAAATGACCCCATTTTGAAAACTAGACCCCTTAACGAATTCATCTAGGGGTGTACTGCGTATTTTGACCCCACAGTATTTCAATGAATCTAAGCAAAGCAAAAGGAACAAAATTACAATTTTCATTTTTTGGCAATTGTGTCAATTTAAGAAACAGTTTTTCTGTACAGTGTACATAGGAATGAAGACGTTCACCCCAAAATGCATACCCCCGTTTGTCCCGTGTTCAGAAACATTCCCATTGTGGCCCTAATCTACTTACAGGACCCATGGCAAGGCCTGTAATGGAGGGAACACCTGTTGGCTTTCAAGGCACCAGTGAATAAATTCCAGGCCCCATTGCTCAATTGTGCGGAATAAAAATTGACTCCCTAAAAATATCCCCCTCCTCCTTTCCTACTGGTGCCCTTTTTGACATTCCCCAAATCTTACATAAAAGTAATAATGGTAACTGTATGGTATTTCCGAAGACAGGGGTAATTATGGGGGCTGGTTGGGATAGGTACATGGGGTTATAAAACCAGGTATCCCCCCCCTCCTCTCATGCTTTTTTGGGGGTATTTCTTGACCCCAGTGGGAGTGATGGGGTGTAAAAAGTGGCACTCTTTGAGGCTTCGTAAGCTTGCGGAGGTGCGGCGGTCTCACACAGAAGGCGCTCAACAAGCTGCTCCTGGAACTGCAGAAAGGCGAGCGTTCCCGGGGGCTTCTTGTAAATTACGCTTTTTGGTTTTTTTTACACTTTTTACTTTAAATGATGACGGTTATCCATCCATCTATTACACTGTTACCTATACCTTTATTTTTATTTGCTACTGTTATATTTTTATTTGCTACTAACATAAAACTAATTTTTTCAAATCTGGGCTCAAAGCAAATAAAACAAAAAAAACAAAAAAGCCCTTAGATATTGGACTGACAGATACAGGAATACAAATGCTTTTTTTTCTGTATTTTTTATCTCCTTACACCCTAAATCTACCATGTCTCTGATGCAAGGGAGCAGGAGAATTATTGTGTCCTGACTACTTTCCCTGGTTAGCCAAAGAACAGACTGTAAGGCCTCAGTCAAACAAGCGTTTTTATATGCGTATGTTACCTGCGCTTGCGATCCGCATCTATATAGAACCAATGCTTTTCAATTGCAGCGGTCATATGTCCGATATTTACTTGCGCACAAAAATGCGCAATGGTAAATATAGGGCAGCAGATTTCAAAACACAGTCAACAGTGGCATCTGTCTTTTTGGGATGTTTTGGATTTTCCACTTGAGCAACCTAACTCTGAATGGCCTAAATGAAGTCCTGGAGAAAATTTAGAACCAGACCCTGAAAATCTGCAAGGCTATACGTATACATAGACACATCATTGATGATCTCCTCTTTCTGCTCCATTGCTACGTTTTTTTATACCCGTTGCTACTTCTATGGAAATATGAAACAACCTTAGCTCACTTGTACTTTGGATACATAAATGCATCAGCATGTTAGGCTCATACTCTTATACTGAGGGGACCTTTTTATTTACAACCGTTTCCACAAAAATATTCATCCTATGAGATAGGCACAGAATTGCATACAAACTTCTAAATGTACATTGGGACCCCCTTCCTAGGAGTATATATAATTAGAAGTATTGTAATATTGTTTATAATTCTAATTATTGTACGTTTTATATTATATTTTCATGTTTATATAAATTTTTTATCATCATAATTAGTGCATCATATTGTATTATTATAAACATCCTATCATGTTTTACCTAGTTATTTTAACTCATTAATTCTCTAAAAATTATTATGCATCAAAAATTTTATGCATCACTTATAACTCATTGCCAGGTTGTGTGTATCTATATATACTTTTTTTTTCATATATAAGAGAAAGACAAGAATTATTTCTTACCGATAATTCCTTTTCCATGAGTCCATCATGACAGCACACATGGAGGTTGCCCCGCCTGTGTTCGCTGGGACAGGAAGACGAAGAGTTCTTTTAAAGGCCACCTCCCACCAACTATCTCCAGTAACTTCCAAATCATCACAACAGATACGTGGCCCAAATCTTTATTAATGCTGAAAAAACAAACATGTTACACATATGTATTATAAACCATACAAGGGTGGGAAACTATGTGCTGTCATGATGGAGTCATGGAAAAGGAATTATTGTAAGAAATAATTGTGTTACGATCGTGTGGGCAAACTAAGCACGGGGCCCACACGATCGTACCCAAAGAGGAACTGGAAAAGGATGCACGCACACAGGATGCACTAGGGTCACAAGGGTTTCAGGCAAACTGACCCTGTGCTACAGGAGAGGATGGCATGGCCCTACCTAAGCGGGGGATTCGCCCCAATAAAGGACGGCCCAGCGGTCTTCGGATCTGGGCGCTAGCTGCTCCTAGGAACTACGCACCAGAACAGGACACATTCACATGCCACATGACAGGGACTGAACCACAGGTCACAGAGCCAGAATACACAGCATACAGCAGCCACAATGCAAACACTAATAGCAGATGATAAGCTGAATATAAATACCAGGTGTTAGTTAAAATTTTGTACAAAACGTGGAAGCTAGTGGGCCAACTTCACTGCTCCTGGTTATACTGCTAGTCCCTACACAAACCAGGAGTCCAGCAGAACCGGACACAGATCACACAGCCAGCTGCCACAGGAACAGGACAGAGCACAAATCACACAGCCAGCTGCCACAGGAACAGGGCAGAACATAGATCACACAGCCAGCTGCCACAGGAACAGGGCAGAGCACAGATCACACAGCCAGCTGCCACAGGAACAGGGCAGAGCACAGATCACACAGCCATCTGCCACAGGAACAGGGCAAAGCACAGATCACACAGCCATCTGCCACAGGAACAGGACAGAGCACAGTTCACACAGCCAGCTGCCACAGGAACAGGAGAGAGCACAGTTCACACAGCCAGCTGCCACAGGAACAGGACAGAGCACAGTTCACACAGCCAGCTGCCACAGGAACAGGACAGAGCACAGTTCACACAGCCAGCTGCCACAGGAACAGGACAGAGCACAGATCACACAGCCAGCTGCCACAGGAACAGGACAGAGCACAGTTCACACAGCCAGCTGCAACAGGAACAGGACAGAACACAGTTCACACAGCCAGCTGCCACAGGAACAGGACAGAGCACAGATCACCAGCTTCAGAGTGGGACCAAACTAGACATACCTGATAAAAAGTTACAGAAGACAGAAGTAACATGACTGCCCACCCTGGGACCCAGCCAGAGACTGACCAGGAGCTGGGCTTATATGTGAGCACAGACCCAGGAGGTTGGCTAGCAAGAAGTACCACACCCAACCAGCTTAATCAATTAACTCTGAGAGGGCTGTGCTGCTAGGAAGCTTAGGACTACAGATTCCAGCAGCACACAACAATTCTAGTCTTTCCATCGCGTCCATTTTGACATCACACATGGAGGTATACCAAATCACCTATTCCTAGGGGCGGGGGGGAGGGCTACTGCCTGGAGCACTTTTCGCCCAAACGCCAGTTCCCTACTAGAACGAAGGTCTAGTCTGTGGTGTTTTGAGAAGGTATGAAAATTCAGCCAAGTTGCTGCCCTGCAGATTTTTTTCTACCGAGGCCCCACTGCGTTCAGCCCAAGAAGCGACGAGGGCCCTGGTGGAGTGGGCCCTCGTCCCCTCCAGAGCCAACAAACCTCTAGCTATGTAAGTTTCCTGGATCGCTAACTTGATCCATCTTGATCCAAAATTTCTCTGATATACAAAAGGACTCAGAAGCTTGTAAGTAGACCTTGACCGCTCTGCGCACATCTAAATTATATATCCGCTGCTCTTTCTTATTTCTAAAATTTTGGCAGAAAGAAGGTAACACTATTTTTTGGCCCACATGGAAAGGGGACAGAAAACTTTTGGAGAAAAAAAAATCAGGAGTGGTTCTAAAGATCATACGGTCTTCTGAAATTCTCAGGTAAGGCTCTATGCAAAATAGTGACTGCAATTCGACGATTCTTCTTGCAGAAGTAATGGCAATCAAGAAGGTGGCTTTAATGGATAGATTTCTCAGGGAAATCTGTTGAATGGGTTCGAAAGGAGGATCAGAAAGATTCTCCAGTACCACATTAAGATCCCACATGGGTGCGACTGCCCTTACAAATGGTGTTATCCTATCTGCTCCTTTTAAAAACCTTTTTATCTATTTTCCATCAGTCTGACATCAAATAGGGCACTGAGGGCTGCTGTCTGCACTCGTAAAGTCCTAGGGCTAAGGTTCTTATCTAGCCCTGCCTGCAGAAAATCTAAGATCTTAACATAGTCCGGTTTGTCTGTTTCCGGAATACCTGGCTTATATCATGCAATAAATTTCCCCCATACTTTGGAATAGATCTTTGAGGTAACATCTTTCCGACTTTTAAATAGAGTATCAATCACCTTATGGGAGAGCCCTTGTTTTCTCAGCCTCTGGCTTTTAGAAGCCAGACCATCAGCTTTAACCAGTGGGTATTCTGAAAAAACACAGGGCCTGAGATAGCAGATCCTCCCTGGGAGGTAGCGCTATGGGGGATTGTATCGCCAAAGAGTTTAGCACTGGATACCAAGGTCTTTTTGGCCAGGCCGGAGCAATGAAGATCACTGTAACATGACTGTTTTGTATTTTCTGCAAACATCTGGATATTAGTGGGAGTGGAGGAAAAACATACGCCAAAGACATACCCATTCCCGGGATAGCGCATCTAGTGCTACTGGGTGGTCTGTAGGATCTAGCGAAAATAAATCCCGGCACTGGGAGTTTCTCCTGGTTGCGAATAAGTCTATCTGGGGTTGGCCCCATTGGTTTATGAGACGGTGGAATACTTCCGTGTTGAGGGCCCACTTTCCGTGATTTAACCTTTCTCTGCTCAAGAAGTCTGCTACATGGTTTAACGATCCTTTTAGGTGGACTGCTGATAATTATGCGGTGTTGCCTTCTGCCCATGACAGGATCCTTTGCGCCATATGCCGTAAGTGGGGGTGCCGGGTGCCTCCCTGGTGGCTGAGAATAGATACTGCTGTTATGTTATCCAACAACACTTTCACGTGTTTTCCTCACAGTAAATCTCCAGACCTAATTAGGGCTTCCCAGAAAACCCTTAGCTCTTTGAAATTAGAGGAACGGGTATTGGTGAAATTTGACCAAGAACCCTGTAAGGCTTTGCCTGCTACCTGGGCTCCCGACCCGGAAGTACTGGCATCTGTAATGACCGTGACACAAGGAGCTAAGGACCACTGAATCCCTCTCCTAAGATTTGAGGGTGAGCCACCAGTTTAAAGACTTCTTTACCCACTGTGGTAACTTAAGTCTCGTATCCAGAGAATTTTGAGTACGATCCCATGTCGATAAAAGTTTCTCCTGTAGGGGTCTGGAATGAAATTGAGCCCACAGAATTGTAGGTAAGCAAGCTGCCATTTGGCCTAAGATGCGCATCACCTCCCTTACTGACACAAAATCTCTCTTTTTAAAGTTTCAAATTGCAAGGGTAGTATGGGAGATTTTAGATTCCGGAAGAAAGGAACGACATCTTTCAGAGTCCAGCAGGACTCCCAAAAATATTTTCCAAGTCTCAGGAATAAGACTGGATTTATCCAAGTTGACAATCCAACCCAAATCCCTGAGGAGATTTAACGTTTGCTCTAAATGAGACTGCATAGTAATTGTATCCTTCGCAATCAACAGAAAGCTATCTAGATTTGGAATGATCCTGATATTTCTATTGTTGTCATTACTTTTGTAAATATTCTGGGGGCTGAGGAAACGCCAAAAGGTAAACAAGTGAACTGAAAATGGGAAATGACACCCCCTATTTGGACAGCAAATCTAAGTAACCTCTGAGATGCTGTACGGATAGGGATGTGATAACATGAGCAGGACCTATCAACGGAACCGTGGAACGTATCATATCCATTTTAAATGTAGAATTATTAACATAATTATTTAATAATTTTGGTATAACTCTAAAGGATCCGTTTGATTTAGGGACTATGACAAAAGGTGAATAATAACCCTGGCCCTGTTCACGCACACGGACAGGAACAATCTCTCCTATTTTAATTAAACTAAGATCACCCTCCTCCAATCGCTCTTGGGGGCGGGGAGCCTGCATAGGCATTACACAATATTTTTTGGGGGGCCTAGATTATAATTCTAATTTATAACCTGACCAGACCACCCTTAGTACCCAGGGAATATCAGTAATTTGATGCCAATTCCCTGAATACTGAAGAAGTCTACCCCCCACCACACACTCTCTATCTGGGATCAAGTTTGGCAGAAAAGCCTGACCTTTTCCTCCTGCCCCCTTTCAGGTAAGACTACCTACCCGACTTCCCTTTGCTCCTCCCTCCCTGGCTGAGAAGATTCTTTTCTGAAGGACGATGTTTTCCTCAGAAAATAATCCATTGAGAAACACATTCTTTTGTCCACCGCTTTCTCCAGAATTTTATCCAAAATCAGGCCGAAGAGATACTCGGCCTGGAAGGGGATTGTGCACAACTTATTCTTGGACATCGCGTACGACGTCATCGCGTATGATGTGGCGCCACTCCAACAGAGGAAGCCGGCCGCCGTGCCGCTAGGCGCCGGAACTGGAGCACAGAGCACAGCTGCACCTGCCACTAGTCCCCTCCATCTGCTTGTGCCGCTCCTGGATGGCTGCCGCAGCCCGACCGCACGGACCTGGCCGGCTCCCCACGCCCCAGTGAGTAGCATACTCAGATCCTGAAGCAGCCTCCCTCCACAGCACGGAGAACTCCCCTTTGTGTCCATTTGGGACAGGAAGAACACTGGAGATAGTTGGTGAGAGGTGGTCTTTAAAAGAACTCTCCTTCCCATCCCAGCGAACATAGGCGGGGCAACCTCCATGTGTGCTGGCAGGATGGATGATATGGAAATGGAAATCCGTGCCTTTTTAGGACCCCCCCCCCCTCCTTCTTTTCACTGTACTTATTAAACAAAACCAAACTTATATATACACATTTCTCAGGCAATCCCTCTATTAGAATTATCAAATGTTTTCACCAATTTTTTAAAGAAAGTATGTTACAAAACCAACAGATCTGCAATGTACATCAAGGCAGATTGATCTACTATGCGTAAAGTCCTATACCATTGTGATTGAGACACGCAGATCTTGCATTAGAAAGAATGTATCACAGCACAAACAGTTTTAGGTACACTTATATGAATTGGCTCTGAAAGGATTATGCTTTGCCACAATTGCAAACTATTGATATTGATAATCATTAACTATGAAACATTGATCTATGAACCAGTAAAAAGGATGGGGGAAGGGTACAACATCTTGGTTAGTTTTGAAGAGTTTCTAGTCTGAAGACTTTATTAGTTGCCAGCATGTTTCTGAAGACTGTTTGAAAGAATATATGAAAGACCTCAATTGCTTGGGGTGGTGGTGGTGGGGACTGTGGTAGATGGGGAGGGAGATTGGGCGAGACTAGATTAAATGGTATGGCCGTTTTATTTTTAAATTCGATCCATGGTAACAAGGTGTTTAGGAATTTATTTCCGATTCTTCCAGCTCATGAGCTCCTCAAAGCGACAAATTTGATGTATTTTGTTTTCCCACTGGGCTAGAGAAGGGGGGGGGGGGTTCCTTTTTACGCCACATTAAGGGAATGAGTAACTTGGCTACAGTTACTAAGATTGTTGCCAAAATCTCCTGCCTTGTGGTGAAGCTTTTGGAAGGGAGCCAAACTTAGTGAGGTTGAGCAAATTTTATTGATTTGGGAGAATATTTGTTTCCAATAGGGGGCAATTTCTGGTCGGTCCCACCAAATACATATAATGGTGCCTCCTTGGGGGCCACATCTCCAGCGGCAGTCAGATGGTGCCAAATTTAGTTTAAATAGTTGATGGGGTGTTTTGCACCATCTTAGAAGAAGTTTAAATGAGCTTCCTTGAATCCGGTGCATCTTGAGAAGCCATGGGAGTGGCTCAGGTTTTTGTCTGTGTTATCTTTAGATAGGGTGATGTTTAATTCTTTTTCCCATTCTCTCAAGAACCATGGTTTGCGTGGAGCGGAGTCCAAGAGCACTCCCTTGTGAAGCTTAGAGATTAATTTTTTTGTGGAGATTTGGGAGTAATTGAGAGATCTGTTATGGTTTGAAACTATCTGTTATGTTATAGCTAGAGATGAGCGAATATACTCATTTCGAGTAAATACTCGATCGAGCACCGCGATTTTCGAGTACTTCTGTACTCGGGTGAAAAGATTCGGGGGGCGCCGGGGGGGGGGGGGGGAGGCGTGGCGGAGAGGGGGGTAGCAGCAGGGAACAGGGGGGAGCCCTCTCTCTTTCCCTCTCCCCCCCACTCCCCGCTGCAACCCCCCACTCACCCACGGCGCCCCCCAAATCTTTTTTGAGAATAGTGCTGATCCCTCTGCACTGTGACAGCCCTTCAGATATTGGCAGACGGCTATTAAGTCTCCTCTCAGCCTTCTTTTTTGCAAGCTAAACATTCCCAGATCCTTTAACCATTCCTCATAGGACATGATTTGCAGACCGCTCACCATTTTGGTAACTCTTCCCTAAACTTCCTCCACTTTGTCTTTTTTAAACTGGGGTGCCCAGAACTGAACACAGTATTCCAGATGAGGTCTGACTAAGGAAGCGTGGAGGGGGATAATTAACTTGCATGATCTGGATGCTCTGCTTCTCTTAATACATCCCAGAATTGTGTTTGCCTTTTTGGCTGCTGCATCACATTGTTGACTCATGTTCAGTCTATGATCTATTAGTATACCCAAGTCTATTTCACATGTGCTACTGCTTAGCCCAATTCCTCCCATTCTGTATGTGCGTTTTTCATTTTTCTAGCCAAGATGTTACTTGACATGTCACATCACTACAAGCCTCTAGACGGGATTTGATTTGTCGCGTAATACATTTATTTTCCGTATGAACCTTTTAATTACACTACCTTGTATGCATAGCTACTGGAATGCAAGCGAGCGCTCCAGGCCTTGGAAGAGGCATGGTCCAACAGCTGATGCCAATTCTAATCACAAAGCGTTCACTCTATAAATAACATCCGATTCCTGGCAAACATTAAGGCCTGATGAAGGTGTCTTATGCACACAGAAACGCGTTGCCAACTCCTTGCTGTATGTTTATGTAATCCTTTTAATTCTATTTGTAATGTGTCTGGCTCTATAGCCTGTATTATTGTCTTATTCAATTACTTGTGGATATCTACAATATTGTTGGGAGCACCACTACTCTGTACTGTCTACCAGGATTAGGGTTTTTTTTTTGTTTAAAAGACCCTCTGTGAAGTAAGTCACCATTTACAATTATATGGTCTGTTTCCTGGAGCGCTGCGGTTTTACATACCTTATTTTCACTCCTTTCTCCAACCAACTCCTAGATGGTGGAGCTCCTCATTGTGTATTCCCACTAACCAGTCCCACCTGTAGTTTTGTAGCTGGAACTATAAAGTTAGTGGTAGCCTCATTGCCACACATGTGGCTGGTGCGCATGGGTGTCCAGCATTAAGTTTCCAGGAACAAGTGTCGTACGCCTTAACATTTTCTTCCTACGCCCCGGCCCCAATATACTTCATCTACATCAGCCCTCCCCTCCTCTCCTCACCCATGCACAGCTCCCATGCACTTTTTGCCTTCATCAGATGCCTCAACCCCCCCCCCCCCGTACCACTAAGAAACACCTTAGCCATTCTCACAAATCCCCCAACCACCTGCTCACTCTCACTACCCTGCTACTTCCAGCCGCGGGGGACATATGCCTCAACCCTAGCCCACCCCATACTGCTCTCTACCAAAATCCCCCCCAATCATATCAAACCACCCCACTAGCCCCTGTGCCCCCACCCCCACCCCCACTCCCCTGCCTCATTCAAATGTGCCCTATGGAACTCCCAATCTATGTGCAACAAACTCCCAACTATCCCATCTTCACCGCCAAACACCTTAATCTGCTCGCCCTCAGCGAAACTGGGATACAACAGTCCAACTCTGACTCCCCTGCTGAATTGTCCTGTGATGGCCTACAGTACTCCCACATACCCAGATCAGACGACAGGCACGGTGGAGGAGTCGGCATCCTGCTCTCTCCGAACTATACCTTCCAGGTCATTCTCTTGGCTCCCTCACTTACTTTCCAGTCATTCGAAGTCTACACCCAACAACTCTTTTGCACGCTGTCTGTGTTTTCCCCCATGCTTTAAAGCGCTGCGGAATAAGCTGGCAAATAAAGAGTAATCTCCTATCTTTTGAATGGGGTCTTACAGATGAGAGATTTTTCCCTGCATGACATTGCAACGCAATATGATGCGGTAAACAAATCATGGCATATCCTATCTTGGGGCATGCCATCAGCTTGCACACTGTTTTCAATGGGTCCGGCGGCAGCATTGCACCATGTGTGAGGTGCATGTGGTGTGATGTGAGATGTCCCCATTGAAAATAATGGGAGAAACTCAGAGATCCTCTACTGTCCCGGATTGAGGCAAAGCGGTTTTGATAAAAAGACACCTCGCATCCATGAGGGTATTGCATGTTTGCAGGCATGATATCACACTTGTCCGTGTGAAGTTAGCCTAGGCCCTAGAGGTTCACTTTTAAGCATGAGCCAGTTACAAGCTGTGACAAGAGGTTTAAATACCAGAATTAATTTCTGATTCACATGATTTTCCAGGGCGTTCACTACCAGAACAATAACAGTCGTCTAGCTTTGTAGGACTTCATTCTGATATTTTCTTCACGGGAGACATCACCGCAAAGTCCTTAACAACATCTGGTGGACATGAGGAACTTCGGGCTGAAGGTTTGGTGCAGAAGATGATCTTTTATAAGAAATCCAAAAATCGACCGCAGTGAAGTAAACCGGATCATTTGGAATTTTCTTTCTATTTTATTCCTATTGCTTCTTGTCTATCAGCTTCTAGTATCTGGAATGGAAGCTGTGACCGGGATCTTCTCATGGTGGCCTCCACAATGGACTAGTAGTGGTAGGATCATGGCTAGCACGGAGTTGACTCAGAGTCTGGTTTTGCCTCCTTGTTCCTTCAGGATTGACAAAGATTTATTATTACCCCAACTTTATTATATACCTTCTATTGTGCTCATAGGTGGAACTTAAAGGGGTCTACTTTAGATGACTTCTTTTAGTCAGAGGGTTCCTGGCGTCTGCCCTGGAGGACCTCGAATGTCCTTTCAGCGTAAGACCGTTGGTTGAATGGGCGGTGGTGAATATTCTTGAGATGTTTTTTGAACCTTCTATCTCAGTTGTTGTCTCATGGGGAACCAGTAATGGCCACCATTAGATTGTCCGTACGTGTTGTCCTTCAGGATCTCTAGAGAGCTGGGTGATATCATTTAGCAGTGTAAGGCAGTCAACTCTTAATACCAATGTAGATTTATATATCATGCTGGGTGACAACACATACCAATGAGAATACCTGTTTTCTGCGCTCACAGCGATGTCCTCACACAGCTACACGGTTAATCAGCAGAAGGGCGCGGCCTGAAGGTGGAACGCTACATCAAACCAAGTAATTGCTGCTCAAAACACATTTCATCTGTGGGGCTTTCCTCACCCCACTGCCTGCCAGCCAATCCCAAAGCTGTAGCCATCCGGCAGAATGGCCAATGGAGAACAGGACGGTTGTCAGACAGAAATTAATTAACCTTTACATCTCTAACCTGCAATTATCCATATCATTGTTAGAACATTTAAAGACATATATGCACAATCAGGGCCACTATAGATGTTCGGGATGTGATGTTTGTACCTGCCTGCTTGTATCAGTATACCAGTAGGGATATTTAGTTTAAGGCCAAGCATGTGACTACATACAAAGTGTAATAGCTGACGCCTCATCCGGTCCCCACATGTACCACTTCAGGGCCTGTTGTGGAGGACAGTGAACTTCGGTGACTTAGTAGGGCAGTCAGTGTCATCAGCTCTGTGGAGAAATCACAGGAAGGGCTTTTACCCACTAGCATTTTTTTGCTGCGAATTCGCTGCTTTTTTTCCCCAAGTGTCAATGGGACTTTCTAATGTTAAAACTTGCGTTTTTTGTGCATTACGTTTTAAACATCAGAAAGTCCCATTGACATTTGGGGGAAAAAAGCAGTGAATTCACAGCAAAAAAAAACACGCTAGTGGGTAAAAGCCCTCAGGCTGGTAGCACACGAACAGATTTACACCGTGGAATCCGCACCACGGATCCGCAGCAAATGCCGGTTGAAATATGCTTTGCAAAATCCCTTTTTCCTACTCACTCGTGGAAACAAATTGCAATTTTCGTGAGTGTGGGGGGAAAAAAATTTGCAAAGCACAAGCCTGCGATGAGTTTTTAACATTAGAAAGTCCCATTGACAATCGCATAAAAAAAAAAAACTGCGATATTGGGTAGGAGCCCTTATTAGTATGGATTCCGCATGGACAGCTTTCTTTGAAGTCAATGGAAACTGTCCGACCTGCGGCTCATCCACAACTGACATTGCATATAGGTTGTGGGTGCCCACGCCATTGCCTAGCGATGGCGCGGGTAAAAGAAACATTAAAGAAAAATCTGTACTGAAATGACTGACAGCGGCTTGCCGCAACCATCCACAATACAGATGAAGAAAAGAGACAGAAACGCAGGGTCGCCGGCTGCGGTTAGGGACATTATGCTGTGGGCTCACGCATGCGGAATACGACCCGGTTGTGTGCCATTTTCACACGACGCGAGAGCACGTGAAAATGCAGAATTATGAAACCCATGTATTTCAATGATTTTCACTCATGCGGTGTTGCATGAAAAACGAGAAGCAGCCTGTCCTATCTTCTGCGCTTTACTCTTTTCTTTCGCCCATGTTTCCCTATGGAGCCTTTGTTTTACGGCAACGCACAAACTTGCAATGGGGATAGTTTTTGGGGTCACTTGGGGTGTTTAGGCTCCTGCATTGCATTTACTTTGGCTGTTGCTGCTAATGTCGGCAGGTAATGTTCCAGCAACGTTTCATCGTATTTTAAAGCAGTCGGGCACATGGTTGTGATTTTTAGGAAAAAGTGTGAATATTTGGACAGTCTAGGGAGCATCCCTGGATGCACTTTCTCCAACTGTTTTGGGAGGCTTTCACATCTGGTAGTAAATGGGTAATGCGTCTCCTGTGCCTGCTCCTTCTTGCTGAATGGACTGCGTTGCTTTATTTTAGAGCTTCTACATCCCCTAACCTTTTCATTTTTTTTTTTTTTTTTTTAAATCCAATTTTATTGGTTTTTCAAAATGAGGTAAGTTGTTAACTCAAAAGAATATAATGCGCATACATTCTCCTCGCAGGGAGTCAAAATATAGGTGTTCACTGACTTAAATCATATAACATCATTAACTTGGGGACACGTCCCCTGGGGAGCTTCGTATGTTGTCTTCTTGAGCCAAGGCTTAGCCGCTCTCCATAGTGTGCCCTGCGAGGCTTACTGCGTCTTTAAACGTACAATAAAAAGCATGAACTTCAGGGTAGAGGGGGGGGGGGGAGCATGGGAGGATAGGGATGAGGAAGGGGAAGTAGGGGTGGGGAGGTGGGGGGGGGGGGTCCATGGGTGAGATCCTATATGACATACCAAATATCCTATTGCCGGTCTCCGCCGCGTCCTCCTCGTCGGGGTCTCCGACCCCCTCCTTTTGCGTTTTAGTTTACATTGCCTTACTTGGCTGTCACGAGTACCCGCCTGATCTTAATTTTGAGGTCCGTCTCCAGCCGTACATATTCTTGCATGCCCGAGGCCTCTTCCTCCAGAGGTAAAAGGATCAGTGAAAGAAGCATGTATGTGTGTGTGTGTGGGGAGAGGGGGGGGGAGGGGGGGCCCTTTCTAATAATTTGAATTTTACCTTTTGTCTGCAGGAGTAACTTGGGCCTCCTCCACCCCATCTAATTAGACCATCCGCCTCCAAGGGATCCATACCTCCATAAATCTATCATGTGAGCCTTTGTTCCAACTTGACAGTTCCTCCATATTACAAATTGAGTCTACTTTCAATTTCCATTGGGTTAGAGTAGGGGGAGTTTTTTGGAGCCATAGGGTGGGAATGAGAGCTTTTGCTGCGTCAATTAAGAAAGCAATCAGCTTGTCTTTTAGCGGGTGAAAAGAAGAGGATGGTTTCCAGAGAAAGATCATTTCCTCTGTTAACTTAAGTCCCGGTTTAAGCTGTTGGATGACTCCCTCGATCTCTGACCAGAAGGATTTGATTTCAGGGCAGTTCCACCAAATATGCCTAAAGGAGCCCACACCCTGATTGCACCTCCAGCATCTATCATGCGGGGAGAGTTTATACGCGTACAACCATTGAGGGGTTTTATACCACCTGACAAGCAGCTTATAATGGCTTTCTTGTAGGAGTATACACTGAGAGTGGCCGAATGCTGTCTGTAAGATTGTCTTTATATCTGTGGCTGAGAGAGTCAGGTTTAATTCACTTTCCCAGGACTTAATGAAAGTAGGTTTGTAGTGGTCGGGTGGCAAAATAATCTTTTTTCGTAGAAAGGCGATCATTTTGTTTTTATTTTTTGGAGGGTCTTGAATGAGTAGCCTTTCAAAGGGAGTTTCGGGTCTGGTGGATCTGTATTTTTTCTTAAAGTCGTCGAATGTGTTAATTATGTGTGCTTTTTGCAGGAACGACATTGTTGTCCTGGGTGCTAATGCGGAGATAATGTCCGATGTTTTTACATGAGCATGTGTCTGGAGGTCTTTTACTTTTAGCCGATCAAAGGCCTTCCAAAGACTCCTCGTTGGGCCTTCGGTCGGTCTTCCTAGTAATTTAGTGATAGTATTCATCGGGGACGCCGGGGAGGGGTCTGGTGCTAAGGATGGTTTGAGTTTGTCCCATACCTCGCACGGACCTTTTAAGAGAGGGTTGAATTTTATCGACCTGTATTGTGTTTTGTTAGGATACCATGAGTCTTCTGATAGAGTGCCCCCGTGGGAGCTCGATGCTAACAGGTAAAGAATTTCATCTCTTTCGGGGGAGTTGAGTTCCATCCAGTAGTTTATTTGTGTTGCTAGGTAAAAGTCGTGGACACATGGCAACCCAATCCCCCCTTCCTCCCTCCTTCTAATCATGAGGCTGTAGGCCAGACGGGGTCTTCTCTGTCTCCACGTAAATCCGTTAAAGGCTGAGCGAAGGGCTTTGAAAAAGGCCTGGGGGAGAGCGATTGGGAGCATTCTTAGTTTATACAACACTCTTGGCAGGACGTAGGAATTTAATATATTTTTTCTCCCTATCCACGAGATGAACGGAAGGTCATATGTTTGGAGGAGGTTTTTAATCTGTGTTAATAGTGGTACAAAGTTTTGGGAATAGAGATCTTCAATCTTTTTTGTGATTGTTACCCCTAAGTATTCTACCGAGGCGTCTGACCATGTGAAGGGTGAGCCGGAGCTAAGGGAGTCACGTCCTGCTGGGGGTAGTGTGATGTTTAAGATAGTAGATTTTGAGTAGTTGATTTTAAAATTGGATACCGATCCAAAGTGTTCCAACAGGGACAGCAAGCTCGGGACGCCCGTTTCAGGTTCCGACACCACAAACATGACGTCATCTGCAAACGCAGCCGTGTTTAGAGTTTTTGTGCCTATTTTAAGCCCTTGTATGTTCGGATTCATTGTCACTCCTTGCAAGAGGGGTTCCATGGTAAGGACGAACAGGGTCGGGGAAAGCGGGCAGCCCTGCCTGGTTCCGTTCTTGATATTAAAAGGAGGGGATAATATGTTGTTTATTTTTAGCCTTGTATAGGGTTCTCTGTATAGGGACAGGATAGCTTTAATGAAGATAGAGGGGAAGTTGAAGTGGGTCAAGACCTTTTCCATATAGCTCCAGCTCACCCTATCAAACGCCTTTTCAGCGTCTGTACTGATCAATACTAACGGAATTCTATGAGTTTGGGCATATCTGATTGCATGTAATAGTCTATAACTATTTCCTTTGCCCTCACGACCCTTAACAAACCCCATTTGCTCTTTATTCACTAGGGATGGAATCAAATCCTCCATTCTTCTTGCCAAAAGCTTTGCCCAAAATTTAATATCCACATTTATCAGGGATATTGGCCTGTAACTACTGCATAATTGCGGGTCTTTTTTTTCTTTGTATATAAGCGTGATATGCGCTTCCTGCGCTTGTTTAGGTAGGGGGTTTCCTGTCATGAGTGCGTCGAAAAGATTTTTTAGGTTTGGAGCCAGAATATCTTTGAATACCTTATAGTATCTTAATGGGAGGCCGTCCGGGCCGGGGCTTTTCCCCTCAGGGCTGAGCATTATTATTTCTTCTACTTCTTGTAGTGAAATGGGCTTTAGTAGTGTGTTGGCCTCTTTGTCTCCTAATGTTGGTAGTTTGATAGTTTTAAGGAACTTTTTAATTTGTTCCTCGTTTCCTCCCTGTTCTTTGAGAGGGTCTTGTCTTTTTAGGTCGTACAGGTTTGCATAAAATTGCTGAAAACACTCCGCAATTTCTTGGGAGGAAGTAGCTAATCTGTCTTTGTGGTCTTTAATTGCTGCGATGGTGTTCTTAGTTTTCGCTTTTTTAATTAAAGATGTTGTGAGTTTGCTCCCTTTATTGCCATGTGCGTAAGCGATGTGCTTAAAGTAAATATGCTTTTTATTGTGTCTAGAGTCTAATAAGCATTTAAGGGTGCGTCTCAAGTCTTTTAGTTCTCCCAATTTATCTGAAGCTTGTGATAGTTTGTCTATCTGCTCTAATTTCGCTATTTTCGTTAGGAGGTCGTCTATTTCTGCTTGCTGTTTCTTTTTGACTCGTGCTCCTAGTGAAATCAGTAAGCCCCTTATATAGGCTTTATGCGCCTCCCATATCATGGGAAATTGTATCTCACCTACAGGATTGAAGTGGAAGTGCTCTGTTAACATTTTTGTTAGGTATACGCTATCTGTTGCAGAGTCTAGTAGCGATGTATTGAGCTTCCAGATCCATTCTCTGGGTTCTTCACCCTTTATTCTTAGATCCGCATGAATGGGTGCATGGTCAGATATGGTGATGGCTTCTATTTTTGTTTTTTCCACTTTTGCTAGTATGTTTTGGGAGGTTAGGATATAATCTAGCCTCTGATATGAGGCGTGGGCCTGGGAGTAGTGGGTATAATCTTTTGTTGAGGGATTAAGGGCTCGCCATGTGTCCACGACGCCCATGTCCTGCAGGGTTTTGTTGAGTCTTTTAACCTGTTTTTGTGATATCCATGATCTTCCTATTGAGGAATCTAGAAGGGGATTTAGTGAGACATTCAAGTCTCCGCCGATGATGATCGGGCCTTCTGCGAACTCCTTCAGAACGTTTAATTGGGTTATTAGCCAGTTTATTTGATTCGTGTTAGGGGCGTACAGATTAGCTATAGTTAGCTTGGTATTATTAATAGTACCCTTTACAAATAGCACTCTTCCTAGTTCATCAGAGTATTTGGCCTTAAGGGCAAAGTTTATGGTCCTGTGTATTATGATAGAGACTCCCTTGGAAGCAGAGGTCGGGTGTGGGTTGTGGTAGCTCTGTGTAAATGCTTTCCCTGGCAGGCATGGGCATTTATCTAATTTGAAATGTGTTTCTTGTAATAATACAATCTTAGATTTGTATTTTTTTTTTTTTCACATTAAATTTTATATTTTATTTTCAAATTAGCGGTTGAACATGAATAAATGATATATAGGAAATAACATGTTTTACATTGAAAACATACACAAAATGGACAGTAAAGGAACGCAGTTTAGTAGCTATAAAATGTAGACAATATCACTTCTCAAGAGTTCCGTTTATGAAGGTATTATAGGTCCCTAAAAGGGATCGGCCCTAGGTAGGTCATCTTCTGGAACACTGTCCTTGATAACAATCATATAAACGCATGTTATCCTCCTTATGCTAACAGTTAGCGCCCAAACCAAATAACATAAAACCTAAACATTGGCATCAATAAGTATTTAACACTTCAAGGAAGTTTATATCGGTTCCCTCCATCCGCTCCACATCTCCTCGTGCCTTGCCAAAGAATCTTCTCTGAATGCCAACCATCTCTCGTGTACCCTCTGCTCCGCCATTCGGTTTTTAAATTCGTGAATGTTTGGTGGGTCTGGGCCACGCCAATGTTGTGCAATAAGAGTCTTGGCGGTCATGAAGGCGTGTCCTACCAGAAACCTGGCAGGAATGGGAATGTCTTCCAGACCCACTAGAAGTAAAATATGTTTAGCCGCTCTCGGAACACGAATCTTCAAGACTTTATCAAGTAAATTCAGTATGTCTTGCCAGAAGATGGATAATTTAGGGCATGAGCAGAAGATATGTGAGAGAGTGCCCATTTGTTCACATCCCCTCCAGCACAGGCCATCACCCCTTTTAAATCTGTTGCGTAAAAGCGCCGGGGAGTAATACCACCTCATTGCAATTTTTATTTGGACTTCCAGTATGCCTAACCCTTTAGTAGATTTTCCAGCCAGCCTAAAAGCATTTTTCCAGAGGTCCAGTGGGACGTCCGTTTTTAGCTCTTGTTCCCAGTTAATCATATGGGATTTCTTTGAGATGTCATTGTTGCCTGTCAATATATCGTAGAAGGACCTAATTTCTGACTTTTTCAGATTGGGCGTTGAGTTTAAGTCTATTAATGATATCACGTGGGATCTTTACTGTGTGAATTAATGATCTATTAATAAAATGGGTGACTCTAGAATATTTGAATATGTCTTGGTTGTCCAGGCCGTATGTAGTACTAAGTGTTGTAAAGGGCTTCACACCATTTTTTGACATCAGGTCGGACACCATACATATCCCCCTCTCTTTCCAATTTCTCAAATCTAACTCTGGGACAAACACCCCTAGAGTCTCGAGAGGAATATTGGGCGCCTTCCAGGTGTTGGTTATAGCCGTTTTTCTTGTCAGTTCACTCCACACTGTGAGAGATGTGAGCGTAGTAGGGGATAGCCCTTGAGTATTTATTATTTTTAGTTTTGCTTTATTTGGTAGAGCATCCGACATGGCCTCTAGAGATGCTGCAAGAAGCAACGGGTTGCACGAAGTGGTTTTGGCAAAGCTGCTTTCCACTCCTACCCACCCCGTCCTATCGTCTCCCGCAATCAGATGTCTGGTTTGGTTTAAAAGTGACGCTCTATAGTATTTGGTCAGGTTCGGGATATCTGCACCTCCTTTGTCTCGGCGCATGGATAAAATAGAGAGAGCCAGACGGCGTTTTTTACCGCCCCAGACAAAGTTAGACATCTGCCCTTGTAGCTTGGTTAGTATAGACTGGGATAAGGTAATTGGTAGAACTCTAAAAAAATAGAGAATTTTAGGGAGGAGCTTCATTTTGTAGGACATAATTCTGCCATACCACGAGAGTTTGAGTTTTGCCATGTAATCTAACTCTTTCTGCAATTGGGTTAACAAGGGGGGGTAGTTTATTTTTTCCAAGTCAGTCAAGTTAGAAGTCAAGTGGATGCCCAGGTATGGGAGACCCCCATCCCCCCACACATAGGGAAATTCTTTTTTAATTGCATTTTTTAGTTCCTTGGAGGTATTGACACCCAATATTATTGATTTATTTATATTGAGTTTATATTGTGAGACCTCGCTAAAGGCCTGAAGGACTTGTTGGGCCGCCCTCAGGGAGCCGAGTGGACGCGTCAAAGTGAGGATTACATCGTCCGCAAACAGGCCAATCTTGTGTTGACGGAGATTCAGTGGGATACCCCTTATCTCAGGGGCCAGCCTAATCGCCTCGGCCAAGGGCTCTATTGAGAGAACATATAAAATGGGGGAAAGAGGGCAACCCTGCCTCGTGCCATTGGAAATTTTGAAGGTCTCCGAGAGCAAGCCGTCCACCAGAACCCTCGCCGACGGGTTGGAGTACAGGGCCCGGATAGCACGCCGCAGTCCCTCCCCGAAGCCAAACTTGGCTAATGTTTGAAAGGCATAGTCCCAGTGGACACGGTCAAAAGCCTTTTCGGCGTCGAGAGCTAACATGACCGCGGGGGAATGCGAGAGTTTTAAAGAGTGAAGAAGGTTGAGGACTTTGCGGGTGCCATCCGGGGCCTGCCTCCCCTTCACAAAGCCGACCTGGTCGGAATGTACAATTTCCGGGAGGATCTCGAGCAGTCTTGTTGCAAGAATCTTGGAGTAAATTTTTATATCCGTATTTAGTAAAGAGATCGGACGGAAATTAGATGGATCATCCGGGGGTTTGCCCGCCTTGGGCAAGACTACAATAGTAGCCTGGAGGGCCTCTTCCGGAAAGGCTCCACTACACATGGCGTTATTAAAGTATTTAGTTAGGAACGGGGACAGCACCCCGGAGAACAGTTTGAAATATTCTGACGAATAACCATCAGGCCCGGGGGCCTTTTGATTTTTCATAATTGTGATTGTTTCAGTCACCTCCAAAACTGACATTTCTCTGTCTAATTCTGACGCTTGAGCATCGGTGATACTCGGGAGATTGAGCTTATTTAAAAAATTGTCTATCGTTAATTTGCTAGGTTGAGCAGAGGCGGGATCATCTTTTAAGTTGTACAATTCGCTGTAGTACGAACGGAACTTATCCGCTATTAATTTTGGGTGGGTGATCTTAGACTCTTTATGTTTTGAGCTCCACACGAAAGGAATGGAGGATCTAATCGTCTTCTTTTTAAGTAGGCTGGCCATCCATTTAGATGGTTTATTCAGTGACGAGTAAATATTAGCTCTACGAGACGCTACCTCTCTGTCAAAGTCATTTTGAAGGATTTTGCGTAATTCAAGTCTTGCTTTGAACAGTTCCTTATGGGATTGTGAGGCGGGCCCATCTCGTACCTTTCTTTCTAGTCGCTGTATTTCCAACACTAAGGCCTCTGTCTTTTCTGCTTTCTTTCTTTTGTATCTGGCGCCCAGTTTAATAAGTACCCCTCTCATGAATGCCTTATGAGCGTTCCACAGAGAGCGTGGGTCTACATCGGGGGTGTCGTTTAAAGCAAAAAACTCTTCCATGTTTTTTTGAATTTCAGATTTATATTCCGGCAGCTTCATTAGGTATACATTGTTTCTCCATGATCTACTCGCTTGTTTAATCCCTCCCAGGGCAATTGAGGTCACTATTGGGGCGTGGTCCGACCACGTGGCTGTGCCTATCTCTGCCTTCGTTACTGCTGTAATAAGGTGTCTGTCGACCAGACATAAATCGATACGAGAGAACGATCGATGACGGGGGGAAAAGTACGTATATTCCTTGGTCGCAGCATTAAGACAGCGAAAGGTATCGTAGAGCGCGTGCCTACGTAGCCAAAAGTTTAGATCTGAACCCAATCTCCCAGAGGGGTGGGTGGAGTCAATGGAGCTCTCCGGGGTTGAGTTAAAATCCCCGCAGAATATCAACTTGCCTTCCGCCACTTTACGGATTACTTTCATAAGCTTATTCAAAAAACTTATTTGCTTTTTATTAGGGGCATAAACGTTAATTAGGGTGATTGGATTGTTTCTTAGTGTCCCTACTAAGACTATGTATCGGCCCTCCGGGTCACAAATTTGTTTCGTAAGAGTGAATGGAGTAGATTCACCGAACGCCACCATCACACCCGCTCGTTTCTTTGGGGCGCATGCAAATGTGGCGTGCAGGAACTTCTTGTGTGACATGCGGTGTGTGTCTGAATCTATCAGGTGTGTTTCCTGTATACATACGATATTGATGTTATTTCGACTGGCCTCTTTCCACACGTAATTTCTTTTCTGCGGGAGATTCAGCCCGTTGGCATTCAGCGATAAAATTTTCAAAGCCATATTATTGGACTAGGCACGTTGGAGCTAAGAGACAGGAACCAAACAATGGAGGTGATGCCTAACAAAACATAACTTAATAAAGAAGAATAGTTTGTTACACAGAAAGCCACACAATTGCAAGATATGAAACTGTATGATAACGGTTTGCTGCGGGCATAAAAAAGACAGCAAAAAAGGATAAGAGAAAAATGGCAAGCTATCGCTTGCTGAAGCATCAGGGGGGTAGAAAACAGTTCACTTGAGTGATCAGCAAAGGTCTCTGGTCTGCCATGTCTTATGACAGCGGAAGTGAACGAGGGTAAAATGTAGACAAAACTCCTCTTTTTTTTTTTTTTTTTTTGGAATCTGACGGTGTAAGCAGTTAGGGTCTTCTTTCTCTGAATTTTCCTGCAGGGTTCACCATGTGGGCAGGCGGAGGATCCCTCACTTCCAGTCCCCACGAGGCTAAAGTTGTCCTAGCTGAGGCGACATCGTGAAACACATGCGTTGTATTTTCTCTGTTAGTAATGACTTTCGTGGGGAATCCCCATCTATAGGGAATGTTCGCCTCTCTCAAGGCTAGGGTTATGGGGGCGAAATTTCGCCTGGCTTCCATGGTCGCTTGGGAAAGATCGATGAATATACGAATGTCAGCATATGGGCTTGGTAAAGTTTGCATTTTTCTCGCTGCTTGCATAAGAGCCTCTTTCGTACTGAAATGGTGAATTCTCGCTATAATGTCTCTAGGACTATTGTCCCTCAAAAATCTCGGAAGCGGCAGCCTGTGGGCTCTGTCGATCTTAAGATCACGCTCGGGGAGGTGCGGAAGCACTTTCTGAATCAGACGCATAACATATTCAAGGATTTTGTCGTTAGTAATTTTTTCGGAGACGCCGCGGATCTTGACGTTCTTGCGTCTGTTCCTATCTTCCAAATCATTTATTTTGTTTTGTAGTTTAATAACAGTCCCTTCAGAGATTGACTTATCTACGTGATGGTACAGGCTTTTCAGGTCTACTTGTAAGGTGTTTCTCAGAGCTAATATCGCCTCTTTGATATATGACTCTGAGGCCGGTTTGTCTGAGGCCGGTAATTTAACGATTTCTTCATCTTGTGCAAGATGGAGGGGAGTAGCGTCAGGAGACTCTCCCATTGTGTCATCAGGTAAGCTTTGCCTTTGTTTGGCTGGGCTGTTTGGAGCAGAATATGTGACCCGCGGCACACTTGGCGCCAAATCTTGGGGGGAGCTGCGGTTTGCAGGCAGATTATGCTGCATTATATTCTCCTCTGCCAGACTATTTTCAGGGGGGAAGGCATGTATGTCCGTAAAGACAGGGTTCTCATCCTCTGTGACATTTAACAGTCTCTGTTTTTGTTTGGCCGGACTGCCAGAAGCGGAGTGAGCGCTCCCTGCAGCAACCGGCGCCATTTTGTTTTTGGAGCTGCGGCCCAGGGGCGCCCCGGACCTTATCTTGTTCCCTCCTGTGGGAGCCTTCTCCTCCCGTCCTACTCCCTTTGGCCCCCTCTGCCCGCTATCCACATCCTCCCTGCTCATGGATGTCGGGATAAGAGATTTGCGGAGTTCTCTTACCGGGGTTCCCGCCGCCGCGGCCATCATCTCTTCAGCCGCCATTTCCGGGAGCACACTGCGCGGGACGAACAACTCCTCTAAACGGGTCGGAGCCGCTTTGGAAGTCCGTCTTTTCGCTGTCGCCATGCTCCAGAGGGTTTTAGCCGGTGGTCGGGTAGGTTTTCTTCCTCCGCTGTGTGCTGTGGTGTCGCTGAGACTAGCTGCCGAGCGGAGCTTACAGAAACTCTGCCGTCTCGGATTCACTCCAGGCCACGCCCCCTCTTAGATTTGTATTTTTTGACAAGTTGAGAAATACTATACCTCTTCTGTGGAGTATTGAGGCCCCGGACATTGAAAGACGTGACTTTCACCAAATCCATGATCTCGACTTGGTTTTTGTTTATGCTGTGATCAGATTAGAAGACGACGCGGCGGAGACAGGCAATCTAATGGAATAAAGCAAAGCAGTTATGGCACAATATACAATCTTAAACAACTGTTGTGAAAGAAAGTGCACAGGTGTCGGCCGCGAAGTCTCAAAGATGGAGTAGAGCGGAGGTTGGTAGGGAGCCTGTGTATGTCTGGCGGAGATTCAGACAAGTGTTGCTGGTTTGCGGGGGGAGGGGGGGGGGAGGGGGGGTAAAAGGAATAAAACCAGCAGGAGAAAATAGAGGGGGGGGGGGGAGAGGAGAGTGTAGATCAGTGACCTTTGTTAACTGCCTGATGAAAGTAAAAAGTGAGGTCTTTAGCGATTCTCTTTTCCAAGAGATACAGAGAGAAAAGGGAGAAAGGTGGGGGGAGGAGAATAGGGGGTAGTATCTCCCTGGTGACGGGAGTCTCTCTGTATAGATTGTATAGGGTGGGGCGGACTATGTAGTGTGAAAATTAAAAGCAACAACAGAGTTAGTCCAGGATACAACCAAAATGTAACCAAGGCTCCTGCCCTTGGTTTTCTTCGGTTTTGTAGGTGCCTGATCGGAGGGTCACAGGCAGGCTCCTCCTTCTGTGGGGATGCTCTGAATAGGCGGGTACTACCTTTTAGGTGTAAAGTTCTTTTCTTATAGGAGTCTATAAAATGATATAGCAGATGAACCTTTTGGATGCTAGGTAGCCCCTTAACGCTTAGGGGGGGGGGGGTGTTTGCCCAAGGAACTGGAACGAACTGGGTCGTACACCAACAGTCTCTAGAAAAGTGTCCGGAGGTTATGACAAGAAGGTTCATGTGTCACCCGGTGTGATTTCCTCTCTGGACTTTTTCTTAAGCTTGCTCCTGGGAGATTTGGAGTATTTGGCTGTGTGCCAGTTTGCTGGAGTAGGGAGGTGCGGGAGGGTCGGGAACTCCGGGAGAGGCAGCCAGTTCGGTACCTCTATAGGCTCTAACCCCAGGTGCTGCCAGCAGTCTTTAAGGTCTTCAGGGGAGCGGATGTTCAATCTCCTTCCTTTATGGGTGATGCCGATACCGAACGGGTATAACCACGCATACCTAATATTTTTTGCCTTGAGACCTTCAAGGAGGGGTCTGAGCAACCTGCGTTTGGCTAGAGTGGTGGGTGAGAGGTCCTGGAATATCTGGATTGCTGCTCCATCATAAAGCAGATTTCTTGCATTTCGTGCTGCATTCAAGATGGCCGCAGTATCTGAAAAAGACAGGAGTCTGCAGACAATGTCTCTTGGGGGGTCCCCAGCCGCAGGTTGTGGCCTCAGACCTCTGTGGATTCGTTCTATATTTATAGATGTCACTCTGTCTGCTCCTAAGAGATCTGTGAAGATTTCTGTGGCAATTTTCTTTAGTGCATCATTAGCCCAGGTTTCCGGCAGTCCCTTAATACGGACATTATTCCGGCGATTTCTATTTTCTATGTCCTCTTGCATGAGGAGCATCTTATTTAGTTGCAGATGTTGTTCCCTGACTACTGCAGCTAATTCTCCTGAGTGGGTAGTTAGAGTGGCTGCAGAGCCTTCCAAATCTTCAACCCTCCTCCCCATGCTCCTTACCTCCTCCTTTATCTCGGACAGTTCAGTCATGACTGGCTTCATTGCTTTAGCGAGTAAGTCCTTCATGAATCCCTTTGAGAGGGGTTCGTCTTCCTCCTCATCAGAGGAGCTTTCTCCCTCCCGCACTGTGGTCCGTGCAGCGGCTGCAGCCGGCGCCATCTTGCCAGCAGCATGCGGGGAGCGGGAGCTCCGGTCCTTTAGATAGCGCTGGAGATCCGACTGACATCGGGCTGGTCGCGGTGTCCCCTGCTGCTCACCTCCCCTTTCCTTAGTGATTTTCCCCATTTTCGCTCAAGATAGCAGTTTTAGGAGCCTGTGTCTGTGCCTGTGTGACGGAGCGCTGTTCTCATGCGGCCATCACACTCCGCGGTCAGGCTCCGCCCCCTCCCTTTTCATTTTTTTAATTGTGTTTATAGGACAGCAGAGAACATTCTTGGAGGCAACCAGACAGCATCTAGCACAGAAAGTGATGCCAGCCCACCAGCAAGATCTCAGTGGACAAAAGGTCCAAGCAGCTGCAGTGTGAAAGGAGGCGGAGCTGAATTGCCCAGCTCCATCCCAGACAAAATGGCCTCCCTTCACCCCCACCCGTCGCTGTTGGACTAGGGAGGAGCCCACTGTTGGCCGGCTTGTGGACCAAAAAGTCCTAAATTTTCTACAGGCTCAAGAACAAACAAGTGTTTCCATCACTAGCCATAATCTGCCATCTTAAGTGCATCTAATGACAGTGGCTTAGGACCGCCTAGGTGAAATAACCCTGTCCCACCAAATTCAACACTACTACCTAGATTGGTCTGCGAACAGGTAGAGACAGCATCTTAGGCCATAGCAGGCTCATAAGCCACATCAACTGAGGCCATATGAGGGTGCCCAACACCAGCCATTTTATGGCCAACAGCATTATGGGCACATGGTTGAAGGGCCAGCTGCCCACCAGCATATGCTGCCCCAACATATGGCTCACTTGAAAGAGCACCAACCAGGGCCCTCCCACCAACAGCCGGGCAACCTGCCTATTGAAGGTTCTGGGGACATCCAGGGGGTCCTCGATTTTGGCATTATAGGCCAGTTTATGTTTGGACTGAGCCATGTTATTTTGTTACTGTTGGCTTTCTTTGGTCTGAATTTATTTGCATTCAGTTGTCTGATTTTATGTTATTTAATATTACAACGTACCCTTATTCTACCTTGTTGGTGTTTCCTTGACCCAAATTGCTTACACGCTGCACCATATGGTTATGCATCACAACCCCTCCACAGGTTAGTCATTTTATGCCATGCTGTTTCGTGCATTGGATCTATTTACATGGCACGGACTTGGCCCTTTATGGGGCGTTGCAAGGCATGCCTATTGATTGGGCCACACAACATCCCAAAATGCCCTTGGCCTTAATACCGTTTCCTAATAGGAAATTTATCAAGTTTAGGGCCGTTCAATCCAAGAGGAATGTGGCCTGCCTTTTCATAATGTAACAAAAGCAGCTTTGGTATTTGATATGACAGGATCTTTATCCCCTGGGTGTATAATGAAGCCACATGCACCAGGCGGATGGACCCACCAATGTTTGACAACATAAACGCTGTTGCTATAATCTCGGTCAAAGAGCGGTGGAAAACAAAGGCGCTCTCCTCTATTGGATTGCAGTGCTTTTGTTTTCACCACTACTTTGGCAGTGGTGGAAACAAAAAGAGGTCCTGCTCTCTCTTCCCCATGTGCGTTAAAACTACGTTCATGGAAGGTCAAACAGCCCCTGCCTTCCAACCACTTTCTACAAAATGATGTGGATAGGCACTGGCTTTACGCAGCAGGATATGGAGAAGTCATCTGTCACGTTTAGGTGCAGCAATGCTGGGCGGCACGGATGTTGTTTGCCCCTGAATGAGATTGGTTACTTCCCCAGTGCATACTTCTTAAGCTACAAGGCTGTGCGCATGTGTTAAAAAAGGTGGGAAGAGAGTGGCAGACGCATCTTTCTCATGCTTGGCTTAAATACGTCCTGGGAGCTTGACCATACATAAGTTCGTTGTGACCAGGCCTTTATATGAAACAATGGCTAACACGCTCTTCGACCCAGGTTTTGAACATGCATTATGCTGCATGCTTTGCGCCAGACATGATTAACCCATGTGCACCACATCTCAAACCAGAATTCGGCAACCGCAGTTGCCAGAAATGGGCAGGAGTTCCTGTAGACGAGTAAGTGTCCATTGTTCTGGTGCACCCAGACATAAGCTTGCAGCTTGGCCAGCACATGGGGAGGGACAGAGGCCGAGCTGGGAGACACATTGGCCATACATACAGAGGAGGACACTCTACAGTCTAAAGGCCCGGGAGAAGGGTGAGCTCAAAAAAGTTGCAGTTTGCATTTACCCCCACAGAAGTCAACAATAGAGCTAACACTTCCCAGAGTTTCTTTGCTGACTGTAGCTAGCTTTTCGTTGATTAGCGACACCATGTATTCTGCACCATTTTATGCTAAATGAACTCTGGCAAGTATTTATTATAGAATTCCACTGAACTTTATGTTTGATTTCTGAATACTCCTAGAGTTTTATGTCTGCAGATTGGCAATCTGGTGGCATCACAAGTGACAAATGGACTTAAGGTAACCTCCGGTCACAACCCCTGTGATTACCCCAGCAGTAACGTGGTTGGGTCCTGAGCTACCCCCAGGGGAGGAGACGGTAGGGCTCCATGAAAAGGACCTTCTCTACCCCGCTGTCTCCTCAGCCGTGGGCCCGCTCCTCGGATGCTGCACCTCTTTTAACAGGGTTAATCTCAGGTACACACCTTAAAGGAGTTTTACTTGGAAATACCATTGATAACCTATTATCAGGATAGGCCATCAAAAGTTGATCCACCGCTTGTGACCCTGCCTGATCAGCTGTGTAAGCACATGCTGTCAGCACCGCAATAACGGACGTCGGAGCGGAAGCCTTGTAAGTGCAGGCACGGCTCTCATTGATTTTAGCGCCGGCCTCTGCATAAAGGTCAGAGCGGAAGTTATTGCAGTGATGACAGCATGTGCCCGTATGGTCCCAAGCCACGGACCCCCGCCGAACAACTATTGATGACTTATCCTGAGGATAGGTCATCAATAGTATTTCCACGGAAAACGTCACCAAAAGCCGCTCCTTCGTGGAAATGCACCTCCACATGTTGCTATCCTGGAAGGTGAGCTCTGGGCAAAGATCCTCGAACAGCCTGTCGAAGGAGGTGCGTGTTAGGAACTGAGCTGGGTACCTGTACAAGTCTGCATATAGCATCCAAAAATGTCCTTTCACTGGCCGCTGTTCTAAGATTGGATGCCCCCGCGTTCTCCGTGAAGGCTATGAAGCATCCTGGAGCATACTGCGCTGCTCCCCAAAGGCCCAGGAAATTGGCCGGTTCAGAAGAACCAAGTTAAATTGGGAAGTCATGGCTAGATGCCAAACTTGGAACACACAAAATTAGTAACCAACTCTCTGCTCTCCAACCGAAAAATGGCAAGGGTTGGATCTGAAATTTTGAACTTCACCTACGCCTATTTCACTCACTCGCATGTCGTAATTGCGCAAAAAAATGCACGTATTTGTGATGAAATGCTTGAAGATTTGGCAGAAAATCTCCGCCAATGCTCAAGAACTGCGATTTTGCCCCAATTTTCACACAGCAATATCATGATCAGCCGCGTGAAACTGCCCTAAAGCATGCTGTGGCTGTTGTGTTCAGGCGGTAGGGTACCAGAAAAAGATGGCTCCTCAGCCAGTGGATTTGTTTTGGAGTTGTCTTTTTGTTGAAGCTTCATGGGGTCAGGGACACGACAAAGCATTTTATGGTGGGTCAAATTGGAAGGGTGGAAAAACAGGAGGATGGAAGGTGATGCCCGATGCCCGTTTCCATGGCTATGTTGATATAGTTGGGTGGTAGTTTTAGAGGACAAGTAGGCATAAACGCAGAGGACTGCTGAGAGGCGGTGTTCTAGTGATCGATTGGGTGATGATAAAGGTCTGTGTAAGGCCGTATTTATGCAGCCAAAGTTGTGTGAGATGCCCAACTCACATGGAAATACAACCCATCATTTGTAATGGGTATATTTGCATATGCGATTATTTTTTTTTATAGCAATGACGCTGCGAGACAGAAGATTTACAGCATGTCCTATTTTTGTCCAGGAATAGGACTAGTGTTGTCTGGTCTCCCGCATGAGGTGACCGTGTGCTGTGAGTTGTGTCCAAGAATCTCAATGCAACATGATCTTGGCCATATAAGTATGACCCTAGAAGGTCAATAACCGATAAATGGGTACAGAGTGTTGTCCAGTACAGCTAATTGGGAAACTTTCATGTTCCTGGTCAAACCATAATCATTCATGACATTTGAGAGGAAAAAAAAAAAAAAAGACATATTTTGCACATCTATATCACGGTGACCTCTTTTTAGTGGCTCCCTACACTACTGGGTGTGCCCCATTGCCAAATACACAATCCATGAGGAGAGCATTTTAGTAGCCTGGCAGCACCAATGCTAACATGCTGGGCGCCCCCCTGCTCTGGGCTAAACCACTCCACAGACACCCATTTTTACAGGACTACCGGAGATAGTTGAGTTGAAACATTCGTCTATCTCAAGGAGACCCACTGAAATGACTGGCTTTGGATACCATTCCAAGGTTTAATCCTGGCACAACCGCTTTAAGAAAGGTGAGCGGAATAACGCACTGCCAGCCTCAAACGTGCCCGATCAAATGTCCCCTCCAACATCTGCTGGTGTGAGGAATTTTTTTCTTTTTTTTTTTTATATAAATGAGATTTTTATTGATTTTATCATAAACATTACATGGGGAAGAATACATCCATCATAAGACCATATAAAGCATAATCTTAAAGGGGTTGTCCCGCGAAAGCAAGTGGGGGTATACACTTCTGTATGGCCATATTAATGCACTTTGTAATGTACATTGTGCATTAATTATGAGCCATACAGAAGTTATTCACTTACCTGTTCCGTTGCTGGCGTCCCCGTCTCCATGGTGCCGTCTAATTTTCAGCGTCTAATCGCCGGAATAGACGCGCTTGCACAGTCCGGTCTTCTTCTTTTCTGAATGGGGCCGCTCGTGCCGGAGAGCGGCTCCTCGTAGCTCCGCCCTGTCACATGCCGATTCCAGCCAATCAGGAGGCTGGAATCGGCAATGGACCGCACAGAAGACCTGCGGTCCACTGAGGGTGAAGATCCCGGCGGCCATCTTCACAAGGTAAGTCAGAAGTCGCCGGAGCGCGGGGATTCAGGTAAGTACTGGACAGTTTGTTTTTTTTATGCCTGCATCGGGTTTGTCTCGCGCCGAACGGGGGGGCTATTGAAAAAAAAAAAAACCCGTTTCGGCGCGGGACAACCCCTTTAAGTGTAATAGAAAGGAAAGGCTGAAGGCGAGACAGAAATAGAACATTACATGCATGCATGCAATCCTATGGCAGCGGGCAAGGGTGGAAATTCTGCGGGAAATCCCGCTGCGGAATTTCTGCCCGTGTGCAGGGGGCCATAGTGTCGCATTTTGGCCATGCTCCTTTTAAAAAAATCCATGCCCTTTGATTGTATTTGGCATAAAAAGTATCCAAAAGTATCAAACACACGATAAATGTGGGAGTTGTACTACAGCTGGAGAGGCACAAGGTGGGGGCGCTACTATGGGACCATTACTGATTTGAAGGTCCCCTTGGCAGCTTGTATTCCCCCCCTGTGCTGTTACTATAGTGCACTGCGCTCCAGACTGGAACTCTCCAGTTATTGTGAAACCACCGCTTACAGCATTCCTGCACCGAGCTGTCAGGGCGGGTCTCATTATATGCAGACTTCTTTTTATGTATTAGGAAGATTTCCTTTATGTTCTTATTACATATGGAAATGATTTCAGGTTTCACAGGTTCTGGGAATGAAAAGAAACATAACACGAAATAATACTCTGAGGTGACATTGTCCGTATGTAAGAGGTAACTCCAAAAAGGGCTTATAAGCCGTACAATAATCGCCCTGTGCCTTACATACAACAACACTGCCACCTTGTCTGAGGGCTTCTCCAGGCTATATTTCAAGCATACGCAATTGGTCTTCTGAAGTCGCCTTAAGACACGGCACCAAAGTATATATAGAAATAAGATACTTTATGACACTTACTTACAAGCACACAGGTAACAATGGAGTCTGTACAGGTATTTCACTATATGCTAGTTATGATACCCCGAATGTTGATCCAGAGGAAAGCATAAAACAAATAAATAATGAGGTACAAGCCAAATTACCACATTTAGGCTTCAGTCACTCTGGCGTTTTCATGCACAAATTTGTAAAGAAGAACCTGACCCCTTGGGGTCCACCGACGGATGGGGCACTGCAGGTGACAGTAGGGGTGAAGGGAAGAAGAATCAGAAAAGTCAGTGGTGGAGACGAGGCTGAGAATGAGAGCAGTGGGCAGAGGAATAGTAGGCGGCAGGCAGTTTATCAGAGCTGTCATAATATTGTTAGGTATAATAGAAAGGAAAGGCTGAAGACAGTATATGAGAAAGATATGGAGAATAGCCAGACCAGGAGGACCATACATGGATTATTTTGAGTGGGATAATTTTTTAGTTTTTTTTGTTTTCCCTTTTTTTTAGTTATGTCTGAGATTTTATTGTAAAATATTGCAATGTGTAGTACAGGATCCATCAGCCTCGGTGATGGGACAACAGAACCTAATCACAACTGCTGCAGCCCTGATATGTACGTCACCGGAATAAGCCCACTCGGTATATATTACCGTATATTGATGACACAGAGAGAATACAGCTCGGAGGTCACATGACAGCGGGGTGCCGTGGGGACGCTCTGTGTCACCACTTAGAACTCTGAGTACATCTTTGTAGGTAAATGCAAAAAGTTGCATCAAATATCGAAAAATCACTACAAAAACTGTAAATCAAGAATTTTCTGCAGATTAAACCAGAAATGTTCTGAAAAGCGGGAATCCGCTCTAAACATGAAGAAATACTCACTCAGCTATAACGGCAGCAGCACAGAGACCGGTCTCATGGTCAGTTCTGGGGTTTCACCTTCGTCCTGTAAAATAAAAAATACAATTAGAAAGTTCAGCATTTGCAAGATCTCTGCTTGCTGTCAGTGGATAAAGATCTGTCCTGAGCCTGACACATGTGCAGTGTTGTTACAATGTATCAGAACTCTCTAGTATGATTAGTGATGGATACAAGATACTGTGCAGTGATTATCTCTGTATAGATATGAAGAGTTATAGGTTAGTAGCGGGTACCTACCTGTGTGATGTGCCGGCTGTGGTCTTCTGCTGGTGCAGGGATGTGCAGGGTTATATAGGGCACTGTGGGTGTGGGCATCTGAAATATGTGTATAATTACTGTCTCTGATTAATCAAGGTTATTGGCTCTAATAAGCCTGTATTTCTTCCTAGTTACATTATGCTGAGTCTACACTAACAGTTGCACCAAACTTTTGCCACAATTTTTGACACATAGTGTTGCATGTTGGCCGTGCCCCTTTTCAAAAAATCCATGCAATTTTAGTTGTATTTGGCATAAAAAGGTACCTCCAATATCTTATAAATTGCACGCATAGGGGTACATGGGGAGGGCTTAGGTGCCAAGGTCTCTCTCCTACTATCCCATATCTCCGCGGGACACTTCTTTTTGTCGTGGAACCAAAGGTCCTCCTGAAAGGAGGGACCGTATGTGCCCCTTGCCAGCATCTGAATGAGAGTATCTTTGGTGGGATGTGTGAGTTCTGTCCAGTATTTTAATTGAGTAGCTTGGTAAAATTCCCGAATACAGGGGAAATCTACGCCTCCTTCCGTGCGCTTCCTGACCAGTAGGCAGTGAGCCAATCTCGGTCTCCTCCCACCCCACAAATATCTGGAGAAAATTGAGTGGAGGTTCTTAAAGAAAGCCATTGGAATGAATATTGGGAGTAGTCTAATTTTGTATTGTATAATGGGGATGACATATGCCTTCAGTATGTTTTTTCTACCTAGCCATGAGATGAACAGAAATTCATATGAGCGTAAGAGATTTTTAACCTTAGTTATTACGGGGGGAAAGTTCACTGAAAAAAGATCCTCCGCTCTCCTAGTGAGTCTAACACCCAGGAAATCAATCCCCGTCTCCGACCATGGAAAGGGGGTGCTGGATTTTAGCAGTTTATATCGGATGGCGGGGATAGAAATATTTAGCGCTGTAGATTTTCCAAAGTTGATTTTGAAATCCGATAGGGATCCAAACTCATCTAAGAGAGCGGCGAATCTGGGGAAGCTATCCTCCGGTTTTGTTAAAAGAAATACTATGTCATCCGCATAGGAGGCAGACGACAGGGTCTCCTTACCTATTTTTAGGCCATGGATCAGTGGGTCGTTTCTGACTTTTTGGAGAAAGGGCTCTAGTGCTAATATGAAAAGTGTGGGTGACAGGGGGCAACCCTGACGGGTGCCGTTGTTTATATTAAATTGGGGGGGAGAGGCTATTATTTACTTTGAGCCTTGCATGTGGCATGGCGTAAAGAGAGAGGATTGCGTTGACAAAGTGCGGGGGTATATTATACTGCAGGAGAACTCTTTCCATGTATAGCCAGTTCACTCGATCGAACGCCTTTTCTGCGTCAGTACTTAGAAAGGCTAATGGGATGTTATTGGTTTGGGCGTACCTTGCTGCATGTAAGAGTCTCAGGCAGTTATCTTTAGCGTCTCTCCCTTTAACAAAACCCGCTTGTTCTGGGTTGATCAACTCTGTGACATGTTTTTCGAGTCTTTTTGTGAGCAGTTTGGCCCAAAGTTTCAAGTCAAAATTTATTAAAGATATAGGACGGTAATTTCCGCACTGCTCCGGATCCTTATTCTCTTTGTGAACTAATGCAATGTGGGCCTCTTGTGCCTGTTTTGTCAGGGGATTACCTAGTAAAAGTGAGTTACATAGATGAGCTAAATGGGGAGCTAGTGTTCCTCTAAACGTTCTATAATAGATAAGCGGGAAACCATCCGGGCCCGGACTTTTCCCGGCAGGGAAAGTAGAGAGTAGGTCTTCTACTTCCTGGGTAGTTACAGGGGCTAGGAGGTCAGAGATTTCGTTACAGGGAATTTTAGGTAAGTTTAGGTCCTTTAGGAAGGAGTCAATCTGGGATATAAGATTGGCTTTAGTCAGTGGGGTGGGTGGCTCACGGAGGTTATAGAGACGAGAGTAAAACTTCTGAAATTGCAGAGCTATTTCTGCTGTGGAGGTGACCTGACGTCCATCTTGGGTTTTAATAGCTTTAATAGTGTTCCGGGAGTGAGCTTTTTTAATAAGGGCCGAGGTAAATTTACTGCCTCTATTGCCCTGGGTGTAGACTGCATGCTTGAGAAAGAGACATTTCTTGTTAAATTTGGCTTCCAACAATAATTTAAGGTCCTTCCTTAACGCAGCGAGTTTGTCATGTGCCATCTTGACTTCTGAATATTTTGCCTTTTGTTCATATTTAGCAATTTGCCGTAGAATGTCATCAATCTCTTTCTGTTGCTTTTTTTTGGTTCTAGAGCCCAGGGCAATTAGAAGTCCCCTAATAAAGGCCTTGTGGGCCTCCCAGACTATCGGGAATCGCTGATCTTCCACCGTATTAATGCTGAAGAACTCTTCCAGGGACTCCTTCAGATGTTTCTTGTCCTGCTCTAAATCAAGGAGGGATGGGTTTAATCTCCAGCGCCATTCCCTGGGGGAGGGGTCTGGTAGTTTTAGGTCAATGTGTACAGGTGCGTGGTCTGAGACAAGGATATAGTCTATCTTGGCCCTTTTTGTAATTTGTAGGAGGGAAGGGGAAACGAAGATATAATCGAGGCGATGGAAGGATTTATGGACCGGCGATTGTGGGATTCAAGCACCTCCACGCGTCGATTACCTCAACTTACGCCAGGGTGCAGATAAGCTTTCTTAGTTTCCTCTGGGGGATTTGGGACCTACCGGTAGAGGAGTCTAGCAGTGGACTTATGGTAAGATTTAGGTCCCCTCCCAGGAGGATCGGACCATTGGCAAAGTGCTTTAGGATTTCCAGCTGTTTGATTAGCCATGTTATCTGGTCCGTATTAGGGGCATACAGGTTGGCAAGGGTTATTCTTGTGTGATTTAAATATCCCCTCAAGAATAGGACCCTGCCCTCCTGGTCAGAGTGACGGGCTTCACATGAGAAGGAAATGGTTTTATGCAGGAGGATGGAGACCCCCTTCGAGGCTGAAGTAGGGTGGGTGCTGTGATATCCCTGCGGGAACTGTTTGCCCGGGAGGGATAGGTGCCTATTTCCCCTGAAGTGGGTCTCCTGCAAGAAAACGATCTTAGAACCATACCTCTTAAGGAGAAGTGCGATCTGGTGTCTCTTGGAGGGGGAGTTGATCCCCCTTGACGTTTAGTGTTGTAATACGCAGGGAGGTATCCACGGCAGGGGAGCCCGGCATGCAGTCAGAGTGGTCGCCCAGATGTGGAAGGAAAAAGATAGATTAGTGGTGATTTGAGGTCTGTCGCTAAAGGGAGCGAACAGTCCCACTACGGAGATGCAGGGAGTGGGGGGGGGGGGGTAGGGAAGGTACCACAAGGAGAGAAGGGAGGGAAGGGTGGTTCAGGAGCACTTACACAACAACAATACAAGTATCTATTACTTATTAAGAAAAAAGAAAAAAAAAACAGGTAGAGCGAGGTCTGAATACGTGACCTCGCTCCTGACTGGGGGGCTAGTTGTCTGAGCTTCTACTACGAAGGACAGACAACCGCACGAACAGCCTAAACAGTCAGTTGCCCACGAGGTCGCATGGGCTTAAAGCATCAAAGATAAGAAAAACTTTAATGTAAATCAGCTCTCTGGGGATGGGAGAGCAGGTCTGCAAAGTTTCCAGACTACATAACATACACTCTCCGAACTTTGTAACCAGAAACGGGTACCGCATCTTGCAAAACAGAACGTGTGCAGCGGTAGGATCAAACAGCACAACCAGAGTGTTTCACCATTACACTGGGTCTTCTCCGGGCAGCCGGGAAGGTCCGCGGGTCCACACAGATGTCTCTGCTTCATCGCAACCACAGGAAAAGTGGCTGCTCCAATCAAGTGTCCACACTGTGCGGGGGGTCCTTGGACCTTTTCTTTTTTTCTCTCGGCGATTTGGGGGTGCCCGCCAGCTGCCAGGCTTCCGGGGGAGACAATTTTGGGAGTTTCGGGAACTCCGGGAGAGGGAGCCAACAGGTCAGATCGATGGGGTCAAGTTAAAGGTGCTCCCAGCATTTGCGCAAGTCCTCTGGCGAACGAATGTTTAGTTGGCGACCGTTGTGGGTGATGCCAATACCAAACGGGAACAGCCATGAGTACTTTATTCCCTCTGCCCTCAGAGCCTCCAACAGGGGGCGTAGAAGGCGACGCTTTGCCAGCGTCGAGGGGGACAAGTCCTGAAATATCTGTATGGTAGAATCTTTGTATTTCAGGTCTTTGTGTAATCTTGCAGCTTTCAAGATGGCTGCGGTGTCTTGAAAAGAGAGTAATCTGCAAATGACATCTCTTGGGGGATCTGATGAGGAGGGGGGGGGTCTAAGTGCCCTGTGGATGCGCTCTATTGTTATGGATGTCGCTCTCTCCGCGCCAAGCAGTGAGCCGAAAATTTCAGTAGCTACTTTTGAAAGAGAGTCGGCAGCCCAGGATTCAAGGATGCCTTTGAATCGAATATTGCAGCGCCTGCTGCGGTTTTCCTGATCTTCCTGCATGATTAGCACTTGATTTATATGGTCATGCTGGTCTTTGAGCACCTTAGCCATAGCTAGTGCATGGGAAGAGAATGCTGCTGAGGAGGACTCCAAATCCTCCACCCTGCGCCCCAGGTGTTTCATCTCCTCCTTTATTTCAGCTAAGTCTGTCAGTACTGGGTGCAGGGCATTTACAATCAGCTCCTTCATGAAGCCTTTGGTGATACTTTCGCTATCTTCCTCATCAGAAGAGAGCTCTCCCTCCCCCTCCTTACTGTATGTTGCGGCTGCCTCGTGAGCCGGCGCCATCTTAGGTGCTGGGTGCGGGGAACGAGCCGTCCGTTCTTTCAAATACCGCT
Organism: Eleutherodactylus coqui; assembly: GCF_035609145.1. Classification (NCBI taxonomy): domain Eukaryota; kingdom Metazoa; phylum Chordata; class Amphibia; order Anura; family Eleutherodactylidae; genus Eleutherodactylus; species Eleutherodactylus coqui. Next base: position 23,119,944 of record NC_089842.1, on the reverse strand, counting down.
GCATTCCCGACTGATTTTTCACCGATCGGGGGGTGCCCAGCTGCTCGGTGCCTTTCTCCCTGCCTGTTTTCCCCATGTTTGCAGGTTTTGGAGCTGTAGAAGACCTCTGTGGGCGCCGTATTGCGGGAGCTCCGATCTCAAGCGGCCATCAGGCTCGGCAGTCAGGCTCTGCCCCCTGTTGTGAGGAATTTGAAACACCCTCATATACATTAGACCGCTGACCTATCCTGGGGCATCTAAACCCCTCAGTGACCACCATATGCCTTTTAACCGCAGTCACTTAGGGCTCATGTCCACGGGCAAAATAAGAATTAAAATCCGCAGTGGATTTTAACTCTTCTCCTGCCCGCGGATCCGCACCCCATAGGGATGCATTGACCACCCGCGGGGTAGATAAATACCCGCGGATCGTCAATAAAAGGAATTTAAAAAAAAATGGAGCATGAAAAAATCTGGACCATGCTCCATTTTCATGCGGGTCTCCTGCGGGGACGGCTCCCGCGGGCTTCTATTGAAGCCTATGGCAGCCGTCCGGATCCGCGGGAGACAAAAATCATATTTTACTTACACGCTCCGGTTCTTCTCTTCGGCGCGGCGCCATCTTCTCTCAGTCGCGGCCGGATCATTTTGCTTCGGCCCGGCGCATGCGCGAGGCACGTCACCGACGTCATCATGCACATCCGCCGAGCCGAAGAAAAAAGATCCGGCCGCGACGCAGAGAAGATAACGCCGCAGCGAAGAGAAGAAACGGAGCGGATGGGAGGTGAGTTTATTCTTATTTATTGTTATTTTCAGTGCTCATGTCCGCGGGGCAGGAGGGACCCGCTGCAGATTCTCCATGGAGAATTTGCAGCGGATCTGATTTTCCCCGTGGACATGAGGCCTAAGGGGCCTTACTCTGAAGCATAAATGTTTTTACGGCACCGCATCTGAATACGGGCACTGATGGTTGTGACAGGAGTGTGGCTGTCTGATGACATGTAATGGGCTGACAGAGGGAGAAGGCTTCCTTTCTCACCAATTGGACCACAGAGATGTGATTGCGGGATTCCAGTGGGTTACTACGGCACCCGAAGAATTGATCTCTGGGTCTACTATCTACAAAGGCCTATGAGGCTCGGCCTGCGGCTGAGCTTCATTGGCCAATATAATACACTGCAATACTGAAAAACAAATCTTTCCCCCCTTACTATGTTAAAAAGAAAGAAAACATCAGCACATTTTTGTCCAAAATGAATGGTGTATAAAACTGATTGTGTTATGGATTTTGTGGATCCAATGTGTCTCCCTGCCCAATGAAACCACCCGGCAGGAGAGACAGCCAACACCAAGGCAAAGATAGAACAAAATGCAGGAACTTGGCACAATAACAAAAGGGGCCTTACCCTGGACTCAGATGGATGAGGTGTCCCTGTCCTGGAGGTACCCCAGAAGGTGAAGAGGTCCAGGCCGCCTTTCCTTACCCTGACTCCTAGATGTCCCTCCCTATCTGGAGATGAGGAAATCCAAGGTCACATCACCGAGCCACACAGATACGGAGGAGCAAATAGAAAGTGGAACCAGAAGCCGACCTGAACAGTGATCACATATACAAAGTATAGACAGACAGAACCCAGCAGTACACAAAAAGCTGGGAATATACTAAGACCCCGTACACTGGTATGGAGGGCACACTGAACTGCATTCAGAAAAAACAGCCAGGCGCTAGCAAGCAGTCACACCAGAAGTGACTACAACAGCAGCGGGCATAGAGGATGCATACTGCAGGGTTTATATGGGAGCTTGATTATCAGTGGTTACCAGCTGGGTGGAGGAGCTGGACACAGTAACCCGTGACTGCTGGAAGAAACAGGATCAGGAGACCCGATGCCACATTGCACTATGTAATCTGCATGATGCACACCATGAAAATAGTATAAAAACCAGGGTGAAAATAGCTAATTTTGCGTGTCTCGCTTCACAAAAAAGGAATAGGAAACAATCAAAAAGTCCCCTCCCCCCACCAAAAAAAAAAAATGCCACATAGCACTGTCAACGGAAAAAAACATGTTAGAGGGTCTTTGGGGGATTAAAAATATGTATTTTTTTAATGTGAAAAAATAAATAAAAAATAAAACTGAAAAATCGGTTGGTGATTAGGGCCTAAAATAGGCTCTTGCTTAAAGGGGTTCTGTCATTAAAAACAAAAAAATTTATACTTACCTATTGCTCCCCAGGCAGCCTGCTTACCTCTTCTTCTTATCCCAAATCTTCTCCTGGAGCCGCTTGTCAATTCGGTCACGTGACCTCCAGCACCCGATTTTCTTCCATCCGGTCAAAAAGCGTACACTGCCTACCTTCCGCTTCCTTCAGGTCAATGTACGCATACGTCACTAGTGACGTGTGCGTACATTGTCTTGTGAGGAAGCGCGGAATGAAGGTAGCCGCGCGAGACAACGGCACGACTGCGCACGCGCGAGACAGCGGCACACGACTGCGCATGCGCGAGTCTGCGGCGCGCTCGCGCTCGCCTGGGAGCACTTTACACGTGCACACTCTCTGCCAATAGAAATGTATCCCTGACACTGTTGTCAGGCAGAATACATTTCTATTAGCCAATGGAAATGCAAGCTTCTGCTGCCTCTCGGCCAATAGAAATGTATCCCTGACACTGTTGTCAGGCAGAATATATTTCTATTAGCCAATGGAAATGCAAGCTTCTGCATATAAGCATATATATATTTTATTTATATAAATATATATATATATATATATATAAATAAAAGTATATATATAAAAAAGCATATATGTGTGTGCATATATAAATATATGCATATATATATGTGTGTGTGCATATATAAATATATGCATATATATATATGCATATATATATATATATGCATATATATATATATATATACGCATATATATATATATACACACATATATATATATATATATATATATATATATATACACACACACACACACACACACACACACACACACACATATATATATATATATACACACACATATATGCTTTTTTTTATATATATATAAAAATAAAAGTATATATATAAAAAGCATATATGCATATATATATATATATATTTATATGCATATATATGCTATCTGTATCTGTCTACCTGTCTGTGTCTATCCGTCTGTATTTATCCGTCTATCCGTCTGTATTTATCCGTCTATCCGTCTGTATTTATCCGTCTACATTTATCTCTCTATGCATCTGTATTTATCCATCTATCCGTCTGTAATTATCCGTCTGCCCGTCTATCCATCCGCGTCTATTCATCTATATGTTTATGTGTATATACACACATATATCTATCTAGCTTTATTTGTCTGTGTGTGTGTATATGGCGGTTTCAGGCGAATGTAATTTTCTTCCCTTATGCGGCCATGATTGTCACGGCCGTATATTGGGACAAAACTAAGCCTATGATTACTGTGGTTTCTCTCTCGTTAATACTTGACCGAGAAAATATAGGACCTCCCCTATGAATACTATGTGCGTGAAAGATCAGGCGGCCGCCGTATTCCCACCATTTATTTTGTTTCTTACAGTTGCTCCTACAGCGGTGTGTGTGTTTGTTTGTATGTATGTATGTATGTGTATATATATGATACACACATACGCACATCACAAGGCATTGTTCTTACAAGGCGCACTGCACTGGCAGACACACTCGCATATTTGCCATGCAAGATATTGGTTTGAGTTTCTCGGGCTGATATAGTGCTCACTTGTGTAAAATTAGCCACAGAGAATGAATTTAACATCACCAAAGACATAAAGCTATACATTGCCCTCTATTGTCAGCATGCTGTTATCCTGACCCCCAAGTGTCAATGCATAATGCATCCCAAGTGGCAGCGTGCCCACCCATATCACGTCTTGTATCCAAGCTAGAGACGATACAACAGGGTCCTAGAACGTCCATGCCCGTCCGTTTCGCATTTTGAATCCAAGCTAGAGGTAGTACAACAGGGTACTAGAATCTCCATGTCCACCCGTATCACATCTTGTATCCAAGCTAGAGGTGGTACAACGGGATACTAGAGCCTTCATGCCTGCCTGTATCACATCTTGTATCCAAGCTAGAGGTGGTACAAAGGGATACTAGAGCCTCCATGCCTGCCTGTATCACATCTTGTATCGAAGCTAGAGTTGGTACAACGGGATACTAGAACCACCATGCTCGCCTGTATCACATCTTGTATCCAAGCTAGAGGTAGTAAACAGGGTACTAGAGTATCCATGCCCGCCCATATCACATCTTGTATCCAAGCTAGAGGTGGTACAAAGGGATACTAGAGCCTTCATGCCTGCCTGTATCACATCTTGTATCGATTCTAGAGTTGGTACAACGGGATACTAGAACCACCATGCTCGTCTGTATCACATCTTGTATCCAAGCTAGAGGTAGTAAACAGGGTACTAGAGTATCCATGCCCGCCCATATCACATCTGGTATCCAAGCTAGAGGTGGCCCAACAGGGTACTAGAGCCTCCATGCTCCCCGTATCACATCTTGTATCTAAGCTACAGGTGGTACAACAGGGTACTAGAGACTCCATGCCTCCCCATATCACATCTTGTATTCAAGCTAGAGGCGGTACAACAGGGTACTAGAGCCTGCATGCCCGCCTATATCACATCTTGTATCCAAGCTAGAGGTGGTACAACAGGACATGCATATATACATACAATAAGACCAGCTTTATACAGATGTAAGTGCAGTTGCGCACACTTTTGTGCACTTTTTTGTCTCTCTGAGGGCAGCCGCACATGGGTGTAAGCGTGGAACGTACATGTCCTATGCAGTGTGTAGATATATTACTATACATATTATATGTGTGTGTGTGTATGTATGTATGTGTGTATATATATATATATATATATATATATATATATATACACATACATACACACACATACATACATATATCTATACACACACATCTTGATACATATACGCATAGATAAATGTATATATACATACACTCATACAATACATTGCATGGGGAATATTCCTGTTTTTACCATGTGGAGTGACTACTGTGAGTGATTTTTATGAGTGACTGCTATGAGTGACTGCTTTGAGTGACTACTGTGAGATTGCAGGGAAGATCTGGAGGCCCTTGGGAAACTCTGGGTGTTCAGAGACCCAGGGAGAAACACTAGCAGATTTTGGTAGACTGCAGGCAGGACTATTCACTGCACTGGATGGGCGGAAGTAGCTTTGTGAGGGCGGAAGTGGTCAGCACAGCAAGGGGTGCTGGGAGATGACCTCCTAGCAGGAGGGGCTGAAGATGTAAACAGAGCATGGAGGTGAAAAATGGAGCCTAGGTAAGTACTACTTCTGAAAAAAACGTTTTATATGTGTTATTTACCACAGGTTGTGCCAGCGGGCCAGATTTACTGGAGAAAAAAAAATACAGATTGTAATGACAGAACCCCTTTAAGGCTGTTTTCACACGGCTGAGAGAATCACGCGAGATTTGTGCATTGCGAGACGCACAAATCTTGAATGAATATTACCTTACATTCTTTTGAATGCAGTCATACACATGAGCAGCAATCCTATATTTGGGTCTGCTTTTGTATTGCATCACTCACTATCATTTAGCATTGTAAGGCAATCCACTGTTAATACCAATGTAGGTTTATATATCATGCTGGGTGACAACACATTCCAATGAGAATGCCTGTTTTCTGCGCTCACAGCGATGTCCTCACACAGCTACAGGGTTAATCAGCAAAAGGGCGCAGCCTGAAGGTGGAAAGCTACATCAAAGCAAGTAATTGCTACATGTTGAGGCTTTCCACACCCCACTGCTGCCAGCCAATCCCAAAGCTAACAGGGCGGTTCGGGATGTGATGTTTGTACCTGCCCGCTTGTATCAGTATACCAGTAGGGATATTTAGTTTAAGGCCAAGCATGTGACTACATACAAAGTGTAATAGCTGACGCCTCATCCGGTCCCCACATGTACCACTTCAGGGCCTGTTGTGGAGGACAGTGAACTCCGGTGACTTAGTAGGGCAGTCAGTGTCATCAGCTCTGTGGAGAAATCACAGGAAGGGCTTTTACCCACTAGCATTTTTTGCTGCAAATTCGCTCCTTTTTTTCCCCAAGTGTCAATGGGACTTTCTAATGTTAAAACTTGCGGTTTTTGTGCATTACGGTTTAAACATCAGAAAGTCCCATTGACATTTGGGGGAAAAAAGCAGTGAATTCGCAGCAAAAAAACACGCTAGTGGGTAAAAGCCCTCAGGCTGGTAGCACACGAACAGATTTACACCGTGGAATCCGCACCACGGATCCGCAGCAAATGCCGGTTGAAATATGCTTTGCAAAATCCCTTTTTCCTACTCACTCGTGGAAACAAATTGCAATTTTCGTGAGTGTGGGGGGGAAAAAAATTTGCAAAGCACAAGCCTGCGATGCGTTTTTAACATTAGAAAGTCCCATTGACAATCGCATAAAAAAAAAAAAAACTGCGATATTGGGTAGGAGCCCTTATTAGTATGGATTCCGCATGGACAGCTTTCTTTGAAGTCAATGGAAACTGTCCGACCTGCGGCTCATCCACAGTTGGCATTGCGTATAGGTTGTGGGTGCCCATGCCATTGCCTAGCGATAGCGCGGGTAAAAGTAACATTAAAAAAAAAATCTGTACTGCGAATGACTGACAGCGGCTTGCTGCAACCATCCGCAGTACAGATGAAGAAAAGAGACAGGAACGCAGGGTCACCGGCTGCGGTCAGGGACATTATGCTGTGGGCTCACGCATGCGGAATACGACCCGGTTGTGTGCTATTTTCACACGACGCGAGAGCACGTGAAAATGCAGAATTATGAAACCCATGTCTTTCAATGATTTCCTTCATATTTGCAAGGTTTTCACTCATGCAGTGTTGCATGAAAAACGAGAAGCAGCCTGTCCTATCTTCTGCGCTTTACTCTTTTCTTTCGCCCATGTTTCCTTATGGAGCCTTTGTTTTACCGCAACGCACAAACTTGCAATCGGGATGGTTTTCAGGGTCACTTGGGGTGTTTAGGCTCCTGCATTGCATTTACTTTGGCTGTTGCTGCTAATGTCGGCAGGTAATGTTCCAGCAACGTTTCATCGTATTTTAAAGCAGTCGGGCACATGGTTGTGATTTTTAGGAAAACGTGAGAATATTTGGACAGTCTAGGGAGCATCCCTGGGTGCACTTTTTCCAACTGTTTTGGGAGGCTTTCACATCTGGTAGTAAATGGGTAATGCGTCCCCTGTGCCTGCTCCTTCTTGCTGAATGGACTGTGTTGCTTTATTTTAGACCTTCTACATCCCCTAACCTTTTCATTTTTTTAATTGTGTTTATAGGACAGCAGATAACATTCTTGGAGGCAACCAGACAGCATCTAGCACAGAAAGTGATGCCAGCCCACCAGCAAGATCTCAGTGGACAAAAGGTCCAAGCAGCTGCAGTGTGAAAGGTCCAAGCAGCTGCAGTGTGAAAGGAGGCGGAGCTGAATTGCCCAGCTCCATCCCAGACAAAATGGCCACCCTTCACCCCCACCTGTCGCTGTTGGACTAGGGAGGAGCCCACTGTTGGCCGGCTTGTGGACCAAAAAGTCCTAAATTTTCTACAGGCTCAAGAACAAACAAGTGTTTCCATCACCAGCCATAATCTGCCATCTTAAGTGCATCTAATGACAGTGGCTTAGGACCCCCTAGGCGAAATAACCCTGTCCCACCAAATTCAACAGTACTACCTAGATTGGTCTGCGAACAGGTAGAGACAGCATCTTAGGCCATAGCAGGCTCATAAGCCACATCAACTGAGGCCATATGAGGGTGCCCAACACCAGCCATTTTATGGCCAACAGCATTATGGGCACATGGTTGAAGGGCCAGCTGCCCACCAGGATATGCTGCCCCAACATATGGCTCACAAGGAAGAGCACAAACCAGGGCCCTCCCACCAACAGCCGGGCACCCTGCCTATTGAAGGTTCTGGGGACAGCCAAGGTGTCCTCGATTTTGCATTATAGGCCAGTTTATGTTTGGACTGAGCCATGTTATTTTGTTACTGTTGGCTTTCTTTGGTCTGAATTTATTTGCATTCAGTTGTCTGATTTTATGTTATTTAATATTACAACATACCTTTCTTCTACCTTGTTGATGTTTCCTTTACCCAAATTACTTACACGCTGCACCATATGGTTATGAATCACAACCCACCACAGGATAGTTATTTTATGCCATGCAGTTCCGTGCATTGGATCTATTTACATGGGCACGGACTTGGCCCTTTATGGGGCGTTGCAAAGCATGCCTATTGATTGGGCCACACAACATCCCAAAATGCCCTTGGCCTTAATACCGTTTACTAATAGGAAATTTATCAAGTTTTGGGCCGTTAAATCCGAGAGGAATGTGGACTGCCTTTTCATAATATAACAAAAGCAGCTTTGGTATTTGATATGACAGGACCTTTATCCCCTGGGTGTACAATGAAGCCACACGCACCAGGCGGAAGCACCCACCAATGTTTGACAACACAAACGCTGTTGCTATAATCTCAGTCAAAGAGCGGTGGAAAACAAAGGCGCTCTCCTCTATTGCATTGCAGTGCTTTTGTTTCCCCCACTACTTTGGCAGTGGTGGAAACAAAAAAAGGTCCTGCTCTCTCTTCCCCATGTGCGTTAAAACTACATTCATGGAAGGTCAGACAGACCCTGCCTTCCAACCACTTTCTACAAAATGATGTGGATAGGCGCTGGTTTTACGCAGCAGGATATGGAGAAGTCATCTGTCACGTTTAGGTGCAGCAATGCTGGGCAGCACGGATGTTGTTTGCCCCTGAATGAGATTGGTTACTTCCCCAGTGCATAATGCTTAAGCTACAAGGCTGTGCGCATGTGTTAAAAAAGGTGGGAAGAGAGTGGCAGACGCATCTTCCTCATGCTTGGCTTAAATACGTCCTGGGAGCTTGACCATGTGCAAGCTCGTTGTGACCAGGCCTTTATATGAAACAATGGCTAACACGCTCTTCGACCCAGGTTTTGAACATGCATTATGCTGCATGCTTTGCGCCAGACATGATTAACCCACGTGCACCACATCTCAAACCAGAATTCGGCAACCACAGTTGCCAGAAATGGGAAAAACAATTTGGGCAGGAGTTCCTGTAGACGAGTAAGTGTCCATTGTTCTGGTGCACCCAGACATAAGCTTGCAGCTTGGCCAACACATGGGGAGGGACAGAGGCTGAGCTGGGAGACACATGGGCCACACATACTGAGGAGGATACTCTACAGTCTAAAGGCCCGGGAGAAGGGTGAGCCCAAAAAAGTTGCAGTTTAGATTTACCCCCACGGAAGTCAACAATAGAGCTAACAATTTCCAGAGTTTCCTTGCTGACTGTAGCTAGCTTTTCTTTGATTAGCGACACCATGTATTCTGCACCATTTCATGCTAAATGAACTCTGGCAAGTATTTATTCTATGGCCATTCCACTGAACTTTATGTTTGATTTCTGAATACTCCTAGAGTTTTATGTCTGCAGATTGGCAATCTGGTGGCATCACAAGTGACAAATGGACTTAAGGTAACCCCAGGTCACAACCCCTGTGATTACCCCAGCAGTAACGTGGTTGGGTCCTGAGCTACCCCCAGGGGAGGAGACGGTAGGGCTCCATGAAAAGGCCCTTCTCTACCCCGCTGTCTCCTCAGCCGTGGGCCCGCTCCTCGGATGCTGCACCTCCTTTAACAGGGTTAATCTCAGGTACACACCTTAAAGGAGTTTTACTTGGAAATACCATTGATAACCTATTATCAGGATAGGCCATCAAAAGTTGATCCACCGCTTGTGACCCTGACTGATCAGCTGTGTAGGCACATGCTGTCAGCACCACAATAACGGACGTCGGAGCAGAAGCCTTGTAAGTGCAGGCACGGCTCTCATTGATTTTAGCACCGGCCTCTGCATAAAGCTCAGAGCGGAAGTTATTGAGGTGATGACAGCATGTGCCCGCAGGGTCCCAAGCCACGGACCCCGTACAAGTCTGCATATAACACCCAAAAATGTCCTTTCACTGGCCGCTGTTCTAAGATAAGGTGCCCCCCACATTCTCCATGAAGGCTATGAAGCATCCTGAAGCATACTGCGCTGCTCCCCAGGCCCAGGAAATTAGCCAGTTCAGAAGAACCAAGTTAAATTGGGAAGTCATGGCTAGATGACAAATTTGGAACACACAAAATTAGTAACCACCTCTCTGCTCTCCAACCAAAAAATGGCAAGGGTTGGATCTGAAATTTTGAACTTCACCTGCGCCTAATTCACTCACTCGCATGTCGAAATTGCACAAGAAAATACACGTACTTGTGATGAAATGCGTGAAGATTTAGGCAGAAAATCTCTTCGCCAACGCTCAAAAACTGTGATTTTGCCCCAATTTTCACACAGTAATATCATGATCAGCAGCGTGAAACTGCCCTAAAGCATGCTGTGGCTGTTGTGTTCAGGCAGTAGGGTACCAAAAGAAGATGGCTCCTCAGCCATTGGATTTGTTCTGGAGTTGTCTTTTTGTTGAAGCTTCATGGGGTCAGGGACATGACAAAGCATTTTATGGTGGGTCAAATTGGAAGGGTGGAAAAACAGGAGGATGGAAGGTGATGCCCGATGCCCGTTTCCGTGGCTATGTTGATACAGTTGGGTGGTAGTTTTAGAGGGCAAGTAGGCATAAACGCAGAGGACTGCTGAGAGGCGGTGTTCTAGTGATCGATTGGGTGATGATAAAGGTCTGTGTAAGGCCGTATTTATGCAGCCAAAATTGTGTGAGATGCCCAACTCACATGGAAATACAACCCATCATTTGTAATGGGTATATTTGCATATGCGATTATTTTTTTTATAGCAATGACGCTGCGAGATAGAAGATTTATAGCATGTCCTATTTTTGTCCAGGAATAGACTAGTGTTGTCTGATCTCCCACATGAGGTGACCGTGTGCTGTGAGTTGTGTCCAAGAATCTCAATGCAACATGATCTTGGCCATATAAGTATGACCCTAGAAGGTCAATAACCGATAAATGGGTACAGAGTGTTGTCCAGTACAGCTAATTGGGAAACTTTCATGTTCCTTGTCAAACCATAATCATTCATGACATTTGAAGGGGAAAAAAAAGACATATTTTGCACATCTATATCACGGTGACCTCTTTTTAGTGGCTCCTTACACTACTGGGTGTGCCCCCCTGCCAAAATACACAATCCATGAGGAGAGCATTTTAGTAGCCTGGCAGCACCAATGCTAACATGCTGGGCGCCCCCCTGCTCTGGGCTAAACCACTCCACAGACACTCATTTTTACAGGACTACCGGAGATAGTTGAGTTGAAACATTCGTCTATCTCAAGGAGACCCACTGAAATGACTGGCTTTGGATACCATTCCAAGGTTTAATCCTGGCACAACCCCTTTAAGAAAGGTGAGCGGAATAACGCACTGCCAGCCTCAAACGTGCCCGATCAAATGTCCCCTCCAACATCTGCTGTTGTGAGGAATTTGAAACACCCTCCTATACATTAGACCGCTGACCTATCCTGGGGCATCTAAACCCCTCAGTGACCACCATATGCCTTTTAACTGTAGTCACTAAGGGGCCCTATTCTGATGCATATATGTTTTTACGGCACTGCATCTGAATACTGGCACTGATGGTTGGGACAGGAGTGTGGCTGTCTGATGACATGTAATGGGATGACAGAGGGAGAAGGCTTCCTTTCTCACCAATTGGACCACAGAGATGTGATTGTGGGATTCCAGTGGGTTACTACGGCACCCGAAGGATTGATCTCTGGGTCTACTATCTACAGAGGCCTATGAGGTTCAGGCTCCAGCTGAGCTTTATTGGCCAATATAATACACTGCAATACTGAAAAACAAATCTTTCCCCCCTTACTATGTTAAAAAGAAAGAAAACATCAGCACATTTTTGTCCAAAATGAATGGTGTATAAAACTGATTGTGTTATGGATTTTGTGGATCCAATGTGTCTCCCTGCCCAATGAAACCACCCGGCAGGAGAGACAGCCACCACCAAGGCAAAGATAGAACAAAATGCAGGAACTCGGCACAATAACAAAAGGGGCCTTACCCTGGACTCAGATGGATGAGGTGTCCCTGTCCTGGAGGTACCCCAGAAGGTGAAGAGGTCCAGGCCGCCTTTCCTTACCCTGACTCCTAGATGTCCCTCCCTATCTGGAGATGAGGAAATCCAAGGTCACATCACCGAGCCACGCAGATACGGAGGAGCAAATAGAAAGTGGAACCAGAAGCCGACCTGAACAGTGATCACATATACAAAGTATAGACAGACAGAACCCAGCAGTACACAAGAAGCTGGGAATATACTAAGACCCCGTACACTGGTATGGGGGGGCACACTGAACTGCATTCAGAAACAGACAGCCAGGACCTAGCAAGCAGTCACACCGGAAGTGACTACAACAGCGGGCATAGAGGATGCATACTGCAGGGTTTATATGGGAGCTTGATTATCAATGGTTACCAGCTGGGTGGAGGAGCTGGACACAGTAACCCGTGACTGCTGGAAGAAACAGGATCAGGAGACCCGATGCCACATTGCACTATGTAATCTGCATGATGCACACCATGAAAATAGTATAAAGACCAGGGTGAAAATAGCTAATTTTGCGTGTCTCGCTTCACAAAAAAGGAATAGGAAACAATCAAAAAGTCCCCCCCCCCAAAAAAAAAAAAAAAAAAAAAAACGCCACATAGCACTGTCAATGGAAACAAAAAGTTAGAGGATCTTTGAGGGATTAAACATATGTATTTTTTTAATGTGAAAAAATAAATAAAAAATAATACTGAAAAATCAGTTGGTGATTAGGGCCTAAAATAGGCTCTTGCTTAAGGCCATTTTCACACGGCTGAGAGAATCACGCGAGATTTGTGCATTGCGAGCCACACAAATCTTGAATGAATGTTAACTACATTCTTTTGAATGCTGTGATACACATGAGCAGCAATCCTATATTTGGGTCTGCTTTCGCATAGCATCACTCACTGTCAATTGGTCCGGCGGCAGAATCGCACCACTTGCTAGGTGTACTCGGTGCGATGCAAGGTTTCCCCACTGAAAACAATGGGAGTAAGTCCGCCATTCTCCACCGCGGCTGTCAGCTGCGCTGGAGGATCGCGACTTCCCTGGAGTGAGTTGAGGCGATTTTGATAGAAAAATGCCTCATGTCTGTGGGGATATCGCATGTTAGCAATCACGATATCACACTCTTCCGTGTGAAGTTAGCCTAGGAATTCAGGTTTAAGGATGAGCCAGTTACAAGCTGTGACAAGAGGTTTAGATACCTGAATTAATTTTTTAGGGCGTTCACTATCAGAACAGTCATCCAACATTGTAGGACTTTATTCCTGATATCTCCTTCATGGGAGACATCACCCCAAAGTCCTCAACAACATCTGCTGGACGTTAGAAACTTCTGGCTGATGGTTCCACTGGATGTTCAGTGGAGTTTCTTTCTGCCAAGAGATGGTGTTACATAAGAAATCCAAAAATCAAACGTGGAATTTTGGATATTTTTTTCTTATTGCTTCTTGTCTATCAGCTTCTAGTATCTGGATAAGAAGCTGTGACCTGGATCTTCTCATGGTAGCCTCCACAATGGACTAGTGGTAGGATCATGGCTAGCATGGAGTTGAATCAGAGTAATTTAATGCTGAATTTGGTTTTGCCTCCCTGTTCCTTCAGGATTGACAAAGATCTTACAGGTCAGATCTCAACTTTATTATATACCTTCTATTGTGCTTATTGGTGGAACTTAAAGGGGTCTTCTATTTTAGATGACTTCTTTTAGCTAGAGGGTTTCTGGTGTCTGCCCTGGAGGAGCTCCAATATCCCTTCAGTGTAAGACCATTGATTGAATGGGTGGCGGTGAATCCTCTTGAGATGTTTTTTGAACCTTCTTTCTCAGTTATTAAAAAATCACAGAGGTGAGGGAAAACAAAAAAAAAACATTATTCACAGAAAAAACTAAAAATACAATACCTGAAGGTCTGCAAAGCAGACACGGTCACCATAAGCACGGTCACCATAAGGCAGGCACAATCGCCACCGGCACAATCGCCGTAGGGCAGGCGCAATGGCCTTAAGCCTTAAGACCGTGTCTGCTTTGCAGACCTTCAGGTATTGTATTTTTGGCTTTTTCTGTGAAAAAAAAATATATATATTCTATCTAAGTTATTGTCTCAGGGGGAACCAGTAATGGCCACCATTAGATTGCTGGTAGGTCTTGTCCTTCAGGATCTCTAGAGAGCTGGGTGATATCATTTAGCATTGTAAGGACTTCAAAAAAAAAACAACTGAAACGCTTGCTTTATGCGCTCACAGCGACGTCCTCGCGCGGTTAAACGGTGAATTAGCAGAAGGGCGTGGCCTGAAGCTGGAACGTCACATCGAACCATGTGTCACAGAGGGAGGGAAATATAAATCTTGTTGGTGCTCCAATGACATAAAGAGAATGAGCTGACGTGTCACATCTAACCAATCCTTGTCCACCATAGAGTGGGCTGTCATCCACTGGTTGGCTGGGTATAAGAGGAGGGTGCGAGACGCCGGAACACACCACTTCTTTCTGCCATAGCAGACACTTGGTGAGTACTATTATCTGTATTTCTGCTGCTGTTATAGTTCATCATTACTCTTGCTGGGTGGTGGTCTGCACACAATGTTCATGTATTTTAGAGTTGCGGTATAGGGTTACGCCACTTATGGAGTAATACTCCCATCATTTACTGCACAGGGAATTACTAAAGGGGTTCAAATGGGTAAGAAAAAAAAAAGATCTTGAAAATGGAGAAAAATGGAAACACAAAGTATATTAGAGAGTAGAAGAACCTTGTATTTTGCAACAATTAAGATGAATGCAAGTAAAATTTCCATCTCCACTTTTCTAAATCTATGACTTCTTTATTTGTCTTTCGAAATAGCTGTATGGGGCTTATTTCCTGCGGGGCGACCTGTAGTCATTATTGGCACGACTTTGGGGTAGATTAGTGTACTGTAAAATCCTTCACTCATTGTGCACCATGTGATGTAAATATGATAACTTTTTCTGCCACTCGGTAGGATTACATTTCCAAAATAATTCTTTTTATGGTTTATCCACTTTTGCAAAATAAACCCCCTTTTTGAAGAATAATTTGTTTTTTGCATCGATGCGTTCAAAGACCCAGCATGTTTTTTCCTTATACATGGACGGAGCTCTGTGAGGGCTTGTTTTTTGCATGATGAGCTGTAGATCTTATTTGTACCATACTGGGGGCACATATTACTTTTTTGAGCACGTTTATAGTTTCCTTTTTTGGGGGGGAGGGGGGTGGGGGGTAAAATGAACCAAAAAAAAGCATCTTGGCTCTACTTTTTTGTTTTTCTTTTCCTAGCGTTCGCTGTGTGGGATAAAAGGGTGATTTAAGGGGATTTTACCATTTTTAGTTTTTTTTACTGTTTCTTCTATATCCATGCATAGGATTTGAACCTGTGATCTTATGAGCGCTCAGACCACACACTACAGTACTTCTGTACTGCAGTGTATTATCTCTACATTGAAAGCTGTAGCAAACCCTGAGACCATTGACTCATGCCCGGTTAATATGGCAACCAATTGCCCTCCATGATAGAATGGCAGAGGGACAATGATGTTACAGAGGGAACTTCCCTGTCTCTGTTAAATCTGTACATGCCACAATCAACGTTGTTAACAGCAGCATCAATATGCTCCCTAGGGGAATTTAAATAGCCTGACAGAGGGAGGGGCTTCTTCTTCACCCAAATGGCCGGCCCTGACTAGATTGCAGGTAGTCTTATATGTATGTCTTGGGAGGGAAGTTATTTCTGCAAAATGTCACACGTGTTACATACGGATGACATGGGCTCAGGAGCTGAGCCTTCATCATGCGCAGCCTGCCCCGCTGCAATTGCAGGGATGACAGAGAACACTGATCCATGCCATTAACCCCTTAGACATCACAAGCAATTTTGCTCTTGGAATGTAGAAGGGTAACAACGGGAGTGAGCTTCCTCTGTGACATCAACAGCCCTACGCCATCCAGCTGTAGAGGGGCAATAGCTTTCCATAGCAACTGGGTGCTGGTGAATGAATATAGATAATACACTGCAGTACACAAGTACTTCAGTGTATTATCTGAGCAAACAAAATCACAGGTTAAAGGACATAGAAAAAAATAAAAGTCAACAAAATCAAACAAACAAAACTTCACACATTTTCGCATTTTTCCTTTAATAAATGAAGAAAAGAAATACATATTTGGTATCGCCACATCTGCAGTGACCCTTAAAATAAACACATGACAAATGGTATTAATTTAAAAAAAACTCAGTGATTATATTCCTCCATCCATGTAAAAATAGAAAAATACTGGGTCTTTGAATTTAATAATACCAAAAACAAATTGTTCATATTCTGCAAAACTAGAAAAACCTTTAAAAGATAAGGTAAAAATGAAATTTTGGTATTGTTGTAATTGTATTGACTTGTGGAAAAAAGGTATTGTGTCATTTACAGCACATAGTGGACGAGTTTAAGAAAAACAAATGGCAGAAGTGATGTGTTCTTTCACCCCCCCAAATGTTTCTTTAAACTTATGCAATACATTATATTTTTACACCAAAAGGGTACCAATAAGAACAATAGCTCATAACGCAGCAAACACCCCATGTATAGTTATGTTGACAAAGAAATAAAATAGCTTTTGAAAAAAGTGGAGATGAAAATCCCAAAAAATTGTTGCGTCCTTGAAGGGGTTGTCCAGTTACCGGAAAATCCTGCATCAATAGAGCTGTATGGGTTAAAGTAATGAACAGAAGCATACTTACTAGAGATGAGCGAGCTTGATGCTCATTCGAGTATTAGGGTAGTCAAGATGCTCGTTACTCGAGACGAGCACCACACGGTACTCGAGTCAATTTAATTTCCTTCCCCGCATGTTTAGCGCCATTTTCTAGCCAATAAACATGCGGAGAAGGCATTACCACATCCTTCTGTGACATGCCAGCCCTCTGCCCGGCAACAGCAGTGAGTGTCTGGCGGGATCAGGTGACCCCGAGTACTTAATCCCTTAGTGACCAGCCCATTGCCTTTTTACGTCCTGCCCAATTGGGCTTTATTCTCTGAGAACGTAAAAACATGTGTCTTGCAGTGAATAAAGCCATGTGGGCTCTGGACGTGACAGCTCCATGCTATCGGTGTCCGCAGGTAGCCGACAGCATGCAGCTGTCATCCCGGGCTGCGGGGACCCCACCCCGGCATTGCGATGGATATCAGGGTATAACAGCTGAAATTACTCACCCGCCTTCTCCGCCGTCTTCTGCGGTGAGGGGGTCCTCCCGGACCTGCCGCCGCTCTTCTGCGCATGGGCGCCAAACGGATGACGTAACGCGCATGCGCAGAAGCCCGGGAGCCCCTGGCAAATTCAAAATCTCCTGGCTCCCGACTCCTGAAGGTAGCCAGGAACCAGGAGTTGTTACCAGGGACCGCGGTGAGCGGTGCCCGGCCCTGTGATCGTCGCTATCCAATGGATTGCGGCGATCACAAAAAAGTTTGAAAAAGTAAAAAAGAGTACACGTTTCACCCCCCCTCATGGATCCGATCTATGAGGGGAGGTGAAAATATTCACCTCAGGTCCGCCGATGTCCTTGGTCTTCCGGGACCCAAAGTCCCCTTCTGTGCATGCATCGGGCGCGTGCACAGAGGGGCTCGAGCCCCGGGAAATTTAAAATCCCTCTGCTTCTTGCTGCCATGTGTAGCCAGGAGCAGAGAGATTTCACTGTGAACATGATCACTGTTACCCAATGGATAACAGTGAACATGTACAGTAAAAAAAAGTGTAAAAAAAGGTTAAAAAAGATTAAAAAGCTTACGTTTCATCTCCCCTCACGGATCATATCCGTGAGGGAGGATAAAAGTACGTACATAAGGCGACGGAATTATTCCGCGGACCTTACCCCAGCTTCTGCGCACACGCCCGTCGCCAAAATAGTGGACGCTTGCGCAAAAGCTGTGGATTGCCAGGATAATTTAAATTCTCCCTGCTCCTGGCTACAAAACTGAGCCAAGAGCCTGGAGATTTCACAGGGGGGCCGCGGTGAGCGGTTCCTGATCACGTGTTCGCCGTTATCCAATGGATAATGGTGGACACATAAAAGTTTAAAAAAAATTGAAGTTCCATCTCCCCTCACCGATGCGATAGGTGAGAGGGGATGAAACTTTTTACCGGAGGCCTCCGTATTTGAACCCCGACGCGATCCTCCTTTGTGAACCTTGCCGGATTCTGCACATGTGACCACCGGCAAAATGTCGGGCACGTGCAGGAGTCGGAGAGCCCAGGAAACTTAAAATCTCCTTTTTTTTCAGTGACCTGCGGTCCCCGAGAGCCTGGAGCAGTGACAGGTGGTCTCGTTGAGCAGTCCCCGGTCACGCAATAAAAAAGTAGCGATCTACCTTAGGCCGGTCTCACATGACCGGATAAGAATGAGTTTCTGCATGAGTCTGATCCGCAGATCAATCGCATTGGATTACACAATTCTGCTCACATTAGTGGGTCGGAATTGCGTAATCCACTCGCAGAAAAGAGAACGCAGCAGGTTCTATTTTACTCTGGATATCCGCAACGTAGAGCCCATTGTGCTCCATGGTCGTGGAATACCCACTGCCCATACGCAACTACATTGTATAGGGCTGCGGGTACCCGTGTTGTCGCTAAGTGATGGTGCGGGAAATACAAACAAAAAAAAGGTGTACTGCGCATGACCGCCCGTGTAAGTACGCAGTTCTGCTCAGTACATTACGCGGCTGTACGCAGGGTCACAGCCGGGCTCACAGCTGGGATCCGCTGCGGGCCTCTGCAAGCAGATTCCGCCTACGGCTGCGTGAGCCCGGCGTTATTCAGACCGCTACCTGTGATACGTATTTTACAAGAAGCTCCGGGAACCCTTGCCTTCCTGCAGTTCCAGGAGCAGCTTGTTGAGCACCTTCTGTGCGAGACCGCCGCACCTCCGCAAGCTTACGAAGACTCACGGAACGCCACTTTTTACACCCCATACCCGCCACTGAGGTCGAGAAATGACCCCCAAAAAGCATGAGAGGAGGGAGGATACCCAGTGTTATTGCCCCATGGGCCCATTCCAACCAGCCTCCGTAATTACCCCTGTCTTCGGAAATACCACACAGTTCACGTTATTACTTTTATCTAAGATTTGGGGAAAGCCAAAAAGGGTGCAGAGGGGAGGGGAGATAATTTTAAGGAGTCAATTTTTATTCCGTACAAGTGAGCAATGGGGCCTGGAATTTATTCAGTTGTGCCCTGAAATCCAACGGGTGTTCCCTCCATTATAGGCCTTGCCATGGGCCCTGTACGTAGATTAGGGCCACAATGGGTATGTTTCTAAACTCGGGACAAACAGGGGTATCCATTTTGGGGTGAAAGTCTTCATTCCTATGTACGCTGTACAAAAAAAACCTGTTTTTAAATTGAAAAAATTGCCAAAAAATTGAAAATCGTAATTTTTTTCTTCTGCTTTGCTTAGATTCATTCAAATACTGTGGGCTCAAAATATGCAGTACACCCCTAGGTGAATTCGTTAAGGGGTCTAGTTTTCAAAGTGGGGTCATTTGAGGGAGTTCCTTATCGTTTTGGGCACTCAATGGCTATATAAGTGGCGATGGGGCCTGGAATTTATTCAGTTGTACCCTGAAATCCAACGGGTGTTCCTTCCATTATAGGTCTTGCCATGTGTCCTTTAAGTAGATTAGGGCCACGAGGGGTATGTTTCTGAACACGGGACAAACAGGGGTATCCATTTTGGGGTGAACGTCTTCATTTATATGTGTGCTGTACAAAAAAACTGTTTTTAAATTGAAAAAATTGCCAAAAATTTGAAAATTGTAATTTTTTCCTTCTGCTTTGCTTAGATTCATTCAAATACTGTGGGCTCAAAATATGCAGTACACCCCTAAATGAATTCGTTAAGGGGTCTAGTTTTCAAAATGTGGTCACTTGAGGGGGTTCCTTTTTGTTTTGGCCACTCAATGTCTCTATAAGTGGCGATGGGGCCTGGAATTTATTCAGTTGTACCCTGAAATCCAACGGGGGTTCCTTCCATTATAGGCCTTGCCATGTGTCCTTTAAGTAGTTTAGGGCCACAAGGGGTATGTTTCTGAACAAGGGACAAACAGAGGTATCCATTTTGGGGTGAAAGTCTTCATTTATATGTGTGCTGTACAAACAAAACTGTTTTTAAATTGACGCAATTGCCCAAAAAATGAAAATCGTAATTTTTTCCTACTGCTTTGCTTAGATCTATTCAAAAATTGTACGGTTAAAATACACAGTACAACCCTAGATGAACGCGTTAAGGGGTCTAGTTTTCAAAATGAGGTCATTTGTGGGGGTTCTCTATAGTTTTGGCCGCTCAAGAACTCTACAAGTGTGGTATGGGGCATAAAAGACCTTCAAGCAAAATTTATGTTCTAAAAGCCACCGACTGCGCCTTTCATTTTGTGCCCTGTTGTGCATCCAGACATAAGAATAGGGCCACAATGGCAATATTTCTGAAAACAGCACAAACAGGGGTATCCATTTTGGGGTGCAAGTCTTCATTCATATGTGTGCTGTACAAAAACAGCTGTTTTTAAAATGACAGAATTGCCAGAAAAACGAAAATCTGAATTTTTTTCCTTCCGCTTTGCTTGAATTCATTTAAAAACTGTGGGATCAAAATACGCAGTACACCCCTAGATAAATTCATTAAGGAGTCTAGTTTTCAAAATTGGGTCATTTGTGGGGGTTCTCTATGGTTTTGGTTGCTCAAGAACTCTACAAGTGGGCAATGGGGCCTAAAAGGACTTCAAGCAAAATCTATGTTCTGAAAGCCACCGATTACTCCTTTCATTTTGGGCCCTGTTGTGCATCCAGACATAAGATTAGGGCCAAAATGGGTATGTCTCTGAACACGGGAGAAACAGGGGTATCCATTTTGGGGTGCAAGTCTTCATTTATATGTGTGCTATACAAAAAAAGCTGCTTTTAAAGTGACAGAATTGCCAAAAAAAGGAAAATCACATTTTTTTTCCTTTTGCTTTGCTTGAATTCATTAAAAAACTGTGGGGTCCAGATGGTCAGTGCACCACTAGATAAATTTTTTAAGGGATCTAGTTTTCAAAATTAGGTCATTTGTGTGGGTTCTCTATTG
Source organism: Eleutherodactylus coqui (assembly GCF_035609145.1). Classification (NCBI taxonomy): domain Eukaryota; kingdom Metazoa; phylum Chordata; class Amphibia; order Anura; family Eleutherodactylidae; genus Eleutherodactylus; species Eleutherodactylus coqui. The sequence goes on along the minus strand of NC_089842.1, from coordinate 23,098,637 downwards.
TTTTGAGCGCTTAAGAACTCTACAAGTGTGCTATGGGGCCTAAAAGGTCTTCAAGCAAAATCTATGTACTGAAAGCCACCGATTACTCCTTTCATTTTGGGCCCCGCTGTGCATGCGGACATAAAATTAGGGCCAAAATGGGTATGTTTCTGAGCACAGGACTAACAGGGGTATCCATTTTGGGGTGCAAGTCTTCATTCATATGTGTGCTGTACAAAAAAAGCTGTTATTAAAATGACAGAATTGCCAAAAAAACAAAAATCACAATTTTTTCCTTCTGCTTTTCCTAAATTCATTCAAAAACTGTGGGGTCAAAATGGGCAGTACACCCCTAAATAAATTCTTTAAGGAGTCTAGTTTTCAAAATGGGGTCATTTGTGGGGGTTCTCTATGGTTTTTAGTGCTCAAGAGCTCTACATGTGTGCTATGGGGCCTAAGAGGTCTTCAGCCAAAATTTCTATTCTGAAAGACACCGACTACTCCTTTCATTTTGGGCCCCGTTGTGCACTAAGATATAAGATTAGGGCCACAATGGGTATACTTTTGAACACAGGACAAACAGGGGGATCCATTTTGGGGTGTAAATCCTCATTTTCATGTAAACTATAGAAGAGAATCTGTCTTTAAAATGACATATTTGCAAAAATATGAAATTTTAGTTTTTCACCTCTAAACTGAAAAAAAACTGTGGGGTCAAAATACTCATGATCCCCCTCAGTCAATACATTAAGGGGTGTTGTTTTTAAAATGGGGTCATTTGTGGGGGTATCTATCATTCTGACACCTGTGAGCCTTTGCTATCCTGGCTTGGTGCAGGAAAATAAAGTTTTCCTCAAAATGCTGAAAAGTAATGTTAAATTTGTATGTCTCCTAAATGGTTAAAAAAACATAAACATTTTTCAAATGTGCGTCCAGAATAAAGTAAACAGATGGGAATATATATCTTAGCAAAATTCTGTACAGTATGTTTGCACATATTTGATATATTACAATTGAAAATGGGAAATAACGATAATTTTTTGAAAATATTCCCAATATTGGCACTTTTAATAAATATACACAATTTATATTAGACTATTTTCACCACCTAAATGAAGTACAACATGTGGTGAAAAAACAATGTCAGAATCACTTGGATATGTAAAGCCTTTACGGAGTTATGCTATGTTAAATTACACGTCAGATTTCCAAAATTTGGCCTGGTCATTAAGGCGCAAATAGGCTTGGTCACTAAAGGGTTAAACTGGTCCCGCCGGCGGCTCGCCTCAGACGCATGCTGGCAGAAGTTAGGGATAGTGCTGCTGCTGATATAGGGAAAGTGTTACAGTAGGATCCTGTGGTCAAGAATCCCAACGGTCCTTCTTAGGGCTACTCTTCATAGTGTGCATTACTGTTGTGGCTGGGAGCAGTAGTGCACCATTTTTTTTTAAGCATCTTGGGCTGTGCAGGCCATTTCAGCTATAGCATTCTGTGTGTGCAGTGCATAAGGCAGAGTGTAGTGACACAGCTACTTATATAGGGAAAGTTTTACAGTCCTGATCCTCTGTACAAGAACCCCAACGGTCCTTCTTAGGGCTACATCTGACTGTGTGCTTTACAGTTGTGGCTGGCTGGGAGCAGTAGTGCATCAATTTTTGTATTACCCATCTAGGCCTTTTCCCAGCCTTTCAGTTATAGCGTTCTCAGCCTGCAGTGCATTACACCAAGGTAATTTAACACCAAACTATTTCAGCTCTGCCACCATGCAGAGCGTCTCACTATACCCTTTCCTTGGTGGCGCTGAGATAGCCGCAGTTACCAGCACTATCCACTGGCTTTAGAGTCTTCTCCCACTCCACACAGCCTCTATTATCTACAAGTCTCTGCGAGCAGTAAATTACCCCTAGGTAACAGTGCAAGACAGCGGGTTAATTTTTCCAAGTCACAGCATAGAGCCTCCGCTATCTACAAGTCTCTGTGTGCGGTGAATTAAGCCACAGTTGTCAGTGCTGTACAGTGGGGTAATTTATTTGGGCCCTGCTCTATTCTTAATCTGCCATGATGAGGAGTAGTGGTAAGGGTTGAGGACATGGACGCAGACGTCCAAGTGAGGGTGTGGGCACAGGCCGAGTTCCTGGGCGTGGTGAATCACAGTCAGCTTCTGGGGGATTAGAAGAGAGGCAAGTTTCTGGGCTCCCCAGCTTCATATCACAATTTACGGGTCCGCATGGTAGACCTTTATTACAAACAGAGCAGTGTGAGCAGGTCCTGTTGTGGATGGAAGAAAACGCGTCCAGCAATGTATCGATCACCCAGTCTTCTACGCAGTCCACTACTCCCGGCCTAGGGACTGCAACTCTGAATCCTCTGGCTGCTCCTCCTTCCTCCCAGCCTCCTCACTCCACGAAAATGACATATTCTGAGCAGGCAGACTCCTAGGAACTGTTCTCGGGTCCCTGCCATGAGTCAGAAAAAATGGTTCCTCTCTCACCTGAGGAGTTTGTTGTGACCGATGCCCAACCTTTGGAAAGTTCCCGGAGTCCGGGTGATGAGGCTGGGGACTTTCGGCAACTGTCTCAGAGCTTTTTGTGGATGAAGATGATGAAACACAGTTGTCTGTCAGTGAGGTAGTAGTAAGGGCAGTAAGTCCGAGGAAGGAGCGCACAGAGGATTCGGGGGAAGAGAAGCTGGACGATGAGGTGACTTACCCCACCTGGTTGGCTAAGTCTACTGAGGACAGGGCTTAATAGGGGGAGGCAAGTGCAGCAGCAGGACAGGTTGGAAGAGCCAGTGGAGTGGCCAGGGGTAGAGGCAGGGCCAGAGCGAAGAATCCCCCAACTGTTTCCCAAAACACCCCCTCGCGGCAAGCCTCCGTGCAGAGGGCTAGGTGTTCAAAGGTGGGGATGTTTTTTAGTGAGAGCACAGACGATCAACGAACAGTGGTGTGCAACCTGTGTCGCACCAAGATCAGCCGGGGAACCACCACCACCAGCCTGACCACCACCAGCATGCGCAGGCATATGACGGCCAAGCACCCCACAAGGCGGGACAAAGGACATTCACTGCCTCCGGGTCACACCACTGCCTCTTCCCCTGTGCCACAACCTGGCACACAGATCCAATCCCCTTCCCAGGACGCAGGCACAAGTGCCTCCTGGCCTGCACCCACACCCTCACCTCCACCATCCTCCACTCCATCCAGCAATGTCTCTAAGCACAGCGTTCAGCTGTCGCTAACACAAGCATTGGAGCGAAAGCAGAAATATGCCGCCACCCACCCGCACGCACTTGCTTTAAACGTGCACATTGCCAAATTAATCAGCCTGGAAATGCTGCCGTACAGGCTTGTGGAAACGGAGGCTTTCAAAAACATGATGGCGGCGGCGGTCCCGAGCTACTTGGTCCCCAGTCGCCACAAATTTTCCTGGTGTGCCATCCCCGCCCTACAGCAGCACGTCTCCCGCAATATAAATCGTGTCCTCACCAACGCAGTTATTGGGAAGGTCCACTTAACCATGGACACGTGGACAAGTACTGGCGGGCAAGGCCACTATATCTCCCTGACAGCACATTGGGTGAACTTGGTGGAGACTGGGACCGAGTCAAAGCCTGAGACCGCTCACGTCCTACCCACACCCAGAATAGTGGGTCCTACCTTGGTGCTGGTATCTGCAGCGTATTATGCCACCTCCTCCAAACTCCTCCCCCTCCTCCTCCTCCGCCACGTCTACCTCTCAATTAAGAAGTGTGAGCATGTCGCCAGCAGTCGGTAGCACGCGGCGTGGCAGCACAGCAGTGGGAAGGTGTCAGCAAGCTGTGCTGAAACTAATTAGCTTAGGTAACAAGAGGCACACGGCCCCCGAGCTGTTGCAGGGTCTGACAGAGCAAATGTTACAGGGGTCCGCCTATACTCTTGCTACATAAATGTTACTGGGGTCCGCCTATACACTTGCTAATGAAAGGTTTGAGAGGTTCACCGATACTCTTGCTACAGAAAATGTTACTAGGGTCTGCATATACTCTTGCTACATAAATGTTACTCGGGTCCACATATACTCTTGCTACAGAAATGTTACTGGGGTCCGCATATACTCTTGCTACATAAATGTTACTGGGCTTAGCCTATACTCTTGCAACAGAAAAGTTTCAGGGGTCCGCCTATACTGTGTGTGCACAAAGGTTTCCCATAGCGGTGTTCAGCTGCCTGACACATATACAGAATGAAGTGTGTGGGGACACATGGATTTCCCATAGCTATTTAACTCACGGAACCTTGGGTCACACAAGGTGGAGGCTGGGACTGAGCCTGACCCAGGACCCACTCACATACTTCCCACACAGAGTATTGCGGGTCCTACCTCGGTCATGGTTTCTTGGCCTTCATATGCCACCTCCTCCTCCTGCTTGGGGTCTGGGAATCAGTGCTGGGAAACATGTCTTTGCTCTCGTGTTACCACTGTTATCTGTGACAGTGGTTTGGGCCACACAAAAGGAGCGTTACTGAATTTATGCGACATTCACAGCTGTATTAGCATCGGAGTTCACTTTATGACGACGATTACTGAGGGTGTGGGCAGAGGTCGAGGTCCTGGGGAAGGGGGGGGGGGGGGGAGAATCAACTGTGCCAGGTTTGGCCTGTGAAACTTCTTGGTGATTCATCCAGTCTTTGGAGCGATGAAAGCAACCATAACTGATTTAATGAAACATTCACAGCTGTCCTAGCATCCAGGTCCGCTTTACGCCCATGATTACTGAGGGTGTGGGCATAGGCCGAACTCCGGGGGGGGGGGGGGCAACTGCGCCAGGTTTGGACTGTGGAACTTCTTTGTGGTTCATCCAGTCTTTGGAGCGATGAAAGCAACCGTAACTGATTTAATGAGACGTTCACAGCTGTACTAGCGTCCGAGTCTGCTTTATGCCCACGATTACTGGGAGTGTGAGCCGTGGCCGAGGTCCTTGGCAGGGTAAAACTCTGCCATGTTTGGCCACTCTCTTTTCTTTCTGTTTAATACTGTCCCTGAGTTGCAGGGGCTCGCCTATGCTGTGGCTGCACATATACTTCTTGTTGCGTTGTTTTACCTGTCTTGCACAAATACACTGACTGACTTGGCAAGGGTGTAGACGGTTTTCCCCTTGCGGTGTTTTACCTATTCCGCACAAATACACTAACTGACTAGGGCAGAAGTGTGGGCCGAGGTCCTGGGCGGGGTGAAACTCTGCCATGTTTGGGCACTCTCTTTTCTTCCTGTTTAATATCATGCCTGAGTTCCAAGGGCCCGCCTATACTGTGGGTGCACAAAGGCTTCCCCTTTGCGTTGTTCAGCTATCTGACACATACAAAGAATGAACTGGGCAGAAATGTGGTCCGAGGATGAGGTCCTTGGTGGGGTGAAACTCTGCCATGTCTGGGCACTGTGATTTCTTTATGTGTAATACCATCTTTGAGTTGGGCTCGCCTATGCTGTGGGTGCACAAATATTTCCCATTGCGGTGTTTTACCTATCTGGCACAAATACACTGACTGACTTGGGTAGGGTGCAGAAGGCTTTCCCATTGCGGTGTTCAGCTATCTAACACCTACACAGAATGAGTTGTGTGGGGACACCTAGATTTCCCATTGCTATGTAACTCGCAGCACCTTGGGTCACACAAGGTGGGGGCTGTGACCGAGCCTGACCCTGGGCCCGCTCACGTGCTTCCCACACAGAGTATTGCGGGTCCTACCTCGGTCATGGTTTCTCGGGGTTATTATGCCACGTCCTCCTCCTGCTTGGGGTCTGGGGATCAGCATTGCTCGGCATGTATTATCTCTCATGCTACAAATTACCACAGTTATCCGAGATACTTGATTGGAGCATTCACAGGGTCACTGTATACGTGTGGTGGCTACTTTTGTAGCACCTCCAGTTTTGAACCAATCTTTGGTGTTAGTATGTGCTGCATTGTGGAGATGTGTAGAAGTGCTGGCACTTGAGTCCCCTTTATGCCCACGTTTGCAGCTCCTGACAATTTTGTGATGGAGGTGGCACGGTATTGGAATGATGATCGTACATCAATTTATCATCAATTGTCAACAGCATTCTGGGCTATCGCCCACACTTTCAAAGAGGGTCGCTGCCTGGCCCTGCCAACCCTCTGCAGTGTGTGCCTCCGGCTCCTCCTCATCGCAGATGCAATTATAAATTGACATGAGGGCGGTGTAGCTATGAAGCGAGCGTGTGGCATGAGGGCAGCTAAATGCTGCGCAGGGAAAGTTTTGTGTGCGCTGTGGACGCAGGGTCGTGCGGGGGGCTGGACAGCAATGCCTTGCTAATGAGGGTCTGTCCCAAGTAAATAATTAGGGGGGTGACCGCCAGGCTCTTGCCCCCATTTGATGCCTCAGATGCAGCCATGCATGCTGCCCCTGTCGTTCTCTATCAGTTTCTGTGGTGTTTCAAAGACTTTCTGATGTTTTCAGGTGTTTCACAAATCAACCCCTATGCGGAGCATCCGTCCCACACAAAAATGCTCAAGCCGCCCATTGACTTCAATAGGGTTCGTTACTCAAAACAATCTCTTGAGCATTACGAAAAGTTCGACTCCAGTACCAAGCACCCGAGCATTTTGGTGCTTGCACATCTCTAAAACTTACCCCTCCACTGACACTGGATGCAGCGCTGCAGCGTTGCTGTGGTCCCGCTGATTGTGGTGATAGCTGCCGGCACAGGAACTCAGCTGCCAATGAGAGGCTGCAGCGTCACCGCTCATTCTCCTGGCATCGGTGCTCCCATCCTGAGTGCCAGGAGTTCAGGAACATGACGCTACGGCCTCTCATTTTCAGCTGAGTTTCTGTGGAGGCAGCTATCCCTACAAGCACCGGGACCACAGCGAGGCTGCAGGAAACTGACACAGTCTAATTTGAGTTACTACAAGCATATGATCTTGCTGATGAATGTTTCTTCTTAAAAGGGTTGTCCGTGTTGTGAGCCAATAAGAAATACTCGAGCAAGGGACTAAGCACTGTTGCGGATTGAAGTAAGTATATCACCGTTTCTTATTGTAATGCATGGAGAAGGAATTGTCCAGAGTTCTTACAACCCCTTTAAGTTTAATTTCTTTTCGTTTACAGAAGAAGTCAAGGAAGATAATGGCGGCAGCAGCAGATGAGTAAGTACATATGTCCTACCCATGGCTGTAGTTTGTTGTCATTGTAGCTTCCATAGTTGGTCACATGGGAGACTTGTACTGTATAACACGGTGGTAATTCTGAGCAAATTTTGAGTTAAAGGGGTTCTCCCACTGTGCAAAATGGCTCTATATACTTCTGTATGGCTATTACAAAGCACTTTGTAATATAATGTGTGCTTTGTAATTATGCCATACAGAAGATATATACCTACCTGATCCTGCCCCCCCCCCCCCCCCGTATATTTAGCCTGATGCAGGCGCATGCGCAGTCTTCTGCTCCATGGCAACAGCTTCCCCTGGCTCCGGCAGAAGAGGAGTAGCTTCCCCCGGCGGACCGTCCTTCTGGGTAAGTCACTGGTCTCTTGTGCGGGAGTCGGGCGGCCTGTCACTTAGCGGGTGGGGGAGGGTGTTGGGGGGCGCGGGAGTCGGGCGGCCTATCACTTAGCAGGGGGGGTGCGGGAGTCGGGCGGCCTGTCACTTAGCTGGGGGGGGGGGGGCGGGAGTCGGGCGGCCTTTCACTTAGCGGGGGGGGGGGGTTGGTGCGGTAGTCGGGCGGCCTGTCACTTAGCGGGAGTCGGGCGGCCTGTCACTTGGGGGGGGGGGGGGTGCTTTCACATAGACTTGTCGCTGTGCTGTTGTCTGTCACAGACTTGTCGCTGTTGGGTGCTGTCACGTAGACTTCTTGCGGGGGTGGGGGTGCTGTCACATAGAATTGTCGCTGTGCTGTTTGCTGTCACATAGACTTGTCGCTGTGCTTTTTCCTGTCACATAGACTTGTTGCTGTTGGGTGCTGTCACATAGACTTTTTGTGGGGTGGGGTGCTGTCACATAGACTTGTTGCTGTGCTGTTTGCTGTCACAGAGTTGTCGCTGTTGGGTGCTGTCACATAGACTTCTTGCCGGGGGTGGGGGTGCTTTCACATAGACTTGTCGCTGTGCTGTTTGCTGTCGGGTGTGCTTTCACATAGACTTGTTGCTGTTGGGTGCTGTCACAGACATTTTGCGGGGGTGCTGTCACATAGACTTGTCGCTGTGGGGTGTGCTTTCACATATACTTGTCGCTGTTGAGTGCTGTCACATAGACTTTTGTTGGGGTGGGGGTGCTGTCACATAGACTTTTTGCTGTTGGGTACTGTCACATAGATGTCTTGCGGGGGTGGGAGTGCTGTCATATAGACTTGTCGCTGTAGGGTGTGCTGTCACATAGACTTCTTGCGGGGGTGGGGGTGCTGTCACAGACTTGTCGCTGTGGGGTGCTGTCACATAGACTTCTTGCGGGGTTGGGTGGGGACACTGTGGGGCGTCACTAGAGGGGGACACTGTGGTAGGGGCACTGTGGGGGTGCACTGTGGGGGGTGACACTGTGGAGGGGCATATGTGTTGTGGGGGCACTGAGGGGGTGTACTGTGGGGGGTGCACTGTGTGGCGGTGCTGTGGGGAGGCCATTGTGGCGGGGTGCACTGTGTGGCGGCACTGTGGGGAGGTCATTGTGGGGGGTTGCACTGTGTGTGGGCACTGTGAGGGGGGGGCATGTGTGTGTGTAGGGCCTGTTTGGTGCTACTTTCACTTTCAATAGCAGAGGATCGCGATCCTCTGCTATTGAAAGTGCTGCTACAGATCACGATCTCCTGCTATTGCTCTGACAGCTGTTAGCAGGAGATTCCTTCATCTCCTCATCTTGTCCCCTTATTACTGGACACTCTGACACTGTTGTCCCAGTGTCCAGTGATGAGGAGACATGCCGGGGAGATGAAGGAATCTCCTACTACAGCTGTCACAGCAGGAGATCGCACCGCTCTCCCTGCACTCTCATTGCTTTGAACGGAGCCGGGCGGCTGCTGGCTCCATTCAAAGCAGTGAAGCGTGCGTCGCCATTATGATGCCGGTCCTCCAGTCATGTGACCGGCGTCATCGGGAGCACGCACGCTGAGGAGAGAGAGGCAGCAGTGCATCATGGGAACTACCCAGCGGCGCCATCTTTAAAAAATCCGTCAGGACAGCTTTATAAGGGGGAAGAAAAGGAATAAAAAGGTGAGCAAAATATGTTGTTTTATGTGTAAAGCTGTAGTGTGTGATGCTTCTACTCCACAGGGCATTAATGGGGAAACAAAATCAGTTTGGGTGGCGGGACAACCTCTTTAATAAAGGGGAAGCGGAGGGTCCTCCGGTCAGGATCATCATCTTTTGGCCAGAGTTAATAGCAATTATAAAGAATGTCTCTCTGAAGGATCTGTCCTGCATTACACTGACGGCCCATTGATGTGAATAGACCCTGTGTAATGCTTCATATTCCCTGTGGGGGCACTGTAGGGAAATTGAACACTTACTGCCAGGTTGTCCCACAGATTACAGCTGATCGCTGAAGGTCCCAGCAGGGAGACACTTTGTGATCAGCTTATTTTTAAGGGATCTGTGTAGAAAGTAGGACATTTCTGAAGTGGAGAACCACTGTAAGCCTAAAAGAAGCAGTGGCTGTTCCTTTTGGCACTGTCTGCATCGCACCTCAATGGCTGCACTCCAAGCTAATTCTGACATTTTCTATGGGCCCATGATTAATGTATCCACAATCTTCACTAATTTCAATGTTTCTTGCACAAACAGTAGACTCTAATATACAAATATCTTCACCTTTTGTCTCCAGGAGCATCAAGTTGAGCATCGATGAAACCGATAGATTCAATAATCTATCTAGAGGAAAAATTCAGAAAGGAAGGAATGAAGACAGGAGCGATGGAGCAGCGGAATCTCCTGATCCAGAGAATGGGTCCTGTGAAGGGGTCACTGACCAAATTGGAGGAACCCAATCATATGAGCTGTCTATATCAGAGTCATGGAGGAATGTAACTAAGAATTTCTGGCACATCTGCCAGATCATCTGGAAACTTCTCCATCATCTCTGCAGATGTTGCTCTGAAGTCAACCTAATTGTCTATAATTTGCTGCTGCTGGTGCTCAAATGCTGTCACTTCATCCTGTGTTCATGTGAACTAATCATCGCAATATTTGGTGAGTATTTAGAAAGTTCACTCATTATTGCTGCCATCTGCCTTCATCTGTCTCATACTAAGCATCCAAGCCAAAATCTGTCCCCACATTATGGATCAATCCATCTGTATAAGGATCTCCCCCTAGAGATAATCACTGAATATGCAAAAACAGAACTTTTGGGGACTTTTATAAAACTTTTTAAATAAAAAGTAAAAAAAAAAAACTGTTCTAGTTACCCCTAGCAACCAATCACAGTGCAGTCTACATTTTGTTTTCTGCTTTGAATGTTGACCTCTGATTGATTGTTAGGGACAACGAAGCCAGTCATCTGTTAGACGGTTTCATAAATATAGCCACAGATGACAACAGTATGTATAGGGGTATGAACACTTTAAAACTTAAAATATAATAGAAATCTGTAATATACGGCTCAAGGCATGAGTACATATAACATCAATACATGAAAATAATGGTTGTGCCTCACCCAAATCCAATGCTCCAGTACCCAGTATGCATAAAGGACGAAGAATGCTTCCAGGTTGCTGATCCAAGACATGAGGCAGTCTCCATAAAATCTTTTTCTGATGATTCACACAGTTTCAGGGACAATTTTCTCACCCAAGAATACCCTGTAGAGTCTACCTATAAGGCCTTAATGCCTAACACAGGGTGACCGGAACCTTTCCCAGTCAACAGATACCCTAAAGCACCCCGTTTTAAAGGGTCTCCTTAGAGGGCAGATAACAAGTTAAATATATGTACCAACATATAGAATCCTGGAATGGTAGAGTTGGAAGGGACCTCCAGGGTCATCGGGTCCAACCCCCTGCTCAGTGCAGGATCACTAAATCATCCCAGACAGATGTCTGTCCAGCCTTTGTTTGATCACTTACATTAAATGAGAACCCCCCACCTCTTGAGGTAACCTGTTCTACTCATTGATCCCCCTCACTGTCTAATATCTAATCTGTGTCTCCTCCCTTTCAGTTTCATCCCATTGCTTCTGGTCTTTCCTTGTACAGATGAGAATAGGGCTGATCCCTCTGCACTGTGACAACCCTCCAGATATTTGTAGACTTCTATTAAGTCTCCTCTCAGCCTTCTCTTCTGCTAAACATTCCCAGATCCTTTAACCATTCCTCATAGGACATGATTTGCAGACCGCTCACCATCTTGGTAACTCTTCTCTGAACTTGCTCCAGTTTGTCTATGTCTTCTTTAACCTGGGCTCGGAACATTTGCTGCACGGTGGCAGGCTACATTTGGGTGGGAGGCCTTGAGTTTGATATATGTGATCTAGGGTATTTGTCAGGTTGTGGACAAGGAAAAGATATTCAGTTAAAAATCCCTGCGCTCACAGGACCCACTTTTCCATGGGATAGTATAGTAAGGTGACACTTTCCAATTGTAGTCACTTACTTCGAAGGAAGGGGTTATGATGTCCACAATTCCCCCTCCTATTTCTGATGATCTCCAATGGAGTTATACGTCAAATGGCTGGATTAGGGTAAGTCTCTTCTTTATTCCATATAAAAGCACTTGACACAGCAAAGTACAGTGAGGCAACGCGTTTCGCTACTTCAAGTACCTTTTTCAAGCCTTAATAATATGTACAAATTACAGATATATATAGTTTTTTACCTGCTGGATATCCCGGTGTCTCTCATTCCAATGCCCATAGTGGGGGAGTGGTTTCCAGCGTGCGTGTCATCACATTACTGAAGTGTGACGCTAAAACCATCATCACGATGGTGTATACGTCATCACATATGACGCTAGAATTGTCATCACGATAGGATCCGTGTCATCACGTTGCTGGACGCGTCATCACGTTGGTGTGTGCGCCATCACGTATGATGCTAACATTGTCATCACGTTAGGATCTGCGTCATCACATTGCTGGACGCGTCATCACGCCGCTCTCTAGCGGCGCTGTAGGCATCATCACGTTGGCGTGTGCGCCATCACGCTGCTCCCATGTGACTCTAAGGTCGTCATTACTTTATTCCGGCGTGACAGACGTGTTCCCGTCATCGTGCCGGTCTTACATGAATGGCGTTATCGCGCCTATAATTTTATAATAAAATTTTGTATAGAATTAGAAACTGTTTGCTTACCGAGTATGAAGTGATATTAAAAGAAAGACACTAAATACAGGAACAAACTAATTGTAGATCAGAAATCCCAGAAAATGACTGTAAACCTCTAAACAATTTTACTTGTTCATTTAAAAAAAATATATATTTTCACCATTAATATATATATATACATTAATGTCAATTCATAAAAAAATAAATCTACAAATATATACAATTCATAAACTTTATAAAATGTAAATATATATATAAACATATGAATTATATCTTATTCATATTTTTCCAGAATGTCATTTAAACCTCCTGGTTGTTCCCAACTCTTTAAAGCTGACAACACTCCTGTATATTCTCTATTGGTGTCATTTTCAATAATGTAAATCTTTATTATGGTATTTTAAAAAATGTTTGGGCACACTGTGATTTAAAAAACCATTTCTAATGTTCCTCCGATGTTTGTTCAGTCTGGTCCTTAGTGCATTTATTGTACGACCCGCATACCTCAGTCCACAAGGACCCCCCAATAGGTAGATCACATATTACCTGAAAGCGCTGCGGAATAAGTTGGCGCTATACAAATACCATGATTTATTTTGATTTATTGTACTGCAATTCATGGATTTCTTTATTCTATATGGTGCCCGACCTTCTCCCATACATTTCTCTTTTAAACCATGGCTTATATTCTTGCAGCATTTGCATTTTGCTATGCCCCATCTATAAGATCCCTGTATGGGTACCTGTTCTAAAAGGTTCCCTTTTTCTTTCTTTTTTGATAGCCTAATAACATTAGAATGCGGATGGGAGGGGGAGGAGGGGGGGGCAATATAATGTTTGATTGTTTTATCCCTTCTAAAAGTGACAGTGGGGTTAGATGATAATATTTTGTTTTAAAAAGGATCTTCTTTAACAATATACCAATGTTTTTTTTTTACAACTGCTTTTATTTCTTTGTGTTGAGAATTGTATTTGGTTATAAATCTAGATTCCTTTTTTAAAAAGACCGATACTAACAGCTATTTGGATTACAAAAGCTCTCACACAAGAAGTTGGAAGACAAACATACCCTATGGCCAATATGCCCGGATAAAACACAACTGTACGGATATTAAGGAATACAAAGAACAAGCTGTAATTCTGAAAAGAAATATCCTTTACATCTAATAGAAGCCGCATATCAAAAAACATTTCAAGATAAACACCAATCTACACAATTGGAAGGAAGGAGGAGAAATTTACCAAAGGAATCTAGATTTATAACCAAATACAATTCTCAACACAAAGAAATAAAAACAGTTGTAAAAAAACCATTGGAATATTGTTAAAGAAGATCCTTTTTTAAACAAAATATCATCATCTAACCCCACCGTCACTTTTAGGAGGAATAAAACAATCAAAAATGATATTGCCCCCCCCCTCCCCCTCCAGTCCACATTGTAATGTTACTAGGCTATCAAAAAAGAAAGAAAAAGGTAACCTTTTAGAACAGGTACCCATACAGGGATCTTATAGATGGGGCATATCAAAATGCAAATGCTGCAAGAATATATCCCATGGTTTAAAAGAGATCTGTATGGGAGAAGGTCGGGCACCGTATAGAATAAAGAAATCCATGAATTGCAGTACAATATATGTGATCTACCTATTGGGGGTCCTTGTGGACTGAGGTATGCGGGTCGTACAATAAATGCTCTAAGGACCAAAAAAAAAACATCGGAGGAACATTAGGAATGGTTTTTTAAATCACAGTGTGTCCAAACATTTTTTAAAATACCATAATAAAGATTTTACGTTATTGAAAATGACACCAATAGAGAATATACAGGAGTGTGGTCAGCTTTAGAAAGCAGAGAAATGCTTGGGATTTTTAAGTTGGGAACAACCAGGAGGTTTAACTGAAATTCTGGAAAAAATATGAAATATATATAATTGATATGTTTATATATATATATATATATATTTACATGTTATAAAGTTTATGAATCGTATATATTTGTAGATTAATTTTTTTAATGAATTGACACATATATTAATGGTGAAAATAATTTAAAAAAAAATGAACAAGTAAAATTGTTTATAGGTTTACAGTAGAGATGAGCAAGTATACTCACTAAGGCACATTACTCCAGCGAGTAGTGACTTAGCCGAGTATCTCCCCGCTCATCTCTAAAGATTCGGGGAGCGGTGGGGGAGAGCGGGAGGAACGGAGGGGAGATCTCACTCTCCCTCTCTCCCCCCCCCCCCGCTTCCCCCTGCTTACCGCCGCAACTCACCTGTCACCCGCGCCGCTCCCCGAATCTTTAGAGACGATCGGGGAGATACTCGGCTAAGGCACTACTCGCTGGAGTAATGTGCCTTAGTGAGTATACTCGCTCATCTCTAGTTTACAGTAATTTTCTGGGATTTCTGATCTACAATTAGTTTGTTCCTGGATTTAGTGTCTTTCTTTTAATATCACTTCATACTCGGTAAGCAAACAGTTTTTAATTCTATACAAAATTTTATTATAAAATTATAGGCGCTATGACATTAATCACGTCAATGATGCGATGACGCCATCCATGTAAGACCGGCACGATGACGGGAACACGTCTGTCACGCCGGAATAAAGTAATGACGGCCTTAGAGTCACATGGGAGCAGCGTGATGGCGCACACGCCAACGTGATGACAGTTTTAGCGTCACACGTGAGTAATGTGATGACGCGCACACTGGAAACCACTCCCCCACTATGGGCATTGGAATGAGAGACACCGAATATCCAGCAGGTAAAAAACTATATATATATCTGTAATTTGTACATATTATTAAGGCTTGAAAAAGGTACTTGAAGTAGCGAAACGCGTTGCCTCGCTGTACTTTGCTGTGTCAAGTGCTTTTATATGGAATAAAGAAGAGGTTTACCCTAATCCAACCATTTGATGTATAACTCCTATGGAGATCATCGGAAATAGGAGGGGGAATTGTGGATATCATAACCCCCTCCTTCGAAGTAAGTGACTACAATTGGAAAGTGTCACCTTACTATACTATCCCATGGAAAAGTGGGTCCTGTGAGCGCAGGGATTTTTAACTGAATATCTTTTCCTTTTTTTGTATGGGAGCACACTATATTTGGTGAACCCCAGGAATTCCAGCAGCTCTCCCCTGGACAAGTGGATGCCTTTGGACATAGGACCACATGGAAAATAATCGCCAGGTGAGACAGCTGGCACTCTAGGCTTTTTCAGTGAATAATGTGTTTGTTTTTTTCTTTTTCCTCACCTCTGTGATTTTATACCAGGTGAGGCCTTTAAAAATCTACCCCATATCTAGCACTCCCTCGACAACACAGGTTTTGGACAGGGTCGCTCTTGTCAGGGTGGTTACCCTGTGTTTGGCATTAGGGCCTTCTAGGTGAACTGTACAGGGGATTCTAGGGTGAGCACATTGCCTCTAAAACTGCAAAACGCAGGTAAATGTTTTTTAGGAGATTGCTTCATGTCTTGAACCAGCAAGATCGTAGATCCCACTCCAGGAGACTAAGCAACAATCTCCTTAATGACCTCCTTTGCATGAAAAACATTAAGGAAGCTATAGTCAAGTTTGCACACTTCCACCAATGCAACACCACAGGGGCGCCTATCCAATGGGAGGTGCTGAAATGTGTCCTGAGAAAAGTTTTCATCTCCAACGGGGCCAGACTCAAAAAAGAACATTCATTTAAATTGACATCCCTCCTAGCAGAATTGAACACCAAGGAGTCTGCCAATAAAAACATCCTGCAGATACATAAAAGCTTAAATCTCCTACATACAGCAGCACATTTTGTCTATCCTAGATAAGGGATTCTTGGGGCTATGGGATAGGACAGGAAGAGGGTTTTTTGAATATGGGATAAATGCGGATAGATGCCGTCCAGAAACCTGCACCTTAGGTTCCCTCTAACCCATGTATATCGACTTCAGTCCCAAAGAGGTGGGATAGTTCAGTCTACAGCAGATATATTGGAAGAGTTCTGTGAATTTTATGAGAGCTATATATGCTAAGAGGGGCAAGGATCATTCGGGGCCCTCTTCCAGAAGGGAACAGGACACTTATGTTCACAAATATGCACCCAGCCCTATCGATGAGAACACGGGCCCAGGCCCTGGATACAGACTTCCTGGCATATGAGATTTTAGAGTCTATAAAAAATCTGAAACCTGGTAAAAGCCCAGGCCCAGACAGCTTTACCACAAGATTCTACAAAATGTTCTAGGAAGATATCTCACCCCTGCTGTTGAATTCCTTTAATGTGGTCTCGGGTGGATGTCCTTTCCCGCAACAGGCCCTTCAAACGGACATAGTAGTCATCCACAAACTAGGGAAAGACACCTCAGTTAGCAGCAACTATAGACCAATATTGCTTATAAATATTGATGTGATAGCAACGCGCTTGCAGGCACACCTACCATCTCAGGTCCATAAGGACCTGGTAGGATTCATCCCAGGGAGGGGTGCCAGGGATAATACCTTCAATCCCTGTCTCTGATAGCTTGGACCCTTAGAGGGAAGTCCCCCTTATGCCGTCTGACGGCTGACGCGGAGAAGCCATGTGATAGGGTGAGATGGGAGTTCCTGGCTGCAATACTGGAAGGAATCGGGATGGGCCCCCGGATCGAGGACTGGAAAATGGCCCTTTATACCATTTCCAGCAAATGGATTAGGGTCAATGGATTTTCCTCCAAACCCCTCCAGAGTCACAATGGCACATGCCAGTGATGCCCCCTCTCTCCCACCCTGTACATTCTTGTCATGGTGTCCTTAGCTAATGCGATCAGATGAAACAACTCTACTAAAGGGGCAACAGTGTGCACATCTGAGTTTAATATATCACTTTTCATGGATAATTTTCTTCTAAATCTGTCATGCCCAAGGGTGGGGATCCTGGTGCTACAACAAGAATTTTCGGAAATACGGGAGGGTCAGTAATTTCAAAGTTAAAGGAGATGTCTCGAGGAAGCAGTTACATTTTTTTTTTGCCCAGTCTCCCCCATTAAGTACACATTACTAAGCCCCCCTGTAAATGACATTTCTAGCTGGTTCGTACTTACCGTTCCAGCGTTTCAGCAACTTATAAAAGTTTCCTCAAGATGGCCGCCGGCTCTTTCCCCGTCGCTCGCTGCAGCCCGACGTGCGCGCTCCCGAGACGCCGCCAGCTGTGTCTCCATGGCAACCGGACGCATCGCAGCCGCCGACCAGACGCCCCGCAGCCGCCGACCAGACGCCCACCGCCAGGCAGCAGGTAAGGCGCTAGCCCCCGGCTCCCCAGCGCTAGACCCTCAGCCCAGGTGAAGGCCCCGGAGCCCAGCGCTAGGTTCCGGAGCCCAGCGCTAGTTCCCCCGGCCTAGCGGCAGCCCCCCCCGGCCTAGCGGCAGCACGCCCCGGCCTAGCGACAGCCCCCCCATCGCAGCGACAGCCCCCCCCGGCCTAGCGACAGCCCCCCCATCGCAGCGGCAGCCCCCCCCGGCCTAGCGACAGCCCCCCCCATCGCAGCGACAGCCCCCCCGGCCTAGCGCTAGTTCCCCCATCACAGCGGCAGCCCCCCCCCGGCGCAGCGACAGCCCCCCCCGGCGCAGCGGCAGCCCGGCGCAGCGGCAGCCCCCCCCCGGCGCAGCCCGGCGCAGCGGCAGCCCCCCTCCCCCCCCACAAATCACTTACCTGGGAGGCTTCTCGGGGCTGCTGGGCTGGGCTGGGCTTCTCCGCTGGGCAGCTCCAGTTTCTGCACCTTCCTCTAACAGAGGAAGGTACAGAATGGCCGCTGCAGCGCGCTCCCGAGCAGTGACAGCTCGTCTGCGCATGCGCAGAAGAGCTGTAGCGGGGAGCACACTGAAGCGGCTCGTGCTGAATGGAGAAGACCGGACTGCGCAAGCGCGTCTAAAAAAGCAAGCTGCCAGCGAATTTAGACGGAACCATGGAGACGAGGACGCTAGCAACGGAGCAGGTAAGTGGAATAACTTCTGTATGGCTCATATTTAATGCACAATGTACATTACAAAGTGCATTAATATGGCCATACGGAAGTGTATAACCCCACTTGGTTTCGCGAGACCACCCCTTTAATCTACCAAAATCAGAGATCCTAAATATCACAATGCTGCAAAGCGAGGTGTCATCTCTGGAGGTCACCTTTAGATGGCATCATACCTCCATCAAATACTTGGGGATACACTTGCCAGCAGACCCCTTTCAGGCTTTCTCCCTAAACTTGAAACCATTCCTGTCGGCTATGTAGAGGGATTGGAGAGATGGAGCCCACTATATCTACCATGGTTTGACAGGGTTAATGCCATTAAGATGAATATCTTGTTATGGTTCCTCTTTCTATGCCAGACCCTACCCGTGAAACTAAACAGGTTCCATTTAATAAGCATCCATCTTATCTCCAGATTTGCATGGAGGGGACGTAGACCAAGATTAAAACATGACATACTACTAATGCATGTGAGACTTTTGGATGGAGTAGGTCTACCTGATTTTTCCTTATAGTATAGAGCGCGTATCAGTAATTGTGTTCTTGACCTTCTACGCCACAGCCCTAACAAAATATGGGTAGAAAAAGAATATGACCAGGAAACAGATTGATTACAGGGAGTATTCAGGATGCCGAGGAAGTTTCATAACAATATAGAGGTATCCTCACTACTCCTTGAGCGGATATTGGAAATCTGGGTGGGATTCCCTGATTCATTTAAACTAGTTACCTCCCCAGGCCCGTTCAACCCCTTTGGAAGGTAATCTTCAATTTAAGGTCACACCGCAGTGCTCCTCTCTGCTATCTCTCCCTGGCTTTCCTACCCTCTGCTTGAGAGATATTTACTCACAAACAGGATTGAGACCCCTAAGGGACTTCTTTGGAAAGTCTGACTCCTGCTGGTGTCTGCCTACAATACTTTCAGTGAAGTGGTTTTGTTGGCTCCCTGACACCTGGGATGACGCTCACCAGATCCCTCATGCCATTCGAGGCTCTGTATGTATCTGCAGACCCCCCACAGGACACTTTATCTCAGTGATTTAAAGGGCATTGCTGAGTCGAGAGATGGGGGACTCTAGGCTGAGCTTTAGGGTTGTGTGGGAGAGGGAACTAGGCATGTGCTTCCCGGTGGAGCTCTGGCATAAGGCCTTCCTCTTGTCGCACAAGGTGGTGGCAAACTGTACACTGCAGGAGCTTAATTAAAAGATCCTAACCCAATGGTACAGAACCCCAGAGAAACTTCATAAAATGTATAGCCAGCACTCTCCCCTATGTTGGAGATGCACTTCTGAGGTGAGCAACATGATCCACCGATGGTGGGAATGTTCTCCAGTAGCCAGCCTATGAGGCGATATTACATCCTTCTACAACTTGGCGTGCAATTCCTCTGTTGCCTTAAATCAGGAAACTGCCCTCCTATCAATGTTTCTAGGACCCATTTCCAAAGTAAAGAAAGAGCTGTTGCGCTTCTTGTTGTGGCGGCCAGACAGACCATCCCAAGTACCACAACTACTCCCTCCAAGGTGTTGTGGGTAGAAGCCATGAACATTCTTATGAGATATGAGGAAATAAGAGCTGAAGATGAAAACAAGTATCTTGGGTTCTGTGCCATTTGGCAACCATGCATGCAGATCCAAACATCTCAGATATTTAGGGATTGGATCATCTCGGGAACACATGTGTGTTGCACTGGGGGTTAATACAACAGACTAACAAGGGCTGTAGTTCGCATGTCACATGGCAGGATGCCTTCACTAACCTGAGGGTCCCGGGCTCCACACCACACCCTTTTGTCAAGGGAGCTGCTTCAGTTATACGGAGTCCAGGATGGACTTCTGACACTTAGAATTCATGAAACAGCTTTAACTTTACTGCAGTTGCTTATGTACATTCCAGGTTACAAGTCAATCAAAGCATAACATGCGGTATTACAAATAAGCAGTTGATGGATGATCATTTGGTTATCGTGACTTTAAAGATGGCTGCTTCAGCAGAGTTATTGACGATACAGCGATTGATACTCTTGGAAATGTCTTTTACTTAGCCAGTAGCAGGAATATCTTTGCTAAAAGATTCAATTCTCGATATACACAGTCCAATTTAGATTAACCTCTGCTGTGGGGCTCCATTCACATTGCATTACAATTTTCACTTGGTACTCACAATTCCGTTCCGTCCCGCGGTACCTGGAAGAACGCATGCGGGGCCAATTCATCAGCGTGCTAGCTGACCAATACTGCTCTCCACCAAAAGTTAGAAACAGCATACGCAGGGAGGTCCTTGTACAACTTATCCTCTCTGTCTTTAGCTCCAGCTCTGTCTCGCTTCCTCAGAGCTCATCACACAATAATCCCCTTCACAGCGTGGACTGGCACAAAAAATGGCAGAGTGGGTTAAGATCCCAGGAGCTTTCTATCTGTCTGCCCTTTGTTCTTGGCTCACATGTTACTCTGGAACCCAACAACTGACTCCCCTTGCTGCCGGGTTCCTCCCACATTCACTAGCCCACTTATATGTACTGAGGGAATAGCTACATAATAAATTAAATAAAAATTATAGGAGTGCCCTTTAATATCACCACAATGCCACTTTAACCCCTTACAGAAGCACTTCCTGGATTTTGGGGCCTCTGTTTTATTAGAATGTTTTCCAGGAACCATTTCAGGCTTGCAGAGGCCTTGAGGCAGGAAGGGTCAACTGGGGCATGTGCCCCGGGCACAGCTGAGGAGGGGGCACTGGTTATAATTGGAACGGTTTGGGTGACCACCCCAGACCAAGGCTGCCCAAATCACCCCACTATCTTAGAATCAAGCTGGTCAGTAGTCACACAAGCAGAGCATCCAAACTATCTTCTAGCGGTTGCCTCATTAGAGCGTTGCAGCTCGTTGCAGAGTGCTAACTTCTTCCTTGTGTCTTATACATACTGCACTTAATGTATGACATGGGACAGAATTGGGACTCGGGCTCTGCAAGGAGCTCCAACGCTAATGAGGCTAATGAGGCAACTGCTTGAAATTCTTCTCATATGACTGAAGTTTTGAGGGGAAGGGTTTGTACATGGGGGTCTCTATTAGTCTATGGATAGCACATCGATGGCAGATGTCCGGACGGCGGTGCAGTGACAGTGGCGGGGATCAGAGGAGTAGAGCAGAGTCAGTGGACTATGCTGATATATAATCATATATGTATAGCTGGTATAACTTATACCACCCGTACATGTATAATTATATACAGTATATACTCAGGTTATACCAGCATGCTCCATATCACTATATACAGGATATATAACTTATACCTGCTGGTCATATATAATTATATACAGGGGATACCTGCTTCAGGGCTTATTCCCACAAACGAGAACACTCGCACAAATTTGAAATCCACGTAAGCGATTTTTTGCTGTGATTTTATTTATTTTCTCTTCTCCTGGAAGCGATGCTGCGAGGAAAATAAATCGCCATATTTTCTGTTTTTGGCATTCCCATGGAAGGAATCGCCTGTTGTTTCCTAAGGGACCTTGGAAAAGATTGCAATCAATTAACAGGTGTAAAAATTCCCAATTTCACAGAAGCAGTGCGATGCGAATTTTATTCACCATGAAAATCGGATGTTGTCAAGCGCGATATTGTGCTTCCTCGCGTGAATGTAGCCTGAGGCCGGCTTCACACAGATATTTTTGCATGGACAATACACAGTGAATATAACCCATTAATTTCAATGGGGTCG
Organism: Eleutherodactylus coqui; assembly: GCF_035609145.1. Classification (NCBI taxonomy): domain Eukaryota; kingdom Metazoa; phylum Chordata; class Amphibia; order Anura; family Eleutherodactylidae; genus Eleutherodactylus; species Eleutherodactylus coqui. Next base: position 23,076,690 of record NC_089842.1, on the reverse strand, counting down.
TTCGCATGCGCGTATTTTGCATGAGCATTTCCGATGCATATTTCCCTGTATATTTGCGCACAAAATATCCCTATAGAAGTCAATGGAGCCCACAAATGTGGGCTCAGTCAGACGAGTGTTTTTTTTTTGCGCACCTATTTGAGCAAAAAAAAAAAACCCACTCCACACATGTTAAAAATGCGTGTCACTGAAGCTCCGTACCCAGTGATTTTCGGGGAAGGTCTTGAAATATAAGCCCTTCCCTGAAAATCATTACTAGATGCTGGAAATTAAAAAAAAAAAAAAAATTATATATATTTACACAGCACCTTCCGCCTCTGTCAGGGCTCCGGCGCGTCTTCCTGCTGGCTTCCCGGGAGTGCTCTGAAGCACTTTCTGTTGGTCGGGGATTTAAAAATCATTCATTCATTGAATTCAATGAATGCCTGAAAGCTACCTGTGATTGGCTGAGCACTCAGCCAATCAGACCCAGCACTTTCTGGAGGCGGTGATTTTTAAATTCCCGGCCAGCAGAAAGTGCTTCAGAGCAGAGCTGGGGAGCCAGAGGGAAGACGCGTCAGAGCCCTGACAGCGGTGGAAGGTAATGTTTATATATTTTTTAAAACAGCTAGGGATGATTTTCAGGGTGGGGCTCATATTTTAAGCCCTTACCCGAAAATCACTGCATCACACTGCTTTCAATGGGGGGGCTGCAATAGCGCCGGTCCTATTGAAAGCAATGGGAGAACATCGCGATCCTCTACCACAGCTGTGGCAGGGAATTCTTTCATCCCCACGGGAATTCCCATCATCACTGTCACAGTGTTCAGTGATGAGGGGAGTCCCTGCGGGGATATTTTTCGTGCAGCACGGACCTTCCCGCTGCACGGATGTCCTATCTTTTGCAGGTGCAATTATTGTGTGCCTGTAAAAGAGGGACATGTGAACACACCATAGGGAACCAATAGTTCTATCAGATGCAGTTTTTTTTACACACATAGGCGCACGCCAAAAAACACGCATCTGACCTCACCCTTAGGGTGAATGCCCACGGACAATCCGAGTGTGAATTTCACAGTCGCAAGGTTCTATTGAAGCTAATAGCTTTCTGCCTGCCAACACACATGTGGGGATTTCTACCACAGATTACCCAGAGAGTGAAAGAATTGCAGCATGATCTATTTTACCACGGATTCGCAGCGGGCGGGCTCCATCGATATCAATGGAAGCAAAACCGTGGAAAAACGTGATTACTTGCTGTCATATTTTTGTTTTGATTCACGGTACTCCTGGGGCGTAAATCTGCGGGTGTATTCCGCATCGCTTGTGGGCATGAGCCCCTAAGGTGCCAAAATTAATGTGTCTCACCCAAAATTACCGCATTTTGAAAACTGCACCCTCAAGGCGTTCAACAAGGTGTATATTGATTGTCCCGACCCCACTAATGTTTCATAGAACTTTATCCGCATTGGCCCTTAAAAATAACATTTTTTCCAATGTTTTTAAGTCCCAAATCATTTACTTTTACAGAGAAAAGTAGGAGAAAAACACCCGACAGTTGGCTTCACGTAAACGCCATAAATGTGGTGGCTCGCTGCTGCTCTGGCACACGGCCGGACTCAGAAGGGAAAGAGCGCTGTGTGGCTTCCTGAGCCCAGATTTGCTGGAGTGCTCTTCAGACATCATGTTGTGGAGTGAAAATCTAATATATATATATATTTTTTTTTTAGTTCATCTATTGTCTCTTTTCCTGTCCTTCTTGAGAAAGAACAATTTCATCCAAGAGCCAACACTGGAGGGGTAAGCTGTCACCAATACAAGGGATTACATTGCCCTACACCGCTGCTCCTCAGCCTACAGCTCTCTAACACATATTAGACTACGACTCCCAACAAGTGTCATGCTGGGAGTTGTAGTGTTGTATCTGCTGGAGAGTCGTAGGATAGTGAAACACTGTCCAACATACAGCGGGAAAAGCTAAAAACAGTCATTTCTATAAATTTGTCATTTACAGAATTTACGATGACAACAAAGATGATGAAGAAACATTCTGTAAAGATGAGCCCTTCACAGTGACAGACAGACTAAAATATAACTTTTATTCAAGACTAACATAAAATAATGACTTGGGCTAAGAACAAGACAAACATAAAGACAGAGAATATTAAGGATAGGTGGGTAAATGGAGTTATTAGAATCACCCCACCTAGGCTATGGTAAAGACGAGACTGAAGAGTCGCTAGTGATGCATCAGATAGTCCGTAATTTAATGAGTAGAACCACGGGTATCAGATATAAGTCTAGGAACACTTTGGTACTGGAGCAAAATTGCTCAAAAAACGTATGGAGATCGCACTGGTTTAGTCGTCACTTGCGATTAATTAATCCAATGGTCACTAAAGTGGGGCCGCAGTACCTATAAACTATAAGAAGAGTGTCACGCATCAGTGTGGCGACCGTCTGTAACAAAGTGGTCACATTCGGATAGGTTGATGATCACAGGATTTGATAGTTACTTAGCCAATAATATGATTTGAGGAAACCATAAAAGTACCTCAAGTATTTGGCTCAGAGTAGTATCAGTCCATATCATTTGGAAAGAACGGTAAGCTCTCTTTAGTATAAGTATAGCTCAATATGCAACTCATATAACTCAAGAGAGAAGTATGGAAGAACTCTCTTTATATGAAGGGTTTTTTTTTTACTTTTTTCTTACTATTTTTAATTTTTGTACATAATTTTGATCTTTCAGTGGCTACCAGCTCCCTCTGCCATATGGCGTTAGATCTGTTATGATCTCGTGCTATCCCTATGACATAAGGATACGTTCAGTAGTAGAAAGTACCCCACTGCCAAGACCTACCCTGACGTCAAGTGAAGAGAAGGGATTACAAACAGCTGCTCAGAGAGGTCAACTACTAATTTTTCATTTCTTCTTCACAGGACAACAGATAGTTTACCTGAACCGGAGCATAGCCCTACGATTGGATCCATGGAAGGCAATGTGGCCTCACCGACTTCACCAGCGTCAGTGGTCGCAGCTCAAGAGCAGTCAGATAGCTGTGGCGAATCTTCTACTTCTGCTGCTGTACCAGCTCGAAGAAAAAGAGGCAGGCCCTCTGTCGCCGCATTAGCCGCTGAAGCCGCAGCTGCAAAAGCTCAGGCAGCAGCTACTAAACAAGAAATCAGACAAGAGGTCCTAGAAGTTGTACGGCGGTCAAAGGAACCTGCAGACACCATAGAGGCATATGGACAATATTTAACCGCCTCTCTGCGCGCTATGCCGCATGACATCCGATCTAGGGTACAGGGGTGCTTCACCTACATTATAGAAATGGCAACGCCACCAAACAACCCATATGAGGTGATTGCATCCGTGGACCAGTCCAAATTAAGATTCTTGCAAGGGCAAATTGCTGCAGGGCGTCCAGCACCACCGCCACCGACTCATCCCCCACAAAGTCCTTATCCATATTATGGGCATCAATCAAGGGACCTTGGCCCTTCAACGGTCTGGCAGCCGCACAACCGTCATTTTGAACGCAGCGGCAGCTCCGGGCAAGATTGGGCCCAGGAATTGCCCTCAACATCAGAAACGAATGTCCCTCATTACCACAACTTGTAGTCTGTTAATGTTTTTTGGCCTTTTTTTTTTTTAAATGCTAATACTACAAAGTTATTTATGTTTTTTGTTTTCTTTTGTTACAAAGGAAAAAGATTTAAGTTAAATATTTTATCATAAAAAATTACAATAAAAAATTTGTTAATATACATTTTGCTATTCCTTTTTTTACTAGCCATTTTTAAATGTAATCATTTATAATGTGTAATTTAATGTAGTCTGCTTTCCATGTTAGTGTTTCTCCCTTGCACTCGTAGCAGGGGATATAGAGGTCAAGCCTTTCCGCTTGTCTTCAGTATCTGGCGTTTCACCACTGGAAGCATCCGGCTGTCATACAGCCGAGTGCTCCCAGTGGAGGATGCAGAGGACAAGCGGGGAGCCGCTTTTATTGTACATGCAGGGGTTGTCTGGTCAAAGGGGACCCAGCTGGTTTACAGTGAAGTGCTCCCAGCAGGGAATGCAGAAGACAGCTGGGCCACTCTGTTTTCCATACCCCGCCTGTCATCAGGCAGCGGGATACAGCTGAAACAATAGTATCAGCTGTATCCCACTGTGAATCGCTGAAAAGGCTCATCTCTGTCTTTCAGCATGGTGAAAGACAATGATGGGTGACTGCTAAAGAAAACAGGACAAAGTAAGTGCAGTTACACACAACGATCATCGCTCAAAAGACACTGCATAAAGTTATAACATAAATGACAGGAAGCAGATTTTCTAAAAACAGTTTTTATTAGGACTAATTGTTTTTTCAAATTCCAACACAAGGAAAAAATGAGGTATTGGTTCATAATATGGTCAAAGTCAGCTAAAAGACAATAGTCACTAGAGCAAATTTTGACCATATTACTTGAGCTTGCAACCCACGTCAAGGGTCCTCATTGTCTTGCAAGTCCCTAACTAAAAAAAAAAAAAAACTACCTAAAAAAAATTTGGGCCGGTAAAAAAAAACAAATTCACGGTTTGGAAAGTCCTGACCTTCAGACTTAACGGATAGAGGCCAGCTGCCACGGAACTGCTCCCTGAGAAGTCAGGAAGTAGTCTGCGAAGTGATCTCTAATCCGAAGGCCAGTAGACGCAGGCCTTATCGCTTGATTCTGGTCAACACCGTCAACTGTTGGAGTTGTTGGTATTTGACCATCCTCAAACGCCCAACCCGCGTCTTTGCTCCGGCAAAAATTATGCAGAACCACAGCTGCTTTAACCACTGAGCACGCATTTTCAGGTTGCATCTGAATGGTGCCCAGGAAAACTCGCCATTTACTAGAGAGGATTCCAAAAGCACATTCGACGAAACGCCGAGCACGCGTGAGTCGATAGTTAAAGACTCGTCTTCTGGTGTCCAACCCTCTGCGGGGAAATGGTCGCAGAATATGGGTTGACAGGCCAAAGCCCTCATCCGCGACAATTACGAATGGGGCTGTTGGACCTGAAGAACCAGGCAGTAACCGCGGCTCTGGCAGGGCCAGCTGGTTGGCAAGAAGCCGCTTGCCCATTCTGGAAGCCTTGAAGATGCGAGCATCAGCAGAGCTTCCAAAGGCCCCGATATCCACCATTACAAAACGGTAGTCGCTGTCAGCGACTGCCAACAGGACTACTGAACAAAAATGTTTGTAATTAAAATATCGGGACCCTGAGCGTGGCGGCTTCTTAACACGGATGTGTTTCCCATCCAGGGCCCCAATGCAGTTAGGAAACTGCGCAGCCTGCTGAAAACCATCAGCAATGGCGAGCCATTGCTGCTCACAGGGAGCCGGGAGTTGAGTTGTCTTTAAATGCTCCCAAATTAAATTGCACGTCCTCGTCACGATGCGGGCAATCGTGCATTGGCCAAGCAAAAATTCAAAATGCAAGGCTGCAAAAGAGTTGCCCGTGGCCAGGAATCTGTAACAAGAAGAAAGAAAGAAAGATAATATTTTAGAAATGCCAAAAATGCAGAATGAAAAAGCAAAAAGGGAACATTTATGCGTAGTTATGTATAGCTGCGGTAAAGCAGGTACGTATGGTTAGTTGCAGTATCGCAGCTGGGCATGAATAGCTGCATTACCGCAGCTAGGCACAGCTGGGTGTGTTCATGCAGGTAAACGTGTCTAGCTGCGGCAACGCAAATATTTCAGAGGAGGGGAAATAGGGTAACACATAATGTTAAAGAAAAAAAATTACAGAAATAAAGATTATTTTTTTTATAAACTTACCGGAGAGTGACTAGCAGACGCTCCTCTGCACTGATGGACTTTCTCATGTTCGTGTCCTGACGCCTAAGATGGGGGCGCAGCAACTCCAAAAGGCCATCAAATGTGCCAACTGACATTCTGCAGAATGCTGAAAATTTGTCCTCATGCATCCGCAGGTCCTCATACAGCGTGACAAAATGCCCCTTTTCAGGGCGCTGCAAGCTTAGTGGGTGCACCCAAAACCGGCGTTTTTTGGGGACCGGCTCCGCCACCACTTCCTCCTCCTCTTCTGTAGATAGATCATCCTCCACAAATGTGGAGTACAGCAGCCATGACGTAAGGGCCTTTCTTGCGGCATCAGAAACTGCCATCCTGCTCGGTACAATGCTTAAAGCAAAGTAAAATGGCTCCGAGGTGTGACCCACTGGGCTGGACTACTATTTGGGGCTTGGCCAGGGGTTTGGCTTCTTTTTCAGTGGCCTTGCATTTTTTTTCACACGCAGATGCAAAAATGCCATCCGCGTGCATACACGCGTGAAAAAAAACGCATCCGCGTGTCATCCGCATGCAATAAAATACAATAAAATACTATTTTAAGCTCATCCGCACTGCATCCGCGGCCCAAATCCGCGTTACAAATCCGGAGCAGATTTGATTTTCCCCGTGGACATGAGGCCTTAGAGATACAATACAGCTTATACATGTTAATGAATAGAGTCAGGTAGATGAGACATGACAATGAGGCTGCTCCACAGTCTGTGCAGCACTGTGAAGTTGCAGCGGCCTCCGCCACTTCAATAGGCTGTCACGTTACATAGGTCTGTCTGCCCTTCCCTTTATCTGCCCACTACTACAGGTCTGGTTTCTGTGTTTTCCACATTCTAAGCATGCTCGGAATTTAAAGATGAATATGCCATTATACTGTATCAGGGATTTACTGGTTTAACCATGTGACCCCTTTGAGGGTCCTTATACACTTAGGACCAATGTGCAGATTTAACTTACGGAATCATGGGCATCCGCAACTGAATTAAAGCATGCAGATTTGAGTGCGGAAAACAAATCCCAGCATGCTCCATTTCAGTGCGGTTCCCGCACGGACTGCTTCCATTGAAGTTAATGGAAGCCGTCTGATCCGCGGCCCATCTGCAATTGAATAGGGGACAGGCCGCAGATTCTGTGGGAAAACAGGAGTTTAAAAAAAACCAAAACCTGTACTGTGCATGTGCGCCGGTAGGCTGGACGCCGCTTTCACACATATTTGCAGTACAGAAAAATGAAGACCTGGTCAGTTACATGTGGTTGCCGCCTGCGGGCTCCCACATGCAAAATCTGACACGCACCCCCCCAAAGACCCCACCCGTGGACATGAGGCCTTACTGTGTATAATGTAAACTATGTAAAGAAAGGCATATTAATAGGGTTAACCCCTTATGTTCATGACCATTGGGTGGCTACACACTACTGTATAACGTTGTGGTGCCTATCAGCTTGTCTAGCTTGTATTGCTATCCTCAGGATGTCATCAGTATCTGATGGGTGGAGATCTGCCGCTAGGGACTCCTGCAATCAGCGATCTGAAGTGACATCACATTCATCAGACGTGGTGTGAGAGCAGCTCAGTCCCACTGAAGTGAAAAGGATTGAGCTGCTACACCGGTCACAGTCACTATGAGATGTACAGCGCTGTGCCTGGTATGCAGTAAAGAGGTCGTGGTGCTCATTTCACTGCCTCAGTTGATTGGTGGTGGTCCTGAGTGGAGGAGGCCCCACTGATCAGATACTGATGATCTATTCTGATTCCCTTTAGGGCTTCTTCATGTGAAATGCTCTATTTTTGTGCACATCTGCGCACTAAAGGTCCCCATAGTAGTCTATGGGGGTGTGCAACATACGCACAAACATATGTAAAAAGTGGAGTAATTTCGCTGCCACCTGGCAGGGTGTTTGCAGCTAGTTGCAGGGAGGGCACGACAGACGTTTTGGAGAGGGTGTTTGAGAAACTCCTTTCGGAAGCTACATCAAGTGCAGACGGAGTTGCTGATAACTTTAGTAGAGCAGAGGCGGCACTCTGCAAGCCCCTCCGAGTACAAGGGGGATCTGCAGAAGGACACCTGCTGGCAGGAGGTGGAATAGGGGTTTGTGGAACGGTGGAACACAGGCAATGCCCAGCCAAAAATAGCAATATTGTAAATTATTAAAATATTGTCACATTTGCAGTTTTTATGTCTCTGAATCATATTTATCAAGTTCTGACTCCAAGCAGGACATGGGGCAATATAAAAATATTTATAAGCCTATTCTTTATGACACTTTAGTTTTAAGTCTGCATTACTATTTCACTTTACATCTATTATTTTTGTTCTGTTTGAGTATAGCAAAGCCCGGTACAATGCAACAGTATACATAGTAACATAGTTCGTTAGGCCGAATGAAGACAATGTCCATCTAGTCCAGCCTGTTTATCCTCCTGTGTTGATCCAGAGGAAGGCAAAAAAAAAACAAGAGCAGAAGCCAATTAGCCCTTTTGGGGACAAAATTCCTTCCCGACTCCCTAATGGCAATCAGACTGTTCCCTGGATCAACCCCTAATAGTTCCTACCTGCCTGTATACCCGGATTGACACTTAACCTAAGATTTATATCCTGTAATATCCTTCCTCTCCAGAAAGACATCAAGTCCCCTTTTAAACTCCTCTATGGATTTTGCCATCACTACGTCCTCAGGCAGAGAGTTCCACAGTCTCACTGCTCTTACAGTAAAGAACCCTCTTCTGTGTTGGTGATGAAACCTGCTTTCCTCTAATCGTAGTGGATGCCCTCTTGTTACCGTCGCAGTCCTGGGTATAAACAGATCCTGGGAGAGATCCTTGTATTGTCCCCTCATGTATTTATACATGGTTATTTGGTCGCCCCTTAGCCGTCTTTTTTTCTAGAGTAAATAGTCCCAATTTTGGTGCCTCTCTGGGTATTCCAGTCCCGTCATTCCATGTATTAGTTTAGTTGCCCTTCTTTGAACCCCCTCCAGTACTGTAACATGTTTCCTGAGCACCGGTGACCAGAACTGTGCGCAGTATTCCATGTGAGGCCTGACAAGTGCCTTGTATAATGGAAGGATAATGTTTTTGTCCCTCGCCCCTATACCTCTTTTAATGCACCCTAAGACTTTATTTGCCTTTGCAGCAGCTGACTGGCATTGGTTACTCCAGCTATAAAGATAGCTTTGTTCTAGCAGAGCTTACAGCGCCCATAGTGCCTGCGCCCCTCAGTAAGGGGGCCGGCTAGCATGCCTCAGAGGTCTATTGTATATACTGATTCCTATATTTTATGTAACCATATAGTGGCAGAAGTCAAGACGAGCTGGCGGACAGCCTGCGACCAATACTGCCAGGAGGCCAGCACACACCCGCGGAGCCGCTTCGGGGCCCCTACCAAAAGGCCATATAATTACCAGCACCTCAAGAAATGTGTTGTAGAAATGGCTCCGTAAGTGTTTTCTTTTTTTCTATAGGATTGAATTGCCAATTGAATTCAGCGCTTCACTGATTATTCTCTATGCGTTATTATTGTTTGCCCAAAAAGTTATATATTGTGCCAATTGTTAGAGGTCCTATTAGTATGCTATTTTTGGGGGGTCATTATTTTCTATAATTACGAAGTGTGGGGAGATTCACAGTATGCAGGGCCATGTTGGTCCTTCATGTCTCCTATAAATTACCAGTGTGCAATGTTGGTAATGGCCACATAAATGGTCGACATTCAATACACTACGGGGGTTTTACATCCACAATGTTGGATCCATTAAGAGTAAATAGATGCCTACCCGTGCTTCATGGCATAATAGAAGTATATGTGTCACCTGTGTGTCACTTTGCTTATACCATATCCACTGTCCACACCTTTGGCTTATACAATGTGTTTTTCCTTCACTTAGGCCATCTAATAACTTTGGAGAAGATGATCAGGAGGAAGGTGGGTTGGCGGAGACGGCTGCCACATCCTCCTTCCCGCACAGCATTCCAGAGGGTCAAAACAGAGCAGAGGAGCTTTCCCATTCCTCCACTTCTGGAGACATTACCCAGATGCCTCGTGCAAGGCGGCATGGCACAGCTGCCCAGCCCCTTCCGGGATTGCCCGTTGACCAGAACGACGTGACTCACTAGCAATCTCCCGCTTTAGACGAGTGGCACATTAGCCATCAGCGGCAACTGCATGCTGCAGCACATCACCCCGCCTCCACCCCCTCCATTTACCCTAGATATATGTCCTCTGAAACTGGTCATGGGTCTCAGATTGTTTACAAAAGGGAGTGCTTACCCTGCTCCAAATCGCCCCTCCTACCCTGACCTCCTCCCCCCCCCCCTCCTCCAGGCTGAAACCAGTGGCATGAGCCTCCTGAGGCACTGGCGGGAGGTGTGAAGGCTGGCAATTAGCTAAAAAATGTTTGCAATCTTATTGAAAAATGAAGAAAAGGTTTCAGTATTTGTTTGTTTCGCTTCTTATATAATTTGTAAACAAACCAACGCCTGGTGGTTTATGGGTATAACGCTGCTTTCTGACAGTCTGCTCCAATCTCGGTTCTCACAATGTCTGAAAGCAAAAGACCACATAGAAACAGAGCACTCATGTGCCTGCTGCCCCTTGCTGGCAATGCCCCCGCTTTCCACCACATTGCTAAGCCAATATTGGGGCAGACAACACATGGGTTTGGTTCATACTGGACCAAAACGCTTTTTCACTACAAAGTAATATGGACCATTCTTAAGACACGCCTTAAACAATTGATTGGCTATTAATTTTGCAGAAATTTACACATATTAAAGTTTCCTGCGAAGCCAATGTGGAATTAATAAAATACAAAATATTTAAATATTGCAAAATTATTTTAAGCTCTCAACCCACGCCAAGGGTCCTCATAGTCTTACAAGTGTCAGGGTAATTCTGCGTACAGCACCAATCAGGCCCACCTCAATGCCCCATTGCCGGCGGTAAAGAAATAACACCACACACGAAGGTCTGGTATAGTTCTTCACACGGGGAGTAACTGTGCACTTTATTGCAGGTTACATGCTGTTTTATAACTAGAGATGAGCGAGTATACTCGCTAAAGGCAATTGCTCGAGCGAGCATTGCCTTTAGCGAGTATCTCCCCTGCTCGAGACTGAAGGTTCGGGTGCCAGCGCGGGGGAGCGATGAGTAGTGGCAGTCAGCAGGAGGGAGCGGGGGGGAAGAGAGGGAGAGAGAGATCTCCTCTCCGTTCCGCCCCGCTCTCCCCCGCAGCTCCCTGCCTGCTGCCGGCACCCGAACCTTCAGTCTCAAGTGGGGAGATACTCGCTCATCTCTATTTATAACCCTTGCTGTGTCACTAGGAATGCGTGACTGTCTTATTGTCCCATTGGCTCAAATCCATCGCATATCCATATATGTAACGTCCGCAGTTCCGCCTGAGGCAGGGTTAATCATATAGGCAGTAAAGTTAATCATTATCCAGGTGAGACACTTCCAGTTTCCAGTCTTTTTGCAAGGAGTTACGTGGTCAGGCATTCTGTCCTTCTTGCTGGCTTCAGATTACATCTCTCTGTTCTTGCAAAACTCTGGTGTAATATCTCCTCAATTATCATTTAAGTCCATATTAAGTTTTTCCATTACAGTATTGCATAGTATTTGCACACATAAAAAAGGAAGGACATATAGCAATATATATATATATCCATATCTTTTACCTACATACACATATATTTCCCTCTCAAAAGTATCTAACTAATGAGCGCCAAATTATATCTATCTAAAAAGAAAATAAAAGCACAGCCAGCTTTAAAAAAGTAATGCTGGGTGTGTCCTAACATCACAGCAAGCCGGGTCATCCCTCATCTCCTGGACTCCATCCGCCCCTCGGAACAAGGAGACAGAGTCCCTCTAAACAAGGGAAAGAGGGGTTTCTTCAGCCTGAAAACCATTGCAGAGGCTTGCAACATCTTGAGGCTTAGTGCGGCCTATCCAGCCTCGGGCCGGACTACTACTTGCAGCCGTCACTACCACTCACCCGTCTGACCGCTGTTTCCTACTTTCTGTGGACCTCCCTAACTTCTGGCGGTCTGCGGAGCAGACGCTCCTGGACCCTGAAAGCAACGCTGTAGTATGAGATTAGACAGGACACATCAGAATCTCTCTTCAGGAAGTGAGCAATTTTATTTGTGTATATATAGACCCTGGGGGATATCACTTCCAATGCGAAGAGTGTGTTAACAAAGGAATTTCACACAGTTTTATACCAAGTAGGTTGTCTTATTCACAGATTCATGGTTAGTGCTTAAAATACACGTTCACTTCAATCAAAGAACACGGAAGAGAAAATCTACTTTCACTTTTAACAGTAGAGCAAGGGGGAGGGGGGAATGTAACTTAGGGCCTTATCCGTATCAAATTACAATAGTGTCATTTAGATACAGTCCAACAGTATATAGTATTTTTAGAAGAAAACATTTTAGTTAGTTACATTCTCCATAAGAGGAAGAGAAGTTAATAAGGCAAACGTTAGTATACAGTAGCTACATCCTATGTGCATAGAAACGTTTAGAAACAGCAGAGAAGTGTATAATATACCTCAGTTTTCTGGATGATAACAGAATATTACTTTTTCTATCTCCTTGTACTACATTTTCCTCCCTTTGATAGCTATCCCTTGCTTATAGCCTATCATATCTATAAACAGATCATCAGAAGAAATCCCACCACACCCAACACAGTCTTTAGTAGGCTTTTCATTCTTCTTGTTGTATTGCATCTGTGCCTCTCACACTCTTCTAGGTATTAAAGGGAAAACGGTCTCTGTGTGTAGCACACTTATCTGTCAGCAGATGCCTCCCCACTTTCCGGGCTACCAATAGGAGGCATAGTCTGTCTTGTCCAGAACACTTCTGGAGGTTTTGATGATGAGCTTCAGGGGATCTGTTGGGTGTGCTATGCAGGCACAGTCAGTGTAGGCCAAATTGACTATGAGAAGGTGGATCAGCAACTTTAACAGCAGTCGTAATGGGGGGGGGGGGGGTATATAACAACAGTGTGGAGACCCTTCCATCTTGGTTTGAGAGGCCTCTAGTGACAAGCTTTTACCCAGACCTCTTTTCCTGGAAGAAAAATAAATGCACAGCAGTATAACTTTGTTTACAAAGTTGAAAATATAAATTAAAATGCTGAATACTGTTTTTGGAAAGTTTGAAAGTCTTTAACAGATTAGCATTAATTGTGAAAACGTGTCTCTAAAAAAAACCAAAGTAGTATCTTTTTTTTGTAAATTCTTTTTTAATTGAAATCAAATACAAATGCGTTACAATGGTAGATGTAAGAAGTACATACATTTTCTTTTAACGATTACACTGCTACAATGAAGAAATGTCTCATTTTTCAACCTCCTAAACACATATGTAAAGTAGAAAACAAGGGAAATAAGGGTAAAAAGAAGGGGAATAGGTACAGGGGTTAAGGTAGGGGAAGTGGGGGGGGTGAAGGAGGAGAAATGGAAAGAATGAAGAGGGTTGGATGTTATGAGTTACAAAGGCACTTCAGGCTAAATTGAGAAGGCAAGGAATGCAAAGACTAGGTATAAAGTAAAAGAAAAAATTATGGCTGGGGCCCATGCCTAAGCCAATGAATGAGCATGAGGCAATACACTTGGCCCAAGACTACCTACTTCAAATTTAATATGCTATGAGGTTAAAAGCGTAGTTACCATGGCAGCTAGATAGATTTATATTTGTTGTGAGACCTGTTGGTCCAACTTGATAGTTTCTCAAACCTGCGAATTCCATTAAAGGGGTTGTCCCGCGCCGAAACGTTTTTTTTTTTTTTTCAACCCCCCCCCCCCCCTGTTCGGCGCGAGACAACCCCGATGCAGGGACTTAAAAAAAAAACCGCACAGCGCTTACCTGAATCCCGCGCTCCGGTGACTTCTATACTTACCTGCTGAAGATGGCCGCCGGGATCTTCTCTCTCGGTGGACCGCAGGGCTTCTGTGCGGTCCATTGCCGATTCCAGCCTCCTGATTGGCTGGAATCGGCACGTGACGGGGCCATTAGACGGCCAAAATTAGTCGGCTCCATGGGAACGAGGACGCTAGCAACGGAGCAGGTAAGTGAAAAACTTCTTATAACTTCTGTATGGCTCATAATTAATGCACAATGTACATTACAAAGTGCATTAATATGGCCATACAGAAGTGTATAGACCCACTTGCTGCCGCGGGACAACCCCTTTAACTTTTGCTACTCATTGATTACCAAAGAAGTATTTTAGTCAGCTAAAATGTAGGTGCTAAATATTTACAAACAGGTTAATTGTGGATACAATAATAAATAGGTTTTATTGCAGAAAATATTTTTGGGGGGAGGCAAGCAATAAAACCATCTTTAATTATCATTCGATAGAAACGTACAACATATAAAGAAAATGCAAAATACACCTTAATCCTTAATGGTCAGAAGACTAATTAAAATGCTAGAACAATGAAATGTGACTAATAATAATAATAATAATAATGTTTGCCACAATCAGTCTGTGTCATTAATGGCTGCCTTGGGCCTGATGAGCGGACGCCAATTCCGCGATATCTGGTTCTATCTTCGTCAACTGCAATCTCAAGTCGCCCCTTACACATATCTAAAGTTTGCTTCTCGCTTTTGTCAGGAGCTGCTGAACCACGCTGAAGCCCCTCTCCACTAAGTACGTAGATGGAAAAGCTAACACAAGCAACTTAACTTCCTGCCACAGAATAGGAATTCTTCACTTTCACCCCAAAACATTCATAGCCTCATTGTTGAAAAAGTGCTTGGGTTTTGCTATCATGTTTCAAGTTGATCAACTGGTCTTGTAATCTGGAATGAAATTCTCCAGCGTCTGCTGAATATGGATTGAATACCCACATTGGTATTTCAAGGGTACATAAATCATGAAACCTAGTTTGCATGTCTTGTTTAGCTTGTTTGAGGTGTGAGCAAATAATGTCTAAGTCTACATCCTGAAGCTTGTGTCCATCTTCGCATGCAATTTCTTGAAGACTCGGAAACTGACAGGGCTCGCATTGACTCAGGTTATTGATATGAAGGTCCAGTTCGGCAAAGAAGGAAGAAATTGTATATCTTTAGCCTTAATGAAATTGATTTTGTCTCCTTGTAGCTTTGTGCTGACCATGTTGAGTTTGTCAAATAGGCAACGTCAAGACATTATTGTTCAGTTGCATCACAAAGGCTTGGGTCAATGGGCCGAAGAAACTCAACTACTGAGTAAAAAATTTCATAGAAGTGTTGTAAGCACTTTCTTTTTGACAGCCACCTCACTTCAGTGTGTAGGAGTAGTTTGAATTCTTTGTTATAGTCTTGACAGAGGTTAAGGAAAAGACGTTCATTCAAAGAGTGCACTTTTATCTTGTTAACAGCATTAATTACGTAGCGCAGAGAATCATGCAATCTCTCACATAAATGTTTAGCAACAAGGTGCTGCCGATGGATCACACAGTGGACCGCCATTATGCCAGGTATAGCAGATTTAATTGGGCTATAAATCCACGATATCAACTAGTCATGGATGCATCTCAATCGGTTGCACAAGCAAGTACATTTGTTAAAGGGATGTTTTTTTCTTGGAAACATTCTTCCACTCTTTTGTATATAGAGTAGCCTTTTGTGTCCATGGTTACATTTCTGGTAAACAACAGTTCTGCCACTTCATTGCAATTAATGAAACATAAGCTAGCAGCAATGCTTCTTTGTCTCTAACTGTTGACTCATCAATTTGTATTACAAATTCTGTGTTCTTTAACATATCAAAAGCATTTCTTCCACATCAGCAGCCATCTTGTCAATTCTTCTTGAAACTGTGTCATTACTCAAAGGAATTGCTTTCGCCATGGCACACGCGTCAGCCCCCAGCTTAGTACTGACAATCTCTTTAACTACAGGTAAAACAAGTGTTTCCCCCAATAGTATATGATTTGCCACATTGCGCTATTAATAAAGAGACTTTATAGAAAGTAAGGAGGCCTTTGTCAGCATTGAGAGCAGATTTTCCAAATAGCTTGCCTACAGTGCTGCGGTTCTCAAACTTTGACTTTAAATCTTGGAAAAATGAAATAGGCTTACCTACTTTGTTTTAATGCATTTTTGCAAGGTGATCACTCAGTCTCAAAGGCCTCATAGCTTCATTCAAAAATACCATTTCACAAACAAGGCACAAGGGAATCTGTCTATTTGTAGGAGAAAGGATGAATCCATATTTCCAGTATACATTTGAATATTGACAGCATTTCTTCTTCTCGACCATTTTTATAAAGTATACTTCAAGAATTCACTGCTTATGTCACTCTATCATAATGATGTATGACTTTTATAACTCCATGACTCCTCTACAGGTCAATCACACTGCATAACGTAAAGAACAACCTAACCCACTGTATTCCATAACGCCGCTGATTGGCTGGAGCTTTCAATTGCATGGGTCTCTGGGAGTCGTAGTTTATATCAGTGTTCTGAAAAGACACTTGGTATCCACAACTACAACTCCCAGAGACCTACACAAGTGAAAGTTTGTAGCGGTTCCAGCCAATCAGCGGCATTATGGAATACAGCGGGTTAGGTTGTGCTGTAGGTTATCCAGTGTAATGAAGTATGATTGATCTGTAGTGGAGTCATGGAGTTATAAAACTCTTACATTATATGATAGAGGCTCACAGGCTGCACACAACTTCGATTATATGTAAGTGATTCATACAGAAATAATTGCCTCGGATTTTGCCAATTGTTTTTGGACGGATTATTGTCGAAATTGAGGTGTCATTACAAATTTTTAGAAAAATTTAGTTACTAAACCAAAAAAAATCAACAAACCAAACACTGCCCTACCGCCCCCTTTATGTCCCAACACCTCCTGCTACACCTTTTTTGTCCCCCCCCTCCCCCCCCTCGAGAAGTAAAAACGCCCCCCAGGGAGCAATAATACCCACATTGAGAACCACGGCTCTAAGTCCTAAAACTACCGGTTGGACCTACCATACATCATTTCAAAAGGGGAGTAACCGATTCTTTTGGTGGTGGCTGATCTGATTCTGAGCTGAGCAATGGGCAGGACTTGTGACTATTTTAGGTGAGTCTCCTGACAGAGCTACCCTAAGGCAAGTTTTAAAGTCTGATTCATGCGTTCAACCTTTCCTGAGGTCTGTAGGCGCTGTTCAGTTTCCATCTGATCTTGAGACATCTGGTCAACTCCTATATGATTCCTGCAACACAGGCTGGCCCATTGTCTGACTCAATCCATACCAGTAAGACGTGTCTTAAAATAATGCACATTTCACATGTGCAAAAAAAAGCAGCACGCACCAAAGATCCCCATAGAAGTCTATATAGATGCTCAAATAGACGCAATAACCAAGCAACTGCATGAAAAGCAGTGTAATACCATGAGAAAAAGAACACATCTGCAACTCATTAGGATAAAGTGCCATTTAAATCGAGGCATATTTGTGTCCCGTGTGCAAAAAACATGCCCTGGTGAAATACACCAATACGTGCATAACAAAGCCTCGTTCATAGCACAAAATGCATAGCGCCATGTGAATCCACCATAAGAATGGCTTCAGATGGGCTTATGTGCGAATATGATCTCCGCAGCGAATTTGTGCATGAAAAGGTTTTGAAGAGGTAGATCTGCGCACGTGTCTGCACATATTGCTGTACGTTTTGTGCATGCAGGGCCAGTTGAATCGCACGACACACTGTTTCCATGGAATAGAAGGCTAATGAACTTAATGATGTGTTCCTTTCCTGTGTTTGGCACAGTGTTTCATGTTTTCCCCTTTGCGTATTTGCGCACCTCCCATAGACTTCCGTGGGGGACTTTGCTGAACAAAATGCAGGCAAACAGGGCGGGTCTTACTTTTTTCTGTGCTTGCTTAAAAGTGCACACAAAATGCACTCATGAGAGAGAACCCAATCAGTTACTTATATTCCCTATGTTTAGCGCTTATATAATTTACTAGTTAAATTACTCTCCACGCTAAATCTGATACAAATCACACATTAGTGACACAAGAATGCATCAGACATGTATGAAAATCGCAGTGAAATTGCAGGGGAAACGGTCAGTTTTTCACTGACCGACGTCTCAGGGTCAGAACAGTCATTAGTGGAACAGATTTATGAAATTGTTGAAAACGAAGACCATCACTGCTGCCCAGAGCAACCAATTACAGAGCGGCTTCCATTTTACCAGATCACTATGAGGATTTTACCCAAATATTTTATTTTAAAGGAGTTTCCAGTTGTAAACCATTGATGGCCTATACTCAGAATATGTCATCAATAGCAGACTGATGCAGGTTCGTTGCCTTCCACAGATCAGTTTTTTGCCAGCCCATTAATTCCAATGGCGATTTGGCCTGTAATACCAAACCTGACCACTACAGTAAGAACAGAGCTGTCTGCTTCCTGCAGAATTCAGTTCATTACATAACTGGTCAATGGACTCCAGCCAATCCACAATTA
This sequence comes from Eleutherodactylus coqui, assembly GCF_035609145.1. Taxonomy (NCBI): domain Eukaryota; kingdom Metazoa; phylum Chordata; class Amphibia; order Anura; family Eleutherodactylidae; genus Eleutherodactylus; species Eleutherodactylus coqui. Next base: position 23,058,389 of record NC_089842.1, on the reverse strand, counting down.
ATAACTTATCCTGAGGATAGGCAATCAATAATTAACTTTCGAAAACCCCATTAAACTGCTGTAAGCTTGTAGAATCTTTTAGGCTGCTTTGTGTTTGGAATCAGTAGTTTCCATGTATGTTTTTTTTATATTTTATGTGTTTTTAGACATGGCTCGAAGGGTGCTGGTTGTCATTGAGGAGACCGAGCTGCTCTAAGTAATCTCATTCGGCCAATCAGTGTCTCACTCTGCACTAATGAGCAGCAGTTGTCTGTAGATGAAGTTGCTCTTCCTTTTGAAGGAGTCTCTGATTTTGTTGATGTAAGCTAATTTACATATTTCCCCAGAAAGCATTGCCTGAAAATAAATAACCATACAACTGCTGGGTCTCTTCAATCCAAACCAGTGCCCACCAATCCTGCGCTCCATCTTAGGCATCACATCCAGCCAACAAGCACCCCACTCAGAACTGATGAGCGGATAGAACCATACACAGTGCAAGCCTGGCCACTCCATGTCACTGTTACAAGGCCAATACCAGCACTGTCTGTTGCTTTGCTTAGGTCTCCAGAAGTAAAATGGGTGATTATATAGAAAGTGCTCCACAAGATTAGCCATATTTCTAACATACAATAAAAAAATTACAGTTAACAAAGCCCCAGCCAGTCCAGGTGTGTCATGTGTTATCTCAAGTACACCTGATGCAACTAATAAAGTTCTTGATTAGTGGCATCAAGTGTGTTTGCTACAAAATCTGATTTGCAAATATATGCTCTTAGGAAGGATTCTATGCAGGGGTTGAAAAATTATGAGACTGCTGTAGTCATTAAAAGTGGAATTTTGTGATGAAGTTGGAAAAGCCGCTTGTTACATTAGTTGTGTTGAAGGGGAAGCAAGTCCTCTAATAACTCAAAATGGAGCATGGTTAGAAGGAGCATCCCTCGCTCTGGAGGACCGGTCCTGTCCTGAATTTTGTAGACAACCCAGAGTGAATGGACACTGTGTAACACTTCATATCTCCTGTGGAGGAGCTGTGAAGAAACTGATCACTTCCAGCAGGATCCCCCCCCCCCCATATTAAATCTGATGGCTGGGAGTCTCAGGTCCTATGGATGACCAGTTTATTGTCAAGGGACCCTTAGAACAAGCAGGCTCAAAACAGAGAGCCCCTATAAGTACAATGTAGTAATAAGGGGATATTGTAATATGTATGGATTTACAAGGTACATGAATAAACTGATATAAAGTGATCCAAACAGATGAGTCTTATTCTTCAGCATATAGCATTTAACCCCTTGACGTCATCTAGTGTACATATATGGCAGATGTGTGTGGGGTTTGTATGGAGCCGGCTTGGAGCACAGGGTAGGTGTCATCTGTCTTTGACAGCTAACACCAATTTGCAACTCTCAAAATAGGAAATATCTTTCATTGTGGCTGTCCATTCTGACAGCAGCATTTAGGGGTCGAGTTGTGATGTAAATGTCCTGATCAGCCTCCTACAATATTCATTTTTGTGATCATAAATCAGCTAATAAGAAGGTTCAGGAGAGGTGAGACAGGGGATTGACACCCAGCCATCATAGGAATAAAAAACTTGTTAGAGAGCGCCACAGGTAGATCCACTTCACACCCGCTGGGATATGCGGATATAATCCCAATGTGTCTTCTCCTCAGAATTCCAATCCTTTCACACAAAGGAGAGCTGCAGATACAAGCTGGGGGTTCTGGATCCAGAGCTCACCCAGATAAAACAATGAACATATAGTCAGAAAAAAGATCTGCGCTCAAAGATGGAATACACTAAGGAAGAATTCACATAGAAGTAATGGTGAGGTGTGACACTTACTTGAAAGGAGGGGGGTATGATGCACAAATGCCCCCTCCACAGAGTGTCCTCAACGCAGTATAGAGCTATGCTCCAAAGTGCATAGTAATCCAGGAGTTTTTTAAAAGTCAGATGAAAACTTTTAATAAGGCGACGCGTTTCAGTGCAACAAAGCACCTTTCTCAAGCCATACACAAAGAAAGGTGCTTTGTTGCACTGAAACGCGTCGCCTTATTAAAAGTTTTCATCTGACTTTTAAAAAACTCCTGGATTACTATGCACTTTGGAGCATAGCTCTATACTGCGTTGAGGACACTCTGTGGAGGGGGCATTTGTGCATCATACCCCCCTCCTTTCAAGTAAGTGTCACACCTCACCATTACTTCTATGTGAATTCTTCCTTAGTGTATTCCATCTTTGAGCGCAGATCTTTTTTCTGACTATATAGCCATCATAGGAAGTCATGGATCTGCTATTAACCCTATCCAATCCAATTTGTATCCTGGTTTTCCTAGGGGGCTTACTCTTTTTCTGCCATTATACAACGGCGCTATCTGCTGTCTAAAGCCAGTACTGCATGAGGTGACACGTTGGATAGGCTCCAACAGCAGAGAGGCTGGCAATATACAGTAAGAGAACCCCGATGGGTGTCTTCCTACATCGGAGCTGTACAGCCTTAAATCATAATGTCTTTAGATGTCAGACAGTGAATTGGAAAGGGTTAAAAGGAAGACTGCAGCTTGCTGTATACAGTGATGCAGAGAAGCTGCAGAAGTCAAACCATAAAATATTTTTAATTTCACCTTATTGCAAAAATGAATGTCAGCCCAAAATACATACATTTGAGAAATGCTCTTGTGCAAGCCGAAACGCGTCATAGTGATTGTGTGATCTCAGAATAAATGACTTGACACTACATTGCAACTGGAAATTCTTATACTCCCCTAACGTGATATATACTGCTGTCTTGGATTAGGGGTGCCCTCATCAGAGAAACCCCCAGGGAAGTAAGTACTTCACATATAAACAACTTGTAGCCGACATACTGGAGCGCTGGGTATTTTAAAGCTCTCTTACCTACACAATAAATCACTCTTTTAAGAATTTGACCAGTGTATACAGGGACCACATAAGGGCATGGTGGGAGCTTCAGGCCCTCAATATAATCTTGAGCATCGTATTCTTCCTTAAGGACTAAAGAACTATATATAATATGCCTCTGGTAAGATGATGTATATATGGTAACTGAGGTCTCCATGGTAGTAATCGTACCGACCCACAGAATAAGGATACTATGTCATTTTGTTTGTGTACACCAGTGTTTCTCACCTCCAGTCCTCGGGGACCCCCAACAGGTCATGTTATCAGGATTTCCCCAGTATCACACACGTGACGTAATTATTGTCGGAGCCTCAGACTTTGGCACAGGTGTTCTTACTATAGGAGATCCTGAAAACATGACCTGTTGGGGTCCCTGAGGACTGGAGTTGGGAAACACTGGCGTAACACCATAGAAACTAGACACTCTACTTAGAATTTTTGAACGTTTTTCAGTACATTATATTGTATATTACACAGTACCACTGAAAAATACAAGTCATCCCGCAAGAAACAAGCCTCAGACAGCTACAATGATGGGGAAATAAGAGTTAGGATTTTTTTTTTTAAAGTGGAGAGGAAAAAATGAAAAAAAAAAAAAAGGGCTGCATCCTTAGGGTGCATTCACACGAACGTATATCGGCTCGGTTTTCACGCCGAGCCGATATACGTCGTCCTCATCTGCAGCGGGAGGAGGCTGGAAGAGCCAGGAGCAGGAACTGAGCTCCCGCCCCCTCTCTGCCTCCTCTCCGCCCCTCTGCACTATTTGCAAAGGGGAGAGGTGGGACGGGGCTAATTCGCACCACTTAGCCCCACCCCGTCCCGCCTCCTTTCCATGCAAATAGTGCAGAGGGGCGGAAAGTGGGTGGAGAGGAGGCAGAGAGGTGGCGGGAGCTCAGTTCCTGCTCCTGGCTCATCCAGCCCCCCCCCCTGCAGATGAGGATGACGTATATCGGCTCGGCATGAAAACCGAGCCGATATACGTTCGTGTGAATCCAGCCTTAAGGGGTTAATGATGGTGGAGCAGACCACAACTTGTCAGGCCACCTGAAGTATCACACCCAGATACGGCCTCGACTATCACATGTCTTCTCATATGCTCCTCATACTCACCACAGTGGGGGCCACCAGGAAGGCCCATTTACACAAGCAGATATTCAGTCAAAGTTTGAGCGACAGCTTTGAGCGATTATTTTGCTTAAAAAATAATTGGCATTTAAGTAGCTACTCAGCTAATTAAATGCCAATTATGTATGTTAATGAAGCCTTCACTGAGCTCAGGCCCAAGACTATTAGCTGTGCTCAGATCCTTTGTTCTCCATGAGGGTGTGTGGGGGGAAACAATGCTATCAGCAGTCCCCATGGAGATGGACAGATAAAACTGATAGCTAAAATCAAGCTCACTTGATTTTAATGATCAGCGAAAAGAGCCCGAAATGCGGGAGCCCCGCGCCATTTACACACACCAATTATCGCTAAAAATGAGTGAAGTTTTAGCGATAATCGTCCAGTGTAAATGGGCCTTTAAGATCGTAAGCCTCGCGCCACCAATGGAACTCAAGTTTGCACTCCAGTAGCAAAGAGAAGGAGAGAGAAGTGCGCGACAGCAACATGGGTATGTACATCATCACGGCAACCCATGCAGCTGTGCCCAGGAGAGCACGCAGTGAACTTAGAATGAATAACTTTATCAACAATGGACAAGTGAACTAATAGACAACAAACAGTAATCCTAATCAGAGCTAAATAATGATATCCCGAGGTCACTCCAAGTTAGTTTAAAAAGATAAACAATGGTATGGAAAATAAAAAAATAAAATTTAACTTTTATTGATTTCAATTAAAATGGCGTGTCCATGTATAATTATCCTATATGAGACGTAAGTCCCACACTAATATAGAAATTAGAATTATTGTCATTGAAGTGATTAACCAGGTTACTGCTCTGCGGGATATAGTGTATGTGTGTGGGTTATCACTTCAACCAACAATGTCACTGAACCTACCCAAGTATGAATATATACTGCTAGTATGATGGAACGTCAATCAAGGTATTGGTTAATATATAGCGGCCACTAATCTCATATGATGATTATTGGGATAATGGAATAGATATATACTCCACTAAATATATTTTGAAAAAAGTATATATATTTTACTATTCTGGATATTAATGCTTTTCAATATCCAAGAATTCAAACTAGACACCAATACTTCTCATTCATTGCTATTCATTCATAACCACTTGATTGTGATAGTGGTTCGATAAGCCATCAGCCATATGATGCTCGTATCTAGATCCACACAACGTCAATCACGTAGGTGGACCATAAATAGGATAGGTAGTGAGTATTAAATACTAATGGTAGTATTGGTCTGATAGCCCCATAATAGCTGACATTCAAGACCTCTAGCTCTAACTGGCTTAGGCTATTAATTGATAACTTTCCTAACTGCCATATAACTGAGAGGGACCAGATATCCTAAGTTCTAATATCCCTCATTCCCCATCGACGCGTTTCCACAACTTTCAAAATTAAAGTTGTTTCATCAGGATTAGAGATGAGCAAGTATACTCGCTAAGGCACATTACTCGAGTGAGTAGTGCCTTAGCCGAGTATCTCCCCGCTCATCTCTAAAGATTCGGGGGCCGGCGGGGGGGGGGGGGGGGGGTGGGGAGCGGGGAGGAACGGAGGGGAGATCTCTCTCTCTCTCTCCCCCCCACTCCCCGCCGCTCCCCGCCCCCCGAATCTTTAGAGACAAGCGGGGAGATACTCGGCTAAGGCACTACTCGCTCAAGTAATGTGCCTTAGCGAGTATACTCGCTCATCTCTATTCAGGATGGTTTTAACAGAGGTAAGTATGACCAGCCCTTTCGGCTGTCAAAGATAGAATGGACAGAGATCGCCGATGAGTGAAGTTTTAGCGATAATCGTCCAGTGTAAATGGGCCTTTAAGATTGTAAGCCTAGCGCCACCAATGGAAGGAGAGGGAAGTGCGCGACGGCAACATGGGTATGTACATCATCACAGCGACCCCTGCGGTTGTCCACAGGAGAGCGCGCAGTGAACTTAGAATGAATAACTTTATCAACAATGGACAAGTGAACAAATAGACAAGGAACAGTAATCCTAATCAGAGCTAAATAATGATATCCCGAGGTCACTCCAAGTTAGTTTAAAAAGATAAACAATGATATGGAAAATATATTAAAGTTAAAGAACAATAAATAAAGATAAACATTTTTAATTTAGATTGATATATATGGGAGGAATAAGAATATATACTGGTTGGACAGTAATGAACAATAAGATGAGAATCAAGTAAAATAACAACAACAACAACAACAACTCGGACTTCTTTTAAAAGAATAAATTAAACATAAATAACAGTTTATAGAACAAATTACTAAATTAAAACACAGTGTGAGAACTAAAATGCTGGGGAGGATACACCCAAGGGGGGACTGCTAGAAAAAGGGGGTAAAAGACAGACATTCATTTGAGGTATTATATCAAAAGGATATAGAAAACAACATAAAACTACAAATACCAGTATTTATCATTAGGACCATTAGGGACCGGGTGTTCAATGTAAAAATCCCAAACATTTGTTTCCAAAGGTGCGACTTCACATCCTTATCGTGAAATTGCAGGAAATGTCTGGATACGCTGTTTTAGATACCAATTGGGAATATTTGAACGGAGTTTACTGACCCTAGTTCTGAGGGTATTCATTGTTTTGCCTACATCTTTGAGAACTCAAGGGCACTCAGTTAAGTAGATCACGTATAATACTCCACAGTTTAGAAATCGCTTCAGCTTAATGGAATCTTGTTGTGAATTCATGACAATCTAATTTCTTCCATGTTGTATATTTTGACAACATTTGCACTGTCAAGGCACATTTAAAAGAGCCTCTAAGGAGTCTCATCAATGCATTATTTTTGTAGTATGTGTAAATGATGTAATATGGAGGCATGGAGGTGCCAAAATATTTTTGAAGGTCTTATTCCTGCAGAAGGCCACCCTAGGTTTTTCTAGTATATTTTTACACAAGAAGGCGCCCCTCTTGAGGATTTCCCAATGTTTAGGTAATTTTTTTTTCATTAAGTAAATTATAACTAGTGGTAAAGAGTTTTTCAAATAAAATCTTCCTTACTCAAACTTTTTTCTTTACTGGCAGGGCGATCTTCTTTAAAGACTGATATATGAGGACTCAATGGACGTCATTGGATAGCTTTTGTATTTAAAATGGGTTTTGAGCAGTGGAATGCGATAAAACTCGGGAGCAACAACACAAAATATGAACTCAGTACATGCAGGTATAGAGGCACAAAATGGCCTCAGCACAAGGTATTTGTGCAGTGAACGAGGTTTGATTAGAATTGCGTGTGTCTGTGATATGAGTTGGCTTTGAGAAGCTTTGATCTATTTCTAACAATCAAGCAGGCTGCGGTTACTCCTTTACACCATCTAGATGAGTTTCCTGATGGGTAGAAGATAGTTTACGCTTTATAGCCGGAGAGCGTGTATTCATTCTGTTCACTGGCTGGTTTTCTGTATGAGCTGGGTGGATTTATTTATAATCTTCTGTTCGGTGAACTGGACCCGTATCGTCCATATCTGGGTGACTTCAAAAAATACATCTAACCCAGGTGGCCGTTCATGTACGACATACTATGTCCCAGACACTTCTACATTGTTGAGAGTCTGATAGACTAGTTTAAAGGGGTTGTCTCGCGAAAGCAAGTGGGGTTATACACTTCTGTATGGCCATATTAATGCACTTTGTAATGTACATCGTGCATTAAATATGAGCCATACAGAAGTTATTCACTTACCCCCTCCCTTGCTGGCATCCCCGTCTCCATGGAGCCGTCTAATTTCTGTGTCTTCTTGCTTCTTTAGACGCGCTTGCGCAGTCCGGTCTTCAGCTGTGTGCTCGCGCCGGAGAGCTGGTCTGCGCGTCGTCATCGTAGCTCCGCCCCGTCACATGGTGCCGATCAGCCAATTAGGTGACTGTAATCGGCAGTGGAACGTAAGACATCCACGGTGCACCATGGGAGAAGACCCACGGTGCACCATGGGAGAAAACCGCGGTGCATCCCTGGGAAAAGACCGGTGGCCATCTTTAAAGAAGAACTTTTATAAGTTCATGAAACGCTGGAATGGTGAGTATAAACCATCTTTAAAAACGCTTTAAACATGTAAATTGTAATGTTTGCTTTAGAAGGGGGACTGGGCAAAAAAAAAATTTCACTTTTGCCTTGGGACAACCCCTTTAAACTTTCCTTCTCCTTTCTTTCAGTTATGTGCTCTATTTTAATTATTAGTCATACAATAATCAGGCCAAAATGTCAAGCTCATTCTACATTTAAAAGCATCAGTTGAAAGCATCTCTTTGAAGTGTTCCATATGGGATCCAAGATTCTTTAAAAATTAGCCTTAAAATCAGGAAGGTTGGTTATTAATAATAATAATAATACACCTTGTATATGCTTGCAAAAGGGGTTAAGTTACCCCCTGAAACACATTGCACACTTCCTTTAGTTTATTAGTCCATGTTCATTATTCTCGTAACGTGTTAATACTTTATAGTTAACCGTATTTTTCACTTTATAAGACACACTTTTTCCCCCTCCAAAGCGGGAGGGGGGGGGGGGGGGAGTTGCTGCGTCTTATAGAGCGAATGTGCCAAAAATTTGTTCCGATCGCCATTTTCAGTGTGATCGCGAATTTAACGCGCGAACACGATTTAGTTAGTGCGATTGCGCGTTAAACTGGCGATCGCACGAACAAATGTGCGATGAGTTAGAAGATTTCTCTCCTCCTCACTGCGGCCCATACATACCTCTGATTGGTGGTGATCGCCGGCGGGTATTACTGCTGCTCCCCGCCTCCACCAAATGGCTTCCTTCCTTCCTCCTGATGCACACAAGCGCCGCTGTGACATGAAGTGATGGTTTTTCAGATTCTGCTGCTTCTTCTGCTCCGTCGCCCGGCAATAACCCTGCGCTGTCCCTGCGCTGTCCCTGGGTGACTTCAACTTTTTTTCCCCTATTTTCCCGCTCTAAATCGGGGGTGCGTCCTATAGACCGCCGCGTCTAATAGAACGAAAAATAGGGTATATATTATTTTATAAATAAACCCTGGAAATCTCATCTCTGCTGGATCCATTTTCCCAAGACTCTGGAATACCATTGCGGTACATCGCCAACCAGGATTAGGGGGTGTTCTCATCTGAGACCCCCCTATGAAGTGAATGTTCCTTACTAGTGATGAGCGAACGTACTCGTCCGAGCTTGATGCTCGGGCGAATATTAGGGTGTTCGGGATGCTCGTTACTCTTAACGAGCACCACGCAGTGTTCGGGTTACTTTCACTTTCCTCTCTGAGACGTTAGCGCGCTTTTCTGGCCAATTGAAAGACAGGGAAGGCATTACAACTTCCCCCTGTGACGTTCAAGCCCTATACCACCCCCCTGCTGTGAGTGGCTGGGGAGATCAGATGTCACCCGAGTATAAAAGTCGGCCCCTCCCGCGGCTCGGCTCAGATGCCTTGTGACTCAGTTAGCTGAGGGAAAGTGCTGCTGCTGGTGCTGCTGTAGGGAGAGTGTTAGGAGTGAGCGTAGGCTTCAAGAACCCCAACGGTCCTTCTCAGGGCCACATCTATCCGTGTGCAGTACTGTGGAGGGTGCTGTTAGCAGTGTTGCACAATTTTTTTTTCTTCAAAATCGGCTGTCTGCAGAGCATTGCGCCCTGCAGTAATAGTCCAGGGACAGAAGTGGTGGTTAGGCAGGGAGAGTGTTAGGAGTGAGTGTAGGCTTCAAGAACCCCAACGGTCCTTCTTAGGGCCACATTTAACCGTGTGCAGTACTGTGCAGGCTGCTGTTAGCAGTGTTGCATCGTTTTTTTTTTTCAAAATCGGCTGTGCAGAGCATTGCGCCCTGCAGTAATACTCCAGGGACAGAATTGTGTAGGCAGGGCCAGAAGACATATATTATTGATTGAATATAGTCAGTGGGCCTTTTCTTTAAAAAAAAAGGGAAAAATTCTATGTGGCCTGCCTCTGTCAGTCCTCAGCGTTCTGGGTACGTGTGTGGTGGGTGGAGATAGTAAAAAAATCATACGCAGCCAGCTACGTTTAACAGCAGTCTTGCGCCAATTTATTTCCTTCCTGCCTGGGGAAAATCACCGCTCTGCTGCACTTCATATAACTGCATTTCTGTGGAACAGATTTCTTATCTGATTGAATATAGTCAGTGGGCCTTTTCTTTAAAAAAAAAAGGGAAAAATTCTCTATTTGTCCTGCAGGCTTGCGCCAATTTATTTCCTGCCTGGGAAATCACTGGTAATACAGCATGCTGAGGGGTAGGGGTAGGCCTAGAGGACGTGGACGTGGCCGAGGACGCGTAGGCCCAAGTGAGGGTGTGGGCACAGGCCGAGCTCCTGATCCAGGTGTATCGCAGCTGACTGCTGCGCGATTAGGAGAGAGGCACGTTTCTGGCGTCCCCACATTCATCGCCCAATTAATGGGTCCACGCGGGAGACCTTTATTAGAAAATGAGCAGTGTGAGCAGGTCCTGTCGTGGATGGCAGAAAGTGCTTCGAGCAAGCTATCATCCACCCACAGTTCTGCGCCGTCCAGTGCTGCAAATCCGAATCCTCTGGCTGCTGCTCCTCCTTCCTCCCAGCCTCCTTACTCCACTACAATGACACATGCTCAGGAGCGGGAAGACTCCCAGGAACTGTTCTCGGGCCCCTGCTCAGATTGGGCAGCAGTGGTTCCTCTCCCACCAGAGGAGTTTATCGTCACTGATGCCCAACCATTGGAAAGTTCCCGGGGTCCGGGGGATGAGGCTGGGGACTTCCGGCAACTGTCTCAAGACCTTTCAGTGGGTGAGGAGGACGATGACGAAGAGACACAGTTGTCTATCGGTGAGGTAGTAGTAAGGGCAGTAAGTCCGAGGGAGGAGCACACAGAGGATTCGGAGGAAGAGCAGCAGGACGATGAGGTGACTGACCCCACCTTGTGTGCAACGCCTACTCAGGACAGGTCTTCAGAGGGGGAGGCAAGGGCAGCAGCAGGGCAGGTTGCAAGAGGCAGTGCGGTGTCCAGGGGTAGAGGCAGGGCCAGACCGAATAATCCAACGACTGTTTCCCAAAGCGCACCCTCGCGCCATGCCACCCTGCAGAGGCCAAGGTGCTCTAAGGTCTGGCAGTTTTTCACAGAGACGCCTGACGACCGACGAACAGTGGAGTGCAACCTTTGTCGCGCCAAGATCAGCCGGGGAGCCAACACCAACAGCCTCACCACGACCAGCATGCGCAGACATATGATGGCCAAGCACCCCACAAGGTGGGACGAAGGCCGTTCACCGCCTCCGGTTTGCACCGCTGCCTCTCCCCCTGTGCCCCAACCTGCCATTGAGATCCAACCCCGCTCTGAGGACACAGGCACTACCGTCTCCTGGTCTGCACCCACACCCTCACCTCCGCTGTCCTCGGCCCAATCCAGCAATGTCTTGCACCGCACCGTCCAGCCGTCGCTAGCGCAAGTGTTTGAGCGCAAGCGCAAGTACACCGCCACGCACCCGCACGCTCAAGCGTTAACCGTCCACATAGCCAAATTTATCAGCCTTGAGATGCTGCCGTATAGGGTTGTGGAAACGGAGTCCTTCAAAAGTATGATGGCGGCGGCGGCCCCGCGCTACTCAGTTCCCAGTCGCCACTACTTTTCCCGATGTGCCGTCCCAGCCCTGCACGACCACGTCTCCCGCAACATTGTACGCGCCCTCACCAACGCGGTTACTGCCAAGGTCCACTTAACAACGGACACGTGGACAAGCACAGGCGGGCAGGGCCACTATATCTCCCTGACGGCACATTGGGTGAATTTAGTGGAGGCTGGGACAGAGTCAGAGCCTGGGACCGCTCACGTCCTACCCACCCCCAGAATTGCGGGCCCCAGCTCGGTGGTGGTATCTGCGGCGGTGTATGCTTCCTCCACTAAACCACCCTCCTCCTCCTCCAACGCAACCTCTGTCTCGCAATCAAGATGTGTCAGCAGCAGCAGCGCGTCGCCAGCAGTCGGTGTCGCGCGTCGTGGCAGCACATCGGTGGGCAAGCGTCAGCAGGCCGTGCTGAAACTACTCAGCTTAGGAGATAAGAGGCACACGGCCCACGAACTGCTGCAGGGTCTGACAGAGCAGACCGACCGCTGGCTTGCGCCGCTGAGCCTCCAACCGGGCATGGTCGTGTGTGACAACGGCCGTAACCTGGTGGCGGCTCAGCAGCTCGGCAGCCTCACGCACGTGCCATGCCTAGCCCACGTCTTTAATTTGGTGGTTCAGCGCTTTCTGAAAAGCTACCCACGCTTGTCAGACCTGCTCAGAAAGGTGCGCCGGCTCTGCGCACATTTCCGCAAGTCCCACACGGACGCTGCCACCCTGCGGACCCTGCAACATCGGTTTAATCTGCCAGTGCACCGACTGCTGTGCGACGTGCCCACACGGTGGAACTCTACGCTCCACATGTTGGCCAGGCTCTATGAGCAGCGTAGAGCTATAGTGGAATACCAACTCCAACATGGGCGGCGCAGTGGGAGTCAGCCTCCTCAATTATTTACAGAAGAGTGGGCCTGGTTGGCAGACATCTGCCAGGTCCTTCGAAACTTTGAGCAGTCTACCCAGGTGGTGAGCGGCGATGCTGCAATCATTAGCGTCACCATTCCTCTGCTATGCATCTTGAGAAGTTCCCTGCAAAGCATAAAGGCAGACGCTTTGCGCTCGGAAACAGAGCCGGGGGAAGACAGTATGTCGCTGGATAGTCAGAGCACCCTCCTGTCTATATCTCAGCGCGTTCAGGAGGAGGAGGAGGAGCATGAGGAGGATGAGGAGGAGGGGGAAGAGACAGCTTGGCCCACTGCTGACGGTACCCATGCTGCTTGCCTGTCATCCTTTCAGCGTGTATGGCCTGAGGAGGAGGAGGAAGAGGAGGAGGAGGATCCTGAAAGTGATCTTCCTAGTGAAGACAGCCATGTGTTGCGTACAGGTACCCTGGCACACATGGCTGACTTCATGTTAGGATGCCTTTCTCGTGACCCTCGCGTTGCACGCATTCTGGCCACTACGGATTACTGGGTGTACACACTGCTCGACCCACGGTATAAGGAGAACCTTTCCACTCTCATTCCCGAAGAGGAAAGGGGTTCGAGAGTGTTGCTATACCACAGGACCCTGGCGGACAAGCTGATGGTAAAATTCCCATCCGACAGCGCTAGTGGCCGAAGGCGCACTTCCGAGGGCCAGGTAGCAGGGGAGGTGCAGAGATCGAGCAGCATGTACAGCACAGGCAATACAACAGTCTTTAAGGTCCTGGACAGCTTTATGGCTCCCCAGCAAGACTGTGTCACCGCTCCCCAGTCAAGGCTGAGTCGGCGGGAGCACTGTAAAAGGATGGTGAGGGAGTACGTAGCCGATCGCACGACCGTCCTCCCTGACGCCTCTGCCACCTACAACTACTGGGTGTCGAAGCTGGACATGTGGCCTGAACTCACGCTGTATGCCCTGGAGGTGCTTGCTTGTCCTGCGGCTAGCGTCCTGTCAGAAAGGGTGTTTAGTGCGGCTGGGGGAATCATCACAGATAAGCGTACCCGCCTGTCAACCGACAGTGCCGACAGGCTTACACTCATCAAGATGAACAAAGCCTGGATTTCCCCAGACTTCTCTTCTCCACCAGCGGACAGCAGCGATACCTAAGCAATACGTAGGCTGCACCCACGGATGGAAGCATCGTTCTCTCTCACCATCCAAAACGGGGACATTTCTGCTTCATCAATCTGTGTATAATATTCCTCCTCCTCCTGAAACCACACGTAATGACGCCGAACGGGCAATTTTTCTTAGGGCCACAAGGCTCACTCATATAATTTTTCTTAAAAATTTTTATACGTTTCAATGCTCTTAAAAGCGTTGAAACTTTAACTTGAACCAATTTTTCGTTAAACTGGGCTGCCTCCAGGCCTAGTTACCACTTAAGCCACATTAACCAAAGCGATTAATGGGTTTCACCTGCCCTCTTGGTTGGCCAGGGCCAGTTTTTCTGATGTACATTAGTACTGTTGATACAGCAATTTTTGTGGGCCCTCGCCTACAGTGTAATCAAATTAATTTTTAGCCCACCTGCATTACAGCTGACGTTACATCCGCTGTGTTGGGCAATGCAATGGGATATTTTTATGTACCGCCGGTGGGTTCCAGGGAGCCACCCATGCTGTGGGTCCACAGGGAATTATAAATGCATCTGTTTCCACTTCTAAAGAACCCCAGTCTGACTGGGGCATGCAGTGTGGGCCGAAGCCCACCTGCATTAAGCACGACATTACTACCTCAGCTGTGTTGGGCAATGCAATGGGATATTTTTATGTACCGCCGGTGGCTTCCTGGCACCCACCCATGCTGTGGGTCCACAGAGAATTATAAATGCATCTGTTTCCACTTCTAAAGAACCCCAGTCAGACTGGGGCATGCAGTGTGGGCCGAAGCCCACCTGCATTAAGCACGACGTTACTACCTCAGCTGTGTTGGGCAATGCAATGGGATATTTTTATGTACCGCCGGTGGCTTCCTGGCACCCACCCATGCTGTGCGTCCACAGAGAATTATAAATGCATCTGTTTCCACTTCTAAAGAACCCCAGTCTGACTGGGGCATGCAGTGTGGGCCGAAGCCCACCTGCATTAAGCACGACATTACTACCTCAGCTGTGTTCGGCAATGCAATGGGATATTTTTATGTACCGCCGGTGGGTTCCAGGGAGCCACCCATGCTGTCGGTCCACAGGGACTTCACAATAGGGAGTTGTACCTGCTTGTGTCTATGAATTAAAAACCGCGGTCTGACTGGGGCATGCAGACACCTTGACAGAATGAATAGTGTGTGGCACATAGGTTCCCCATTGCTATGCCCACGTGTGCAGCTCCTGATGGCGGTGGCACAGGATTATATTTCTCATTGCTTCTGTACAGCATTGTGGGCTATCGCCCCGCCCCTTTTAAAGAGGGTCGCTGCCTAGCCGTGCCAACCCTCTGCAGTGTGTGCCTGCGGTTCCTCGTCATGGCAGACGCACTTATAAATAGACATGAGGGTGGTGTGGCATGAGGGCAGCTGAAGGCTGCGCAGGGACACTTTTGTGTGCGCTGTGGACACTGGGTCGTGCGGGGGGGGTTGGGCAGCATGTAACCCAGGAGAAGTGGCAGCGGAGTGTCATGCAGGCAGTGATTGTGCTTTGTTGGAGGTAGTGTGGTGCTTAGCTAAGGTATCCATTGCTAATGAGGGCTTTTCAGAAGTAAAAGTTGTTGGGAGGGGGGGGGGGGCACTCTTGCCACTATTGTGGCTTAATAGTGGGACCTGTGAACTTGAGATGCAGCCCAACATGTAGCCCCTCGCCTGCCCTATCCGTTGCTGTGTCGTTCCCATCACTTTCTTGAATTGCCCAGATTTTCACACATGAAAACCTTAGCGAGCATCGGCGATATACAAAAATGCTCGGGTCGCCCATTGACTTCAATGGGGTTCGTTATTCGAAACGAACTCTCGAGCATCGCGATAATTTCGTCCCGAGTAACGAGCACCCGAGCATTTTGGTGCTCGCTCATCTCTATTCCTTACTCCTATCCTTTGTACATTTATGGTCATATTCCCTGGAGTACCAGACACTGTTCACTTATTGTTATCCTGCACTTTATGCTTCCAAGATCTACATTGGGGTCCCATTGAAACTCTCCTCTTTTGGATGTTCGTGTGAACAGAGGTGTGTGACCAAAAAAACACCAGATTTATAAGCAAACCGGGACTTTGGGTGTGATGGACTACCCCTTCTAGGGTGACCCAAACATGACAGGTAAGTCACCCTCATTTTATTAATTTGTGAATTTACCTATTTTCCTATCCCAGCAGGGCTGCCTTTGTTTATTATCCAGAATGTTTGCCTTTGGCTGAGTTGGCACTGAACGATAGGTCTTTGGAATCTACAGGCACTTCGCCATTTGTTTGTAACTATGGGTTTCACCCTTGTTTTTTTTGTTTACTAATGCAAGTTGGGAGGTTCCAGAGGAAGGGGAGTTTTACTCTAATATTCTGATGATTTGGGAGGAGGTCCAGAGAAATCTCAAGAGGACTATGGCTGGATGTCTACCAAGAATATTTAACTTAAACAACCGTCCTTCAAACTAAGTCTCGTGATTTATCAGACTGTTCTAAATATTTGAAAAGACCAATGTGGTTTCTTATAGGTTGGAGCTTCGGGACACCTTGCTAATAGCTAATGTGCTTCACAAGTCTCTACTTAAACTATATATTGATGCTGGGGTTGGTTCTCCCACTCCTTTCCCGGTCAAAGTGGATGGAGATCTTCAGTTTGAAATCAGTCGCATTATAGACTCCCGCCATGTGAGGAACACACTACAGTATTTGGTTCATTGGTGGGGATACGGACCAGAGGAAAGGACATGGGTCCGTGGATGTCGATGCAGGCCGTCTCATAAAAAGCTATCATAAACATAACCCTGGTAGAATGAGGGGGGGGGGGGTGAAGATGTTTGAGGTTTCCTTTGTTTTGTCATTAGCATTACATGTATAACCTTAGTTGTGATGCATGGTTACTTTACTTATACACTTTTGTGTGAATGGGTGTGAATGCTTCTTTGTTTTTCTCATTCGGCCGGCCACCTAATGCTTGATCTATCCCTTTCTTTTCCTGGGAACCATGTACTACAGCTAAGGGAAATGTTCTGAGTAAAATGCATTATGTTTTGTTTGTACTTACCTGCACTGGTGGAGCTGCAGCAGGGTGTCTGCTCTGAGGATATAGAGGCAGACCAGCAGCAAATGAATGACTTTATAGGACTCCTGAAAAGGATTGTGGGAGGATTCACTGCTATAAAGGCTCACCTGAGCAATTAGTGTGGAGGTCAGTGCAGTTCTTTTGTTAGTTGGGCAAGGACTGTGTGAGGAACATGTCTATGGACTCTTCTGTTTACCATGTAAAGATGGACTGCTTCAACTAAACGCCTGTATGTTTTGGAAGAACTGGGTCTGAGGCTCCTTGAATTACCCATCCTCACAGGGGGAAGCTTCTGTTGTTGAGTGAAGACATTGCTGAATCTGGTATGCGTGGTTCTGTCAGCAGTCCTCTCAGATAACTTCTTTACTGAGATGTATTCTTGGAGGTTTTTGGTTTACTCTTATGTTGGTTTTTCCTTTGTCATTTGCTAGGGTTAGCTAGTAGAACAGGCACCAGGGTGCTTCTTTATCAGGGCGGGTAATCCACTAGTAGGTAGGGATTTTCACCCTCTAGTTCCCCTTAGGGAAAGTTTCCCTTCTTCTTTTAGTTTTCCTTGTACTGCATGGAGTACCCGGTGTTAAACAGCCAGAGACTTAATATTTTGGTTTGCATTGATTGCAGACGTGACACATACTATGTTACTATGCCATTAGTAGCCCAAATCTTAGCCTATTTACCAATGCATCAGGCAATTTGGGTTTTGGAGCAATCTTTGGGGATCTCTGCTTCACGTCTTCTTGGTCTGAATCCTGGCTTGTTGTGGGTTTGACTAAGAATATGACTTTACTGCAACTCTTCCCGTTAGTAGCTGCTGTTGAATTGTGGGTAATGGCAGGTCAAACAAGAGAACCAGTTTTTGTTCTGCTAACAGTGGGGTATTCAGCAGTCAGTGTTTTGTCTCTCCTTGTGTTGGCTTTGTTTTGTCATTTGATGTATTGGTGTCTCCAGCTGAATATTTCGTTTAAAAGCCCATTAACATGTAACGATTATTGCTCAGAATTCGCTGGTCTGTCCTGGAGCCTCTTAACCCTTTTGTGACCACCATATGCCTTTTTACCACAGTCACTAAGGTGCCTTATTCTGTAGCATATGTGTTTTTACGGCACTGTATCTAAATACTGGCACTGACGGTTGTAGCAGGGGTTTGGCTGCCTGTTGACATGTAAAAGACTGACAGAGGGAGAAGACATCCCCTGTCACTCATTGGACCACAGTGATGTGATTGCGGGATCCCAATGGGTTCTTACGGCACCCAAGGGGTTGAAAATGATCTCTGGGTCTGTCATCTACAGAGGCGTATGAGGCTCAGCCTCCTGCTGAGTTTTATTAGCCAATATAATACATTGCAATGCTGAAGTATTGCAGTATATTATATCAACGATCAATGTAGTGAGTTTCAAGTTCACTAGAGAGAAAAAAATATGGTTTAAAAAACGCGATTGTCAATGGGACTGTCTAATGTTAAAAAAAACGTCACAAGTTTGTGCTTTACAATTTTTGTGCGATGCGTTTTTAAAATTAGAAAGTCCCATTGACAATCGCATTAAAAAAACGCAGCGATATCGCAGCATTAAAAAAGAAAAAAACACAAGTGTGTGGGAGCCCTGACTTGGATAAAAAAAATTATTGCATTATTTAACCTGCATGGTGCAAACCATGAATAAATGTAAAAAACAGGGTGAAATTAACTAAAATCTTGCTTAACAAGAAAAAAAATTAAGAAGCAATCATAAAGTCAAATAGATCGCCAAATGCTGCCATTAAAAAGTACTTGCGCCTAAAACAAAATAAGTGACACACAGCACTGTTGACAGAAAACAAAATGTTAGGGTGGATTCACACGAACGTATATCGGCTCGGTTTTCACGCCAAGCCGATATGCGGTGTCCTCATCTGCTGGGGGGGGAGAATGGAAGAGCCAGGAGCAGGAACCGAGCTCCTGCCCCCTGTCTGCCTCCTCTCCCCCCCCCCTCTCCGCCCCTCTGCGCTATTTACAATGATAGGAGGCGGGGCTAAGTTCTGAGAATTAGCCCCACCCCGTCCCGCCTCTCCCCATTGCAAATAGTGCAGAGGGGCGGAGAGGGGGCGGGAGCTCGGTTCCTGCTCCTGGCTCTTCCATTCCCCCCCACCCCTGCAGATGAGGACACCGTATATCGGCTCGGCGTGAAAACCGAGCCGATATACGGTCGTCTGAATCCACCCTTAGAGGGTCTTTGAGTGATAAAAAATACATTTTTCTTTAATATGAAAAAAATATATATATATATCAACCTGTTATCAATGAAATCATGCCGACAGAGAGTAAGGTTGTCACATTATTTTTCATGCTGAACGTTACAAAAATGAAATGATGGATTTTTTTAAATCCCACCCCTTAAAATTAATAAGTTATACAATACATTTCTCCACTTCATATTCATGCTAATAACCTACAACCTCGCCCTCCACCATGCCAAACAAGTCTACTTCACCTCTCCTGACTCCTCATTATCTCACAACCATAAACGACTCTTTGACACTTTTCACTCCCTTCTCAGCCCTAAACTGCACCCATACCAGACTCTTTCCTCTCCAATCCATCCTGAATGCGGCAGCCAGGCTCCTCTTCCTGTCCAGCCGCTACCCGGACGCCTCTGCCCTGTGCCAGTCACTGCACTGGCTGCCCGTCAAAATAAAATTCAATTCAAACTCACTAGCCTCACCCACAAAGCCCTCCACAGCACCACGCCGCCCTACATTGCTTCCCTCATCTCAATCCACCACCCAGCTCACGACCTCCGCTAATAAATTGTTGCAGCGGTGCTGGAATCGCTGCCGGATTAACTAGTCTGGTGCTGGTTTTAGAGGTGGTTTTTATCTCTTGGCTCAGTGGGTGTGATTTGTTGTGGTCGTATCTGTAGGTAATTAACTGGTTATTTATCCTGGCTGGAGACTGAGGCTATACAGCAATTCCCTTTAGTTACTCCCTGTCTTTCGTAGCAGTGAGAACTCCTGGACAGCTCAGTGTCTGCTTGGACGACCCAGAGTGCCACAGCATCTTAAAGCTAAGATTTGCTATTTTTATTTCCTTGTTTGCATTTGCTCGTTTATTCTTTTGTTTGGATTTGTCCCGCTCCCTGTAGGGATACAAATAGAGATGAGCGAGCACCAAAATGCTTGGGTACTCGAGACGAGCTTTCCGCGATGCTCGAGGGTTCATTTTGAGTAACGAACCCCATTGAAGTCAATAGGCGACTGGAGCATTTTTGTATATGACCGGTGCTCCGCTAAGGTTTTCATTTATGAAAATCTTCAAAACCTACGAAAGTGATGGAAACGACACAGAAACGGATAGGGCAGGCGAGGGGCTACATGTTGGGCTGCATCTCAGGTTCCCAGGTCCCACTATTAAGCCACAATAGCGGCAAGAGTCCCCCCCCCCCTCCCAACAATTTTTACTTCGGACAAACCCTCATTAGCAATGCATACCTTAGCTAAGCACCACACTACCTCCAACAAAGCACAATCACTGCCTGCGGGACACACTGCTGCCTCTTCTCCTGGGTTACATGCTGCCCAACCCCCCACCCCTCCGCATGACCCTGCATCCGCAGCGCACACAAAAGTGTCCCTGCGCAGCCTTCAGCTGCCCTCATGCCACACGCTGGCTGCATAGCTACACCACCCTCATGTCTATTTCCAAGTGCGTCTGCCATGAGGAGGAACCAGAGGCACACACTGCAGAGGGTTGGCAGGGCCAGGCAGCGACCCTCTTTAAAAGGGGCGGGGGGATAGCCCACAATGCTGTACAGAAGCAATGAGAAATTGACGTTCGATCTTCATTCCAATCCTGTGCCACCTCCGTCAGGAGCTGCAAACGTGGGCATGAGTTACATAGCAAGGGGGAATCCATGTGCCCACACAGTATTCATTCTGTCTAGGTGTCGCATAGCTCAATCGACACCGCAAGGGGAAAGCCATCTGCACTCTGCCCCCTACCCAAGTCAGTCAGTGTCTTTGTGCCAGACAGGTCAAACACCGTGATGGGAACTAAGTGGGCACCAACAGCATAGGTGGGTCCTAGGCAACCCAAGACATGAACAATAACAATAAATAAATCAGAGAGGCCAAACATGGCAGACTTGCACCGCGCCGACGACATAGGCCTCGGGCCACAGCTTCAGCAATCGTAGGCATGAAGCGGACTTCGATGCTAGTTCATCTGCGATGGGCTCATTAAATCAGTTAGCTTTCCTTTCACCGCTCCAATGACTGGATTAGCAGGAAAAAGCTCCAGAGCCCCAACCTGGCATACTTGCACTTCCCCCAGGACATAGGCCTCAGCCCACACCCTCAGTAAACGCGGGCATGAAGCAGACTTCAATGCTAGTTCATCTGCGACGGGCTCAGTAAATCAGTTACATTTTCTTTCCCCACTCCAATTACTGGATTAGCCAGGAAAAAGTTGCACAGCCCCAACCTGGCGTAGTTGCAGTTCCCCCGGGACATAGGCCTCGGCCAACAGCTTCAGCAATCCTAGGCAGGAAGCGGACTTTCACTGCACCCAGGACATAGGCCTCTGCACAAACCCTCAGCAATTGCGGGCCTAGAGCAGACTCCAGTGCTAGCGTAGCTGTGAACGTCTCATTAGCGCTGTATCGCTCATCTTGTTTGTCCCAATGCAGTGCCCCGGATAGCTGAGGTAACGTGAGATAAAGTACAGGTTGGCTTCGGCCCACACTGCATGCCCTAGTCAGGCTGGTTTTTTTTCATAGTCACAGGCAGGTACAACTCCGCTATGGGAAGTCTGTGTGCACCCACAGCATGGGTGGGTCCCAGGAAGCCACCGACGGTACATAAATAAATCCCACTGCAGTGCCCCGGATAGCTGAGGTAACGTCAGATCAAATACAGGTGGGCTTCGGCCCACACTCCATGCCCTAGTCAGTCTGGGTTTTTCTTTTGGGCCAGATACGTAGAAGACCGCGATGGGAAAAATTAGTGCACCCATACTATGCACAGATCCCTGTAATATTCCTGTAGCAAAGGTATAAGCTGACCCCACTAACAGTTATGTTGCAGAAGTCTAGGTAGACCCCAGTAACATTTCTGTAGTTAGAGTATAGACAGACTCCAGTAACATTTCTGTAGTTAGAGTATAGACAGACCCCAGTAACATTTCCGTAGCAGCAGTATAGGCATAGCCCAGTATTAGTAACATTTTAGTAGTAACCGTATAGACAGACCCCAGTAACATTTTAGTTGCAGAAGTATACGCAGACCCCAGAAACATTTATGTAGCAGCAGTATTGGCAGACCCCTGTAACATTTCTGCAGCTGAAGTTAATGCAGTTACGCGCCTCTCCTTAGGCCCAAACAAGTTTCTCCGATAACTGTGGTAACACGAGAGAAAATACATGATGTGCATTGCTGATCCGCTGACCTCAAGCGGGAGGAGGAGGTGGCATTACAAGGCCAAGACACAATGACCAGGACCCACTATAGTCTGTGTGGGAAGCACGTTAGCGGGCCCAGGGTCAGGCTCGGTTCCGCGCCCTAACCTTGAATTTTGCCTCCATGTGCAAAATAAAACCTTCAGATACGAATATGAGCCAATGGACAAAAGTGGAAGCGACAACAGCTATGTGGAAAAGCTAGTATTTTCTGAGACAAGAGGGGCATTTGATAGCAATGAAAAGGATATTCTAGGAACTACAAGTCGGAACTCCTCCTCATCTCAATCAGAAATATGGAAAGGCTTCGTTCATATGTTTTCTATTGACCATTTCAAAGTGTTAGCAATGCAAGTTTCTGGCTATACCACTCATCTTTGTCAGGAATTACCAAAGATGATCACAAGTAAAGGCCTCATCAATCAGTCCAAAATCATTCAGGGAGTATGTGGATCTCAGCTGGCCTGCTTCCACCCAGGAGATGTGCCTTCTGCTACTCTGTCCCCAGCCCTGCAGGGATGCTGTGTTCTATAGTCGGCTCTATTCCTACCTCAGCTGTACACTAAAATATGTAATTGTTATCAGCACCAACAAGATGGAAGCCACTATTGCTCTACCGGTCGGCTGAATGCTTCAGCTAGGAATAATGGAATAGGACCCCGGTTGTATTTTGTTGGTTTTCGGAACTGTGGCCAGGATTAAGAGGGACGGCCGGGGGCATTCATATTGTGCCAGTAGAGGTGAAATTCTTGGACCGGCGCAAGATGGACCAAAGCGAATGCATTTGCCAAGAATGTTTTCATTGTTGGAGGAGGAGGAGGAGGGGGAAGGTTTAGAGGAGGTGGCATAGACCGCCGCAGATACCAGAACCGAGCGGCGGTGGACGCACGCTGTGCGGGAAGTTGACGGGACGCACACAGTGGTGTAAAAAATTAGGCAATTATTGGCCTGCACTTGGAAGATCACAGCGGTTATGTTACGCACACTGTAGGCCAAAAAAATTATACGCTAGGCTGCCAAAAGGCCCAGCTGGCTAATAGTGAGCCACAACAACTCACAGCAGCCAGAACAATAATGCACACGGTCACAGGTAGCCCTAAGAAGGAGCTTTTTTGGGGTACTTGTTGACAGGATTCTACACTACCACTGTTCCTGCCTCACCAGTACTGCCCCTATACTCTGTATAATTGGCTGCAGACTGAGAACACAATAGTCTGCAGAGCCCAAGATGAAAAAAAAAATTGGTGCAAAACTGCTCCCTGCAGCCACAACAGTAATGCACACGGTCAGATGTGGCCCTAAGAAGGATCGTTGGGGTTCTTGCAGACGCAAACAGCAGCCTAACACTCTCCCTATAGCACCAGCAGCACTATCCCTAATCTCTGCCAGCGTGTGTCTGAGGCGAGCCGCGGGCGGGAACGCTTTAAATACTCGGGGGTCACTTGATCTCGCCAGCCACTCACTGCAGGGGGGTGGGAAAGGGCTGGAACGTCACAGGAGAAAGTTGTAATACCTTCCCTGCATGTCTATTGGCCATAAAATGGCGCAAAACATGCAGGGAAGGAAATGGAATTGACTTGAGTACCGCATGGTGCTCGTCTCGAGTACCCTAATACTCGAGCGAGCATCATGCTCGGACGAGTACGTTCGCTTATCTCTACATACAAAGGCCCAGAAAAGAGTGCAGGCCCGCACCTATCGGAGCGATTAGTTTGCCGCGCTAGGCAGAGCTTTCTCCCACGTCATCACGTAGCCAGGGAAAGGCTTCCTGTTTATTTTGGTTGCTGCACATTGGGCAGTTGGGTGCATATCTGCAGGTTGCTGATCCAGCATGTCCTCGGCGGACGTGACAGAAATCTGATTAAGTGCCCCTCTAACTCAAACCTTTCATTCCCGCCTCCAAGATTTCTCTAGAACAGCACCAGTCCTCTGGAACGCGCTACCCAAAACTATCCAGGCAATCACTGACAACAAAACTTTGTGTTCTCTAAAAATACACCTCTTCAGGGAGGTATACTATATCCCCTAAACCAAACCCCTATGTACTCCGCCTGATAACATGCTCCCTGTCCTACCAACTGCAATCCCTACTAGCCACAACGAGCTGCTGCCTGCAGTCATAACAATTTGGCCACTATGCAGCTCAACCTGACTATAGTCTGTGTATAGCATCCCACACTCTCTACCTCGCCATACCGTGCACATCTCCAGCCCATTTACCTTTAGTATCACTGCATTATCCGTAGTATGTTTCATCAACTGATTACTACATGTAACCGTGGTTTTTGTATCTTTGCTTTTGGTATCTGTGGAATATGTTGGCGCTATATGAATAAAGGTTATTATAAGTGTCCAAAAATGCCAGCATCAAAAAAAACAACTTGTTCCACAATAAACGAGCCCTCAAATGTCTGTCGATGGAAAAATTAAAAAAAATTGACTCTAAGAATGCGAAGAACAAAAAAACAACTGAAAAACTGGTCAGTGATTAAGGCCTTAAGGGGTTAAGATTTAAGGACGAGCCAGTTGCAATCTTCGGCAGGATGTTCAGCAAACAGAGACCAGAATCAGCTTCTGCTTCGCATAATTTTTCAGGGCGTTCACTGCCAGAACAGAACAGTACTGTCATCCAACGTCATAGGACTTCAGTCCTGATATTACCTTCATGGGAGACATCACCCCAAAGTCCTTAACAACATCGGGTGGACAAGAGTAACTTCTGGGAGATGGTTCCACTGAATGTTTGGCACAGATTCTTTCTGGCAAGAGATGATGCTACATAGAAAATCCAAAAATCAACTGCAGTGAGAAGTAAACTGGATAACTTGGAATTTTTGTATTTTTTTTTCTATTGCTTCTTGTCTATCAGCTTCTAGTATCTGGAATGGAAGCTGTGACTGGGATCTTCTCATGGTGGCCTCCACAATGGACTAGTAGTGGTAGGATTGTGGTTGGTATGGAGTTGACTCAGAGTTTGGTTTTGCCTCCCTGTTCCTTCAGGATTGACAAAGATCTTACAGGTAAGACCCCAACTTTATTATATACCTTCTATTGTGCTCATAGGTGGGACTTAAAGGGGCCTTCTATTTTAGATGACTTGTTTTAGCCAGAGGGTTCCTGGCGTCTGCCCTGGAGGACCTCCAATGTCCCTTCAGCGTAAGACCGTTGGTTGAATAGGTGTTCATGATTCCAATTGAGATATTTTTTGAGCCTTCTATCTCCTTTGTTGTCTCGTGGGGAACCAGTAATGGCCACTATTAGATTGCTCGTAGGTGTTGTCCTTCAGGATCTCAAGAAAGCTAGTTGATCTTATTTAGCTTTGTAAGGAAGGCCGCTGCTAATACCAATGTTGATTTATATGTCATGCTGGGTGACAACGCATGTACCAACAAGAGCGCCTGTTTTCTGGGCTCAAGGCGATGTCCTCACACAGTTATACGGTGAATCAGTAGGACGGCGCGGCATGAAGTGGAACTTCACATTGACCATGTTATTAAAAATGGCCGCTCAAAACACGTGTCACACTGGCAAGAAAATTGAAGTCTTGGGGCACCAATAGAATTAGCTAATGTATCATGGCTGGCCAATCATTCTGCACTGGTGGGTGGTCATCCGCTTCCTTATTGGTTGAGTGGGACAGTATAACAGGAGGGTACGAGACGCTGGCACACACTGCGGCTTCCTGCCACATCACACACTTGGTGAGCACTAATATCTGTATTTCTGCTGTTTTAGTTCATTACTTTTGCCGGGTGGTAGGTCTGCGCACAATATTCGTGTATTATAGGGTTGCGCGACTTGTAGACTAATACTCCCAGCATTCACTGCGCGAGAAATTACTTAAAGGGTTTGTACAAGGTTAGGAAAAACATGATAGTAAGGGTGGCTTCAGACGAGCTTTTGCACAAATGTGCTCGCCACAACATATTTATGTAGGAATAAGTTTTAAGAGCCAGATAAGCCGTGTGTTGCGTGCGTGTCAGCGTATATTCCTGTACTTTTTGCGCACGCCGGGCCTGTTTACATGTAAGCGTGATACTCTTTCTGTGAAATTCATTCTCTATTAAAAGCCAAATGAGGTCCAGCTGTCGGCTTTTCTGTGTTTTGCGCAGTGTTTTATGTATCCTCCTGCATATTTGCGCCCATGCCATAGACTCCTATGGCAATTACACTGCGCGAAATGTGAGCGCAAGACGCACTCTTGAGAGCAAACCTATGGAAATCAATAGGTTCTATTCTCTGTGTTAAGCGCACGCTAAAACAGGCCAGTCTGAAGCCGCCCTAAGGCTAATTTCACATGCGCAAATCCAATTTCAGGCTGTGAATTGAAGCCCAATATCACGCTTGCAACATGCGATTTAGCGGTGGATACAAGGTGTTTTTGTATTACAGCACTTCGGGGAAGGAGTGATCCTCCTCCGCGGCTGTGTCTCCTATTGTGTTCAATGGGGATACCTCACATCACATTGCACCATTGAAAACAACGGGCGATGCGAAGGCACGCCCAAAGATAGAACGTGCCGCGATTTGTTTTGTGCATCGCATTCACATTGCATATTCGTACAAGAATCTTGGCCGTTTGAAAGCAGCCTAAGGGCTTATTCAGACAGGCGTATGCGTGAATACATTCGCTCATGCGTAACATATATTTGCATTAATGAATTTTTTACACACTCGACTCTCGATCGTAGTTGACGTTTTTAAAGCCACTCACACTGGGCGCTGCAGTGCGCAGGTTAAAACACGCTGACCTGATGGCAGCTAGCGATGGGAAGAAATGCTGGTAATGGAAATTAAATGCCTAATTAGGGCCAGCTGTGTTCTTTTCCCAGAATTGTATGTGGGGTAACTCCCTCCCTCCATTTTTTGGCAGTTTTCTGTGTAGCACAGTCAAAGATATGTCCGAGAAAGAACAAGTCCTATTTAATTGAATAAAGCCAATTAAAGCAAAGGTATTGCTTAGTTGCGTTATACGTGCGACCTTTTAACGTGCGCAAATGCCTCTGCAAATACGTTTGTGTGAATCCTGTCTAAGGGCTTAATCACACGAGCGTACATCGGCTGCCGTTTTTTTTACGGCTGGTCGATATACGCTACCATCTAATGCATTGGATTCCAATGCATCAGATCACATGACCGTATTCCCACGGCATAAAAGTGGCCAGACAGCCAATATAGCGCTGGGCACTTTTATGCTGGGCAGGAAAGATAGTCTCTTTCCCAGCCGGAATAACGTTGCTGCCATAGACTCCTATGGGAGCCAATGACAGCGACCAGAGAGGAAGTGGGAGGGAGTTTAGTAGTGTGACCCTCCCACTTGTCTCCCGCTCTCTGCCCCTTGCCGCCTGTTTGCAATAGGAGGGGGCGGGGCAGAGCTAAGCCATGGACTGCTCCCCGAGGGAAAGAAAGTAGGTCCTGCTCAGAATAATCATCAGTGCATGTCCAAATACATTGGCCACTGCCTTGAAATCCTGATAACAGTAGAAGATGCACCCATTTCAGCACTCGTAGACACCGATTCTCATGTGACTACGATATAAAAGGCACTCTTTGAGAGATTCTGAAACCCCACAGTTCTCGAGAAATCTCTCCAAGCGCTTCTTGAATTTTGTCACCATGAATGGCAAACCTGTACCAGTAATAGGATTATATTGTTTATTGATTATGTAGGATTATATATATATTGGGAACCCACTATCTGCATGGGACAGACCGAGCTAGTACAGCAGGGTGTACTGGTGATTGATGTAGCAGAGAGAAATGTCCCATCAATGATCCTGGAAATTAATGTGCTCAGAAATTCTTCTGAAGACATGCTTGAAGCTCTCCAGAGTCAAGTCACCTCTGCTTCCCAAGCCCAACAGAGAGTGCTGAAAAAGACTTAAGATTCTTTTTGCCCAGCAGAAATTCACAAGTCCCCGAGGAAGAGCAAGGATCAAGGACATCAGACCCTTTATCATACCGCCTGACATAGAGATGCTGTTGTGGTGCCAGAACAGAACCGGTCTGCAAGGAAAAGACTATCAGGCTCCTATTTAATCCATACACACCGAAGAGCACCCTTTTCTGATAGCGGCCAGAAATTTGGTAACTGCTTCAGCAGGTCAAGTGACTGTTGGAGTTCTCAATACAGATGACAGTGCGTTACTCTAAAAAAAATATTGTACTGTAGCTGAAGTGTCCTTACTCCAGCCAGAGGATGTTCTAGATTCTGACCATCTCACTCTTCTACAAGCCTCTCAGCAGGCAGAGAAGGGGTCTTCTTCCCCTGATGCACCCTGGTGGTATAACCTTCATGTGGGCACTTCTGAAACCCCTGAGAAGTAGTAAGAGTAAGGTCACCAAACCACACAGCCTTCAGCAAGCATGCCACAGACTTTGGTCAAGTGAGACACATCACTCACACTATGCCCACGAATGATCATCCTCCTATCAAAGAGAGATATCAACCTCTGAATCCTCCTTCGTATCAGACTGTGAAAGGCATGATTCAAGACTTAGAACGCAGGGATAGCTATAGTCTTTGGGCAGGCTCCCTTAATGTTGTGAGGGTATATGTATATATTGCCATATGTTTTTTATGCTTTTATACCTGTATGCAAGTTCTATACAATGCTAAAGTGAGAAAAACTTAATATGTAGCCTTAAAAATCATATCAGATATCCCAAAAGCTTTGCAAGGCTGAGAGAGATGTGTCCAGAAATTTAGAGATGGTACAGAACCAGATACGAAGGCCTCGTGCTTGGCTGTTTTCCCAGAAGCGCCGTATCTAGATAACGACTGTTTAACTATGTATATAACTATCACTGTCTCAGGCGGAAATGCGGACTTCACGTATATGGTTATGCGGTGGATTTGAGCCAATGAGACCATTACACATTCCTAGTGACGTGACCAAAGAGTATAAGACCCCATGTAATCTGTAATAAAGTGCGCAATTATTTTCCCGTGTGAGGAACTATACCAGACCTCCGTGTGTGGTGTTTCTTCTTTACCGCCGGCATTGGGGTCGGCCTGATTGGTGCTGTACGCAGAATTTCCCTGACAATGTTAGTTAAGAAAAAGGATGGAGGAATCGAAGAAACCCTTACTGCGCTAGGCTCTGCTGCTTAAATTTCCACTCTTGATCTTACCAGTTGGTTTTGGCAGGTTCAATTAGCAGAACTAGATCATGAGAAGACTGCGCTCACTACACCTATGGGTCTGTTTGAGTTCAGTTGGCTTCCTTTTGGTCTCTATAATGCTCCAGGAACATTATGAAAAGATGCCTGAACCATAAGAATTTTGAAACCATTCTGCTTTACTTAGACAATATCATCATTTACTTCAAGACCTACGAGGAACACCTGAAACATGTGGATGAAGTGTTCAAGATAATGATCAAGATGGATTGAAAGTAAGTCTCCAATAGCCATTTCCTGCAGAAAAAAAATGCTATCTGGGGTATATTGTCATTGCAGAAGGAGTTAGCCCTGATCCTGAAAGGATAGAAGCAGTAACAAAGTGGCCTAACCCAAAAACACTCAAAGGTGTATGCAGTTTCTTTGGCTTTGTAGGATTTTGCAGAAGATTTTTTCCTAAAATTTGCTACTATTGCAGCTTCTTTTCAAGAACTACTGAGAGGGCATCCCAAAACTCAATCACATAGACCAGTAGCTATACACTGTAGGGAAGAGCAGGAACACGCTATTCAGGTTCTTCAAGAGAGACTGACTAACCCTCTTATTTTAGCTTGTCCCGACTACAGTTTGCCATTCCACCTGTGCACTGTTGCTAGTCTCCAGGGTTTTGGTGCAGTACTCAGCCAAGTGCAAGATGAGCAAGAAAGAGTCATTGCTTCTGCCAGTTGGTCCCTCAGAAGTATTGAAAGAAATGACCAGAACTACAGTGCTTTCAAGTTGGAATTCCTGGCGCTGGTTTGGGCCATCAATGAGAAATTTAAAGACTATCTTGCTGCAGCTACCTTCACTTACAACTAATGAGCACTAATATCTGTATTTCTGCTGTTATAGTTCATTATTTTTGCCGGGTGGTAGGTCTGCGCACAATATTCGTGTATTTTAGTATTGCGGTATAGGGTCGCGCGACTTGTAGAGTAATACTCCCAGCATTCACTGCGCGAGAAATTACTTAAAGGGTTTGTACAAGGTTAGGAAAAACATGATAGTAAGGGTGGCTTCAGACGAGCTTTTGTGCAAATGTGCTCGCCACAACAGATTTATGTATGAATACGTTTTAAGAGCCAGATAAGCCGTGTGTTGCGTGCGTGTCAGCGTATATTCGTGTACTTTTTGCGCACGCCGGGCCTGTTTACATGTAAGCGTGATACTCTCTTTCTGTGAAATTCATTCTCTATTAAAAGCCAAATGAGGTCCAGCTGTCATCTTTTCTGTGTTTTACGCAGTGTTTTATGTATCCTCCTGCATATTTGCGCCAATGCCATAGACTCCTATGGCAATTACACTGCGCAAAATGTGAAAAGACCTATTTTTTACATGTATGAAATGTGAGCGCAAGACGCACTCTTGAGAGCAAACCTATGGAAATCAATGGGTTCTATTCTCTGTGTTAAGCGCACGCTAAAACAGGCCAGTCTGAAGCCGCCCTAGGGCTAATTTCACACGCGCAAATCCAATTTCAGGCTGTGAATTGAAGCCCAATATCACACTCGCAACATGCGATTTAGCGGCGGATACAAGGTGTTTTTGTATCACAGCACTTCGGGGAAGGAGTGATCCTCCTCCGCGGCTGTGTCTCCTATTGTGTTCAATGGAGATACCTCACATCACATTGCACCATTGAAAACAATGGGGGATGCGAAGGCACGCCCAAAGATAAAACGTGCTGCGATTTGTTTTGTGCATCGCATTCACATTGCATATTCGTACAAGAATCTTGGCCGTTTGAAAGCAGCCTAAGGGCTTATTCAGACAGGCATATGCGTGAATACATTCGCTCATGCGTAACATATTTGCATTAATGAATTTTTTACATACTCGACTCCCGTTCGTAGTTGACGTTTTTAAAGCCACTCACACTGGGCGCTGCAGTACGCAGGTTAAAACACGTCGGCCTGATGGCAACCAGCGATGGGAAGAAATGCTGGTAATGGAAATTAAATGCCTAATTAGGGCCAGCTGTGTTCTTTTCCCAGAATTGTATGTCGGGTTACTTCCTCCCTCCATTTTTTGGCAGCTTTCTGTGTAGCACAGCCAAAGATATGTCCGAGAAAGAACAAGTCCTATTTAATTGAATAAAGCCAATTAAAGCAAAGGTATTGCTTAGTTGCATTATACGTGCGACCTTTTAACGTGCGCAAATGCCTCTGCAAATATGTTTCTGTGAATCCTGTCTAAGGGCTTAATCACACGAGCGTACATCGGCTGCCGTTTTTTTTTACGGCTGGTCGATATACGCTACCATCTAATGCATTGGATTCCAATGCATCAGATCACATGACCGTATTCCCACGGCATAAAAGCGGCCGGACAGCCAATATAGCGCTGGGCACTTTTATGCTGGGCAGGAAAGATAGTCTCTTTCCCAGCCGGAATACAGTTGCTGCCCTAGACTCCTATGGGCGCCAATGACAGCGACCAGAGAGGAAGTGGGAGGGAGTTTAGTAGTGTGACCCTCCCACTTGTCTCCCGCTCTCTGCCCCTTGCCGCCTGTTTGCAATAGGAGGGGGCGGGGCAGAGCTAAGCCATGGACTGCTCCCCGAGGGAAAGAAAGTAGGTCCTGCTCAGAATAATCATCAGTGCATGTCCAAATACATTGGCCACTGCCTTGAAATCCTGATAACAGTAGAAGATGCACCCATTTCAGCACTCGTAGACACCGATTCTCATGTGACTACGATATAAAAGGCACTCTTTGAGAGATACTGAAACCCCACAGTTCTCGAGAAATCTCTCCAAGCGCTTCTTGAATTTTGTCACCATGAATGGCAAACCTGTACCAGTAATAGGATTATATTGTTTATTGATTATGTAGGATTATATATATATTGGGAACCCACTATCTGCATGGGACAGACCGAGCTAGTACAGCAGGGTGTACTGGTGATTGATGTAGCAGAGAGAAATGTCCCATCAATGATCCTGGAAATTAATGTGCTCAGAAATTGTTCTGAAGACATGCTTGAAGCTCTCCAGAGTCAAGTCACCTCTGCTTCCCAAGCCCAACAGAGAGTGCTGAAAAAGACTTAAGATTCTTTTTGCCCAGCAGAAATTCACAAGTCCCCGAGGAAGAACAAGGATCAAGGACATCAGACCCTTTATCATACCGCCTGACACAGAGATGCTGTTGTGGTGCCAGAACAGAAGCGGTTTGCAAGGAAAAGACTACCAGGCTCTTATTGAATCCATACACACCGAAGAGCACCCTTTTCTGATAGCGGCCAGAAATTTGGTAACTGTTTCGGCAGGTCAAGTGACTGTTGGAGTTTTCAATACAGATGACAGTGTGTTACTCTAAAAAAAATTGTACTGTAGCTGAAGTGTCCTTACTCCAGCCAGAGGATGTCCTAGATTCTGACCATCTCACTCTTCTACAAGCCTCTCAGCAGGCAGCAAAGGGGTCTTCTTCCCCTGATGCACCCTGGTGGTATAACCTTCATGTGGGCACTTCTGAAACCCCTGAGAAATAGTAGGAGTACAAAAACTACAACCACACAGCCTTCAGCAAGCATGCCACAGACTTCGGCCAAGTGAGACACATCACTCACACTATGCCCACGAATAATCATCCTCCCATCAAAGAGAGATATCAACCTCTGAATCCTTCTTCGTATCAGACTGTGAAAGGCATGATTCAAGACCTAGAACGCAGGGATAGCTATAGTCTATGGGCAGCTCCCTTGGTGTTAGTTAAGAAAAAGGATGGAGGAATCGAAGAAACCCTTACTGCGCTAGGCTCTGCTAATTAAATTTCCACTCTTGATCTTACCAGGTGGTTTTGGCAGGTACCAATAGCATCATGAGAAGACTGCGCTCACTACACCTATGGGTCTGTTTTGAGTTCAGTTGCCTTCCTTTTGGTCTCTATAATGCTGCAGGAACATTTCACAGACTTATGGGAAGATGTCTGGGCCATAAGAATTTTGAAACCATTCTGCTTTACTTTGACAATATCATCATTTACTCCAAGACCTACCAGGAGCAGCTGAAACATTTGGACGAAGTGTTCAAGATAATGATGAAAATGGATTAAAAGTAAACGTTTCCAAGAGCTATTACCTGCAGAAAAATAGCTATCTGGGGTATATTGTCATTGCAGAAGGAGTTAGCCCTGATCCTGAAAAGATAGAAACAGTAACAAAGTGGCCTAACCCAAAAACACTCAAAGGTGTATGCAGTTTCTTTGGCTTTGTAGGATATTGCAGGAGATTTTTTTCCTAAAGTTTGCTATTACTGCAGCTTCTTTGCAAGAACTACTGAGAGGGCATCCCAAAACTCAATCACATAGACCAGTAGTAGAGATGAGCGAGCACCAAAATGCTCGGGTGCTCGTTACTCAGGACGAAATTATCGCGATGCTCGAGGGTTCGTTTCGAATAACGAACCCCATTGAGGTCAATGGGCGACCCGAGCATTTTTGTATTTCGCCGATGCTCGCTAAGGTTTTCATGTGTGAAAATCTGGGCAATTCAAGAAAGTGATGGGAACGACACAGCAACGGATAGGGCAGGCGAGGGGCTACATGTTGGGCTGCATCTCAAGTTCACAGGTCCCACTATTAAGCCACAATACCGGCAAGAGTGGGCCCCCCCCCCTCCCAACAACTTTTATTTCTGAAAAGCCCTCATTAGCATGGCATACCTTAGCTAAGCACCACACTACCTGCAACAAAGCACAATCACTGCCTGTATGACACTCCGCTGCCACTTCTCCTGGGTTACATGCTGCCCAACCCCCCCGCACGACCCAGTGTCCACAGCGCACACAAAAGTGTCCCTGCGCAGCCTTCAGCTGCCCTCATGCCACACCACCCTCATGTCTATTTATAAGTGCGTCTGCCACAGGAAAAGCAGGCACACACTGCAGAGGGTTGGCACGGCTAGGCAGCGACCCTCTTTAAAAGGGGCGGGGCGATAGCCCACAATGCTGTACAGAAGCAATGAGAAATATAATCCTGTGCCACCGCCATCAGGAGCTGCACACGTGGGCATAGCAATGGGGAACCTATGTGCCACACACTATTCATTCTGTCAAGGTGTCTGCATGCCCCACTCAGACCGCGGTTTTTAATTCATAGACACAGGCAGGTACAACTCCCTATTGTGAAGTCCCTGTGGACCCACAGCATGGGTGGCTCCCTGGAACCCACCGGCGGTACATAAAAATATCCCATTGCATTGCCCAACATAGCTGAGGTAGTAATGTCGTGCTTAATGCAGGTGGGCTTCGGCCCACACTGCATGCCCCAGTCTGACTGGGGTTCTTTAGAAGTGGAAACAGATGCATTTATAATTCTCTGTGGACCCACAGCATGGGTGGGTGCCAGGAAGCCACCGGCGGTACATAAAAATATCCCATTGCATTGCCCAACACAGCTGAGGTAGTAATGTTGTGCTTAATGCAGGTGGGCTTCGGCCCACACTGCATGCCCCAGTCAGACTGGGGTTCTTTAGAAGTGGAAACAGATGCATTTATAATTCCCTGTGGACCCACAGCATGGGTGGCTCCCTGGTACCCACCGGCGGTACATAAAAATATCCCATTGCATTGCCCAACACAGCGGATGTAACGTCAGCTGTAATGCAGGTGGGCTAAAAATTAATTTGATTACACTGTAGGCGAGGGCCCACAAAAATTGCTGTATCAACAGTACTAATGTACATCAGAAAAATTGGCCCTGGCCAACCAAGAGGGCAGGTGAAACCCATTAATCGCTTTGGTTAATGTGGCTGAAGTGGTAACTAGGCCTGGAGGCAGCCCAGTTTAACGAAAAATTGGTTCAAGTTAAAGTTTCAACGCTTTAAGAGCATTGAAACGTATAAAAAATTTTAAGAAAAATTATATGAGTGAGCCTTGTGGCCCTAAGAAAAATTGCCCGTTCGGCGTCATTACGTGAGGTTTCAGGAGGAGGAGCAGGAGGAGGAGGAGGAGGAATATTATACACAGATTTATGAAGCAGAAATGTCCCCGTTTTGGATGGTGAGAGAGAACGATGCTTCCATCCGCGGGTGCAGCCTACGTATTGCTTAGGTATCGCTGCTGTCCGCTGGTGGAGAAGAGAAGTCTGGGGAAATCCAGGCTTTGTTCATCTTGATGAGTGTAAGCCTGTCGGCACTGTCGGTTGACAGGCGGGTACGCTTATCTGTGATGATTCCCCCAGCCGCACTAAACACCCTCTCTGACAGGACGCTAGCCGCAGGACAAGCAAGCACCTCCAGGGCATACAGCGCGAGTTCAGGCCACGTGTCCAGCTTCGACACCCAGTAGTTGTAGGTGGCAGAGGCGTCAGGGAGGACGGTCGTGCGATCGGCTACGTACTCCCTCACCATCCTTTTACAGTGCTTCCGCCGACTCAGCCTTGACTGGGAGCGGTGACACAGTCTTGCTGGGGAGCCATAAAGCTGTCCAGGGCCTTAAAGACTGTTGTATTGCCTGTGCTGTACATGCTGCTCGATCTCCGTACCTCCCCTGCTACCTGGCCCTCGGAAGTGCGCCTTCTGCCACTAGCGCTGTCGGATGGGAATTTTACCATCAGTTTGTCCGCCAGGGTCCTGTGGTATAGCAACACTCTCGAACCCCTTTCCTCTTCGGGAATGAGAGTGGGCAGGTTCTCCTTATAGCGTGGGTCGAGCAGTGTGTACACCCAGTAATCCGTAGTGGCCAGAATGTGTGCAACGCGAGGGTCACGAGAAAGGCATCCTAACATGAAGTCAGCCATGTGTGCCAGGGTACCTGTACGCAACACATGGCTGTCTTCACTAGGAAGATCACTTTCAGGATCCTCCTCCTCCTCCTCCTCCTCCTCCTCAGGCCATACACGCTGAAATGATGACAGGCAAGCAGCATGGGTACCGTCAGCAGTGGGCCAAGCTGTCTCTTCCCCCTCCTCCTCATCCTCCTCATGCTCCTCCTCCTCCTCCTGAACGCGCTGAGATATAGACAGGAGGGTGCTCTGACTATCCAGCGACATACTGTCTTCCCCCGGCTCTGTTTCCGAGCGCAAAGCGGCTGCCTTTATGCTTTGCAGGGAACTTCTCAAGATGCATAGCAGAGGAATGGTGACGCTAATGATTGCAGCATCGCCGCTCACCACCTGGGTAGACTGCTCAAAGTTTCGAAGGACCTGGCAGATGTCTGCCAACCAGGCCCACTCTTCTGAAAATAATTGAGGAGGCTGACTCCCACTGCGCCGCCCATGTTGGAGTTGGTATTCCACTATAGCTCTACGCTGCTCATAGAGCCTGGCCAACATGTGGAGTGTAGAGTTCCACCGTGTGGGCACGTCCCACAGCAGTCGGTGCACTGGCAGATTAAACCGATGTTGCAGGGTGCGCAGGGTGGCTGCGTCCGTGTGGGACTTGCGGAAATGTGCGCAGAGCCGGCGCACCTTTCCGAGCAGGTCTGTCAAGCGTGGGTAGCTTTTCAGAAAGCGCTGAACCACCAAATTAAAGACGTGGGCCAGGCATGGCACGTGCGTGAGGCTGCCGAGCTGCAGAGCCGCCACCAGGTTACGGCCGTTGTCACACACGACCATGCCCGGTTGGAGGCTCAGCGGCGCAAGCCAGCGGTCAGTCTGCTCTGTCAGACCCTGCAGCAGTTCGTGGGCCGTGTGCCTCTTATCTCCTAAGCTGAGTAGTTTCAGCACGGCCTGCTGACGCTTGCCCACCGCTGTGCTGCCACGACGCGCGACACCGACTGCTAGTGACGTGCTGCTGCTGCTGACACATCTTGATTGCGAGACAGAGGTTGCGTTGGAGGAGGAGGAGGAGGAGGAGGGTGGTTTAGTGGAGGAAGCATACACCGCCGCAGATATCACCACCGAGCTGGGGCCCGCAATTCTGGGGGTGGGTAGGACGTGAGCGGTCCCAGGCTCTGACTCGGTCCCAGCCTCCACTAAATTCACCCAATGTGCCGTCAGGGAGATGTAGTGGCCCTGCCCGCCTGTGCTTGTCCACGTGTCCGTTGTTAAGTGGACCTTGGCAGTAACTGCGTTGGTGAGGGCGCGTACAATGTTGCGGGAGACGTGTTCGTGCAGGGCTGGGACGGCACATCGGGAAAAGTAGTGGCGACTGGGAACTGAGTAGCGCGAGGCCGCCGCCATCATACTTTTGAAGGACTCCGTTTCCACAACCCTATACGGCAGCATCTCAAGGATGATAAATTTGGCTATGTGGACGGTTAACGCTTGAGCGTGCGGGTGCGTGGCAGCGTACTTGCGCTTGCGCTCAAACACTTGCGCTAGCGACGGCTGGACGGTGCGGTGCGAGACATTGCTGGATTGGGCCGAGGACAGCGGAGGTGAGGGTGTGGGTGCAGGCCAGGAGACGGTAGTGCCTGTGTCCTGAGAGGGGGGTTGGATCTCAGTGGCAGGTTGGGGCACAGGGGGAGAGGCAGCGGTGCAAACCGGAGGCGGTGAACGGCCTTCGTCCCACCTTGTGGGGTGCTTGGCCATCATATGTCTGCGCATGCTGGTGGTAGTGAGGCTGTTGGTGGTGGCTCTCCGGCTGATCTTGGCGCGACACAGGTTGCACACCACTGTTCGTCAGGCGTCTCTGTGAAAAACTGCCAGACCTTAGAGCACCTTGGCCTCTGCAGGGTGGCATGGCGCGAGGGTGCGCTTTGGGAAACAGTTGGTGGATTATTCGGTCTGGCCCTGCCTCTACCGCTGGCCACCGCACTGCCTCGTGCAACCTGCCCTGCTGCTGCCCTTGCCTCCCCCTCTGAAGACCTGTCCTGAGTAGGCGTTGCAAACCAGGTGGGGTCAGTCACCTCATCGTCCTGCTGCTCTTCCTCCGAATCCTCTGTGTGCTCCTCCCTCGGACTTACTGCCCTTACTACTACCTCACCGATAGACAACTGTATCTCATCGTTATCGTCCTCCTCACCCACTGAAAGGTCTTGAGAGAGTTGCCGGAAGTCCCCAGCCTCATCCCCCGGACCCCGGGAACTTTCCAATGGTTGGGCATCAGTGACGATAAACTCCTCTGGTGGGAGAGGAACCACTGCTGCCCAATCTGAGCAGGGGCCCGAGAACAGTTCCTGGGAGTCTTCCCGCTCCTGAGCATGTGTCATTGTAGTGGAGTGAGGAGGCTGGGAGGAAGGAGGAGCAGCAGCCAGAGGATTCGGATTTGCAGTACTGGACGGCGCAGAACTGTGGGTGGATGATAGCTTGCTCGAAGCACTTTCTGCCATCCACGACAGGACCTGCTCACACTGCTCATTTTCTAATAAAGGTCTCCCGCGTGGACCCATTAATTGGGCGATGAATGTGGGGACGCCAGAAACGTGCCTCTCTCCTAATCGCGCAGCAGTCGGCTGCGATACACCTGGATCAGGAGCTCGGCCTGTGCCCACACCCTCACTTGGGCCTACGCGTCCTCGGCCACGTCCACGTCCTCTAGGCCTACCCCTACCCCTCAGCATGCTGTATTACCAGTGATTTCCCAGGCAGGAAATAAATTGGCGCAAGCCTGCAGGACAAATAGAATTGTTCCCTTTTTTTTTTAAAGGGAAGGCCGGCCCACTGACTATATTCAATCAGATAAGAAATCTGTTCCACAGAAATGCAGTTATATGAAGTGCAGCAGAGCGGTGATTTTTCCCAGGAAGGCAGGAAATAAATTGGCGCAAGCCTGCTGTTAAATGTAGCTGGCTGCGTATGAATTTTTTACTATCTCCACCCACCACACACGTACACAGAACGCTGAGGACTGACAGAGGCAGGGCACATAGAATTTTTCCCTTTTTTTTAAAAGAAAAGGCCCACTGACTATATTCAATCAGATAAGAAATCTGTTCCACAGAAATGCAGTTATATGAAGTGCAGCAGAGCGGTGATTTTTCCCAGGAAGGCAGGAAATAAATTGGCGCAAGCCTGCTGTTAAATGTAGCTGGCTGCGTATGAATTTTTTACTATCTCCACCCACCACACACGTACACAGAACGCTGAGGACTGACAGAGGCAGGGCACATAGAATTTTTCCCTTTTTTTTAAAAGAAAAGGCCCACTGACTATATTCAATCAGATAAGAAATCTGTTCCACAGAAATGCAGTTATATGAAGTGCAGCAGAGCGGTGATTTTTCCCAGGAAGGCAGGAAATAAATTGGCGCAAGCCTGCTGTTAAATGTAGCTGGCTGCGTATGAATTTTTTACTATCTCCACCCACCACACACGTACACAGAACGCTGAGGACTGACAGAGGCAGGGCACATAGAATTTTTCCCTTTTTTTTAAAAGAAAAGGCCCACTGACTATATTCAATCAGATAAGAAATCTGTTCCACAGAAATGCAGTTATATGAAGTGCAGCAGAGCGGTGATTTTTCCCAGGAAGGCAGGAAATAAATTGGCGCAAGCCTGCTGTTAAATGTAGCTGGCTGCGTATGAATTTTTTACTATCTCCACCCACCACACACGTACACAGAACGCTGAGGACTGACAGAGGCAGGGCACATAGAATTTTTCCCTTTTTTTAAAAGAAAAGGCCCACTGACTATATTCAATCAATAATATATGTCTTCTGGCCCTGCCTACACAATTCTCTCCCTGTAGTATTACTGCAGGGCGCAATGCTCTGCACAGCCGATTTTGAAGAAAAAAAATGCAACACTGCTAACAGCAGCCTGCACAGTACTGCACACGGTTAAATGTGGCCCTAAGAAGGACCGTTGGGGTTCTTGAAGCCTACACTCACTCCTAACACTCTCCCTGCCTAACCACCACTTCTGTCCCTGGACTATTACTGCAGGGCGCAATGCTCTGCAGACAGCCGATTTTGAAAAAAAAAAAATTGTGCAACACTGCTAACAGCACCCTCCACAGTACTGCACACGGATAGATGTGGCCCTGAGAAGGACCGTTGGGGTTCTTGAAGCCTACACTCACTCCTAACACTCTCCCTACAGCAG
This sequence comes from Eleutherodactylus coqui, assembly GCF_035609145.1. NCBI lineage: Eukaryota > Metazoa > Chordata > Amphibia > Anura > Eleutherodactylidae > Eleutherodactylus > Eleutherodactylus coqui. The sequence goes on along the minus strand of NC_089842.1, from coordinate 23,018,118 downwards.
CACCAGCAGCAGCACTTTCCCTCAGCTAACTCAGTCACAAGGCATCTGAGGCGAGCCGCGGGAGGGGCCGACTTTTATACTCGGGTGACATCTGATCGCCCCAGCCACTCACAGCAGGGGGGTGGTATAGGGCTGGAACGTCACAGGGGGAAGTTGTAATGCCTTCCCTGTCTTTCAATTGGCCAGAAAAGCGCGCTAACGTCTCAGAGAGGAAACTGAAAGTAACCCGAACATCGCGTGGTACTCGTTAAGAGTAACAAGCATCCCGAACACCCTAATATTCGCCCGAGCATCAAGCTCGGACGAGTACGTTCGCTCATCTCTAACCAGTAGCTATACACTGTAGGGAAGAGCAGGAACACGCTTTTCAGGTTCTTCAAGAGAGACTGACTAACCCTCCTATTTTAGCTTGTCCCGACTACAGTTTGCCATTCCACCTGTGCACTGTTGCTAGTCTCCAGAGTTTTGGTGCAGTACTCAGCCAAGTGCAAGATGAGCAAGAAAGAGTCATTGCTTCTGCCAGTTGGTCCCTCAGAAGTATTGAAAGAAATGACCAGAACTACAGTGCTTTCAAGTTGGAATTCCTGGCGCTGGTTTGGGCCATCAATGAGAAATTTAAAGACTATCTTGCTGCAGCTACCTTCACTTACAACAACCCCTTAGCTCACCTGAACACTGCCAAATTGGGTGCCTTAGAGCAACAGTGGGTCTCTATTCTTGCCAATTTCAACTTCCTGATCAAGTTTTGCACTGGAAAAAGTAACAATAACACCGATGCATTATCCAGTTTGCCTTAAGCTAGAGACTGTGCAGATGACGATAGTGATCAATAGGAAGAAATAGAACTACCCAATTTCAGTGCCAAGACTGCTCATCTGAATGCTCTTCAAGCCAAAGACATCTTATCAGCCACACAGAAATACTATCAACAGTGATTTACTCTGCAATAATAAAGTTGAATCTTTGGTGAACTTCTGGGCTACCTCTCTTCAGGTATCATCACTTTCAGAACGATTAGCCAAGGTCATCCAGATCCAGAACTACAGCTATTATATTGACAAGGAAAGACTGTTCTTCAGAAGAAATCTATTGTGTAGAAATTCTATTGATCCTGTTACTGGTCACAGTGTGCAACAACTATTGATTCCCCAGTGAGATGCCAGTATGATTCTGACTGTTTACCATAACTAATCAGGGCACTTTGATGTACAAAAGACTGAAGCCACTACTTGTGGACGTTTCTATTGGATTAGCATAAGAGCCAACATCAAGAAATGGTGCCAAGATTGTGCAGTGTGTGAAACCAGAAGACTAGTCAAAGTAGACCAAAGAGTTCCTCTACATCCCATCAAACCCACGTGACCCCTCGAGATTCTTGCCATCGACCATCTAAAGATTGAGTCCAGCAGAACAACTATATTCTCACCATGATCGATTACTTCATGAAATACACGCTTGCCATCCCAGTGAAAGACTTGACTGCAAAAACAACTGCCAATCTGGTTTGGAAGAATTTCGCAACAGATGTCCAGAGAAGATCCTGTCTGACAGAGGTGCCGCTTTTGAATACCAGCTGTTCCAGGAGTTATGCCAACTGTATCATTGCAAGAAACGAAGAACCACAGCCTACTATCCTCAAGGAATTGAACTTTGTGAAAAAGCCAATCAAACTATTATTAGATTGATGTGAACAATTCCTGGCAGCGAAATGCCGACTGGCCAACTCTTCTACCAGAACTGGCCTTTACATACAACAATGCTCCCCACTATTCTACTGGGTACACTCCACACTACCTAATGTTTGGCCAGACAGGCAAGTTACCCACAGACTTAGCCCTCAGAATACAACCCACAGATTAAGTCAACCCTTTGCCAACCACTGGGTACAAGAGCATCAAAGGAGACTTCAAGAATCACAGGAAATTGTTAATGTTTGCATTAGAGAGGCTGCAGAAGTCTACCTTCATTAATCCCTTATGAACCCCACTAACAGCTTGCCATTCATCAATAACATCATATGTTTGTAGTAACTACCTTCAGAAGACTTTGACAGTGAACCCAATGTTGCCAATAGAGAACTGGATCTTACTCTGGATACAGGCAATTCAGTCCCTTTATTCATTGACCATAGTGATCCGAGGACCTGGTATCTGATGCCTGACTTTATGGTACCATTTCACTAGCCAAGTCCACAACACATTCCTGATCATCCTACACCCCGGAGAAGACCCTCGGCAATTCCAGTGCTCTCTCCTAGATGGTCCACCAGAATCACCAGAGGACAGGTCCCAGCAAGCAACTGTTTATTTTTTCATTTTTCCTAGTAGTTTGTTTTTCTTGATTTTTGGGCATGTTTTTTTCCATTTCTTCCTTTTGGATTACAATTTGTTTCCTCCTTGGGCCTATAAATACCGAGACTTAGTCTACGAGTAGTCTCTCAAGATATGTCATTAGGTTTGCACCTGAAGAGACTAATTGGAGAACTTTTTCAATTAAATTGTTTATCCTTTTTGCTTGCTTGTTGCCTTAGCTAATTTCTTTCAGGCTACCTCATCACCAGCATCAATAGACGTTAAGCAATTTCAGCTGTGATTCACGACTTGACTAATTTTTCCTCCCTTCCAGGTTGTACAGTGGATAGTTTGTTTAATATGTGTACTGTATTTTATGCTAAAAATGTAATTGCATAATGTAATCTTTGGGGAGAAGTAGAATGTTTAGACCCCATAGCAACTTGAGGCCTAGGCCTCCGCCTTGGCTAAATCTATTGTCCCTGGAAAAACAAACAAATGCATTCTTTAATATCAAGCTGCCAAATCAAGCTGTAAACCCAAACCAACCTTCAGACTCGTAAAGGAAATGCCAAGGACGGCTGTTATTTTAGTAAGGGGGAATCTGTACTGACTTGGACTGGCACTATAGAAGTACTTTAGCTGCAACTGCTCTAAATACCAGTTTATTTAACAAACGATAGTTATGCTGGGCTTAATTTAATAAGAGGGAGTCAGGATATGGAACTAAATAATTAGTGGTGATTAGGCAGTTCAGGGTCGTAAATCACATAGTTGAGCTCTGACAAGCCCCCTGAAGTGAGAAAAAAAATTATAACACTGGTAGTAGACAAAAGTCAAAGGGGAGTTCGAAGCGAGTCTGTGTGGAGTTTAGTCAGAGTGAAGAGATGGAGCAAGAAGGGGGAGGAAGAATGGCAGCCATGCTGCTATCTCCTCTGTCTTGCTATAATTAGAGAAGCGTTATGTAAACTTTCAAGCAATACTGCGTGCAGCAGCTAATAAATCACCCTGACACTGAGAGGAAACTGTTTGTTTTTCCAAATCAGATGTCCAGTTCAAGCCAGCTCTGCTTTCTACCGGACAGCAACACAGACACAAGCTTCAGACACGCAGTAAAGAATCTTCATAGGATTTTTGTGAACACTGGAGAAATATTAGCTAGTGTTTCAGGTTGGCAAAACAGTTAGTGCGGTTGCTAAGAGGTTAAAGGGGTTGTCCCGCGAAACAAAGTGGGTCTATACACTTCTGTATGGCCATATTAATGCACTTTGTAATGTACATTGTGCATTAATTATGAGCCATACAGAAGTTATTCACTTACCTGTTCCGTTGCTAGCGTCCTCGTCTCCATGGTGCCGTCTAATTTTCAGCGTCTAATCTCCCGATTAGACGCGCTTGCGCAGTCCGGTCTTCTCTGTGTTGAATGGGGCGCTCGTGCTGGAGAGCTGCTCCTCGTAGCTCCGCCCCGTCACGTGTGCCGATTCCAGCCAATCAGGAGGCTGGAATCGGCAATGGAACGCACAGAAGCCCTGCGGTCCACTGAAGGTGAAGATCCCGGCGGCCATCTTCGCAAGGTAAGTATGAAGTCACGGGAGCGCGGGGATTCGGGTAAGTACTATCCGTTTTTTGTTTTTTTTATCCCTGCATCGGGTTTGTCTCGCGCCGAACGGGGGGGCTATTGGGAAAAAAAAAAAACCGTTTCGGCGCGGGACAACCCCTTTAATGTTCAGATTTCGCCAGTCTCTCTCTCTATATATAGCTCCCTCTTAATTAGATGCTGCCTCCCCAGAACTTATCTGTGCATAAAGTGTTAAACTGTGTATATACAGGTTGTATATGTAATTTGCTTATTTTTAATATTATTGGAGACAGCCACATGCCTGAAAGTAAATGGTGTGCCTATCATTTACTTACATATGTGTGTTAGTCTTATTTTGCTACCGACTGCTTTTAATCCAGGCACTGGCATCACGATCACCTAATTCCATTAGTTGTCCAGATCTTGTTGTATACCTTCAACGGTGTGCACAATTACAAAGAGTGTTCTACACTCACCTCCACCATGACACGGCTCCTCAGCTATTTCTTAGAAACCGCTCAAAGAGTACAGGCCTCTTCCTGCTTGTCGCATGTTGCAAACTGTAGTGTACAGAATTGTACACTTCATAAAAGGCTGTGAACTCCTAGGTGATATATTGTTATAGATGTTTCTGTAACATGATAATTTGATGTTGGTCAACCAAACTTTATTTCTCACAAGGTACAGCCTAGCTTACAGCTAGTTAGGAGAAAGACAGCCTGTGATAGATAGAAGCAAGCTACACACAGGATGGTAGATAGAAGTTAAAATGAAAAAAGGGGGAATTGGTTTAATCAGTCTAAGATGAAGGCTAAAAAAGGAAGCTGAGGAGAACAGAAGAAAGAGATTTGTATAGAGCTCCAGAGAAAGACTACTTTACTGATCAGTGTTTAGGGGATAATGAAAAAGTATGAGTACCTAAAAGTTCTCAATTCATACTGGGAAAAGTAATTATCAGTCTTCAGCAAGAATCTAGAAAAATCATACAGCACTAAAGAGACCTTCAGTTCTGAAAAAATAGAAGTGAAACAGTCATACAATAAAGTAACTGCAATGTTCTAGAAAAAAGGAAACTCAAAGCTAAAAGAAAAAGAAATAGGAGAGAGTGAATCAGGAGGGCAGAACATAGGGGATAGGAAAGATTCCCATACTTATTTACTGTAGGAAGAGCCCGTGTGCTGTCCAGATAACAAGTCTGTGCTGCATGCCTGTATGCTGTCCAATAGCTCTGCTACTACCTCTAAATAAACTGTGATTTGCATTATAAAGAAACGTAATCTCGAATTGTCCTAAAAATGCAAAGATTCTTGCTGTCTTGAAATAATGAAATGGTTATTGTTTTCACTGCTAATTCTGCCTCCTGGAGTCTCTCCCCACCCTTCATCTGCACTGAGGTATCGCACTACATTTCAGGAGACAGAAATGTTTTATTTTTCTCCTTTTTATATTTTTGTTTTGACTGGCACAGACCTTGGTGTATATATTGACTGGCATCACAAACTTGATGATTGCCCTTTTTTTCCTGCGTAAAACACATCAGAAATGCATAGTTTCCAAGGAGGAGAACAGGGGTGCCACCGTGACAAAAAGCTATTTTCTGCTGCTCCCCACCTGGCTCTGGTCTGGCGTACTGCATCTCGACAAACCCCTTGCCCATGCATTATAATGATAAACAGTGATGTACTCCCTTCTCCCGCTGTCTCCAGCGCCCGTGCTCGGTCCCCCACTCCAGTTTCTGTTTATGGCTGCAGTCCTGCCCATTTGCAGGATTTCACAGGGGCTGCAGCAAATAACAAGGACCGGAGCGGGGGACCAAGTGCCGTTGCAGGATACAGCGAGAGCGGGGAGAAGTAAGTATATCACTGTTTCTTATTTTAATACATGGAGAAGGGATTGTCCAGAGTTCTTACAACTCAGACAACCCCTTTAAATTTTTATTTCTCTCCATTTACAGAAGACATCGAGGAAGATGATGGCGGCAGCAACAGATGAGTAAGTACCTATGTCCCACCTATAGCTGTAGTTTGTTTTCATTGTAGCTTCTATTGTTGGTCACATGGGAGACTCGTACTATATAACACGGTGGTAAAGCTCAGCGAATGTTGAGTTAATAGAAGGGAAGGGCAGGGTCCTCTGTTGAGGATTATCATCCTTTGGGCAAAGTTAATAGCAATTATAAAGAACGTCTCTAACTCTGAAGGATCTGTCCTGCAATACACTGATGCCCTCATGGATGTGAATAGACACTGTAATGCTTCATATTCCCTGTGGGGGCACTGTAGGGAAATTGAACACTTACTGCCAGGTTGTCCCACAGATTACAGCTGATCGCTGGAGGTCCCAGCAGGGAGAAACTTTGTGATCAGCTTATTGTCAAGGGATCCGTGTAGAAAGTAGGACATTTCTGAAGTGGAGAAACCTAAAAGAAGCTGTGGCTGTTTTTTTTGGCACTGTCCGCATCACAGCTCAACGGCTGCACTCCAACCTGAGGCCCAATGCCCATGGGTGGATTTTTGCTGCAGAATCCACAGCAGGCGTCTGTTCGTGGGTTCCCCAGCAATGTCCGTCCATGGGATGCAATGCTAAATTGATTCTCCCACGCACACAAGCGGAACCCAACTGTGGATTCTGTGCGGGATACCATTCGGCCTAATTCTGTCATTTCCTATGGGCCCCATGATTAATGTACTCTGTCATCTTCACTAATTTCAACATTTCTTGGGCAAACAGAGAACTCTAATATACAAATATCTTCACCTCTTGTCTCCAGGAGCATCAAGTTGAGCATTGAGGAAACCGATGGATTTATTAATCTATCTAGAGGAAAAACTCAGGAAGGAAGGAATGAAGAAAGGAGCGATGGAGCAGCGGAATCTCCTGATCCCTCCCGTAAACAGGTCACTGACCAAATGAGAGGATCCCAGTCATATGAGCCGTCTAGATCAGTGGTGTGGAGAAATGTAACTAAGAATTTAAGGCAGATCTGCCAGATCATCTGGAAACGTCTCCAGCGTCTCTACAGACATTGCTCTGAAGACCCGACTGTCTGTAATTTGCTGGTGTTGGTGCTCAAATGCTATAACTGTAAACTAACCATCACAATGCCATGGCCCATTCTTAGATTTGGTGAGTATTACTTTGTCATCTATGTCTTCATCTGTCTCATACTAAGCATCCATGCCAACATCTGTTCCCACGTTATGGATCAATCCATCCGTAAAAGGATCTCTCCTTTAAGATAATCACAGAAGATGCGGAAACAGAAGATAAAGCTGGATAACAAAGTAATGGTAGTGGGGCTGCCTGCCTAGTATAAAGTGGTTGTCTACCAGTATACAGAGGCTGCTGTAAAGAGGTACATAATTTTCTGTGCTTGTATGGTTTGTATCAGCACCATGAGGTCACAGTGTGGTATTTGATATTAATCCATGCTCAGTCATATACGAGTAAAAATTGCCAACGTGCCATCATGTTGAATTCAGGTAAGATCCACGTCTGGTTCATTCTTATAAACATCAGGGATCCACATTGTCTGTGGACAGGCGGATGCGTCTGTCAGTTATCACACCCCCAGCTGTGCTGAACACCCATTGTGATAACAAACCTGCTGTGGGGCAGGTAGGGACCTTTAAAGCATGCCGCGCAAGCTCTGGCTACAATTCCAGCTTAGGCACCCAGAAATCAAAGGGGCCAATGCCATGTACATCCATGCAGGAACTGACATACTCTTAGACCATCATGGATAAGTGCTGCCTGTTACTGTCAGTGCTGCCAAAAAAATGATGCCACACCTCTGTTAGACATTTCCACTGCCATCAATGGTGGTGCTGCTACGGTGGCTTCCTGCTCATCCGCCATGAGCCGCAGAGTTGTGATCCATTACCAGATGCATTCTTGTGGCTAAGAGGAAATGCGGTGCTAATGCTGGCTGCTTAGTATTCTGTCCTGATAGTCCTACAATTTGAGGTCTCTCTTCGCTGCCAAAATGAGATTTGTTATTTTGACCTTGCAGCATGGATCAAGTAGAGTGACCACCCAGTAATGATCTGTTTTGATGTGGGCTATGCGACTGTCCTTCTGCAAGCACTGCACTCTTTTTGCAAGGCCCTACACTAAAAATGGCACAATAGCATTAACTTTGATAGTTCGATAAAGTCAAAGACCTACACTTTGGTTGAGAATTTTGTGTATAATAGAACCAGGGAAAAGCGTGCACTCATGGGTGACATTGGAAACCACCTTTCTGGAAATAGAGTGCTGTGTGGCACAGAGTGCTAAGGCAGCAGAAACACAGTCCTAAGCTCTCACTCATGACCTGAAGGTTGTGAGTTCAATCCCCATTTGGGTTAGGTAGCCAACTCAGCCTTCCAAGGTTGGTAAAATTAGTACCCATCTTGGTGGGGGATAATAATTTACCTGAAAGCACTGCGGAATAAGTTGGTGCTATACAAATGAAAAGATTTATTTAGTTTTTTTATAAGCCTCTCCATGGCAATCTGGTCTTTTGCAGCAGCCCCCAAGCTGGTGCTACAGCAGCACACTCCCAGCTGCCAACATAGCCCTTTCTCAGCGTATCACACTCACATTTTCAGTAATCTTTTGGTAATCAGCTTTTGGCTTACATCAGCAGTTTCACCAGTTCAGCAGCACTTGATCTAGTGCTCTGTTCAGCTGCACTTGGTCTTTCAATTTGGCATTAGCTCAAGGGAGTATGTCCCGATTCCTTCTGCCCAGACCACTCTCAGCGGCGTCATTCCACTTGTGGGATCGATGAAGCTGCTCCACAGTCTGTCCAGTACTCTGGGGTTGTGGTGGCCTCCACCAGTGCAATAGGCTGTCACATTGCATAGGACTCTCTACTCTTCCCTTTATCTGTTCAGTACTACAGGTCTAAGTGTGATTGTTCTCAGTAAGAGAAAACCGTAATCTTGTAGATATGATACCTTTCGGATTTTCTATGGACCCCTCCTCAGGCTTAATGAAAAATTAAGCCTAAGTATATATGTCAACTGTGTTTTGCTTATACCACAGCCACTGTACAGACCATTGGCTTATATAGTCTGTTTTTTCTTCACCTAGGCCATCTGCTACCTTCCCAGAAGACGATCAGGAGGAAGGTGGATTGGCGGAGACAGCTGCCATATCTTCCTCCCCGTATAGCATCCTAGAGGGCCAGGACAGAGGAGCTTTCCCTTCCCTCCACATCTGCAGCCATTACAAGGATGCCTCGTGCAAGGCAGTGTGGCACATCTGCTCAGCCCCTTCCAGGATTGCAGGTTGACCAGAACATCGTGACCTACCTGCAATCCCTCACTTTAGATGAGCGTCGCATTAACCATCAGTGGCAGCTTGCCCTGCCTCCAACCCCCCCCCCCCCCGCCCCCGCCAGCCCCATTACCATAGATACATGTCCTCTGAAACTGGTCATGGGTCTCGGAGTGCTTACGACAGAGCCCATGACCAGTTTCATAAGCATGATCCGTATTATAACCCCCCCCCCCTCCTTCCTCCAAGGCTGGCCCTAACACTCAGGCCTGAAGCCAGTGGCAGGAGATTCCTCAGCCAGTGAGTCATTTCGGAGGGAGGTGTGAAGGCTGGCAATTAGCCACATTTTCTTATTTTGCAATTTTCTTGAAAAATGAAGAAAATGTTTCTGTATTTGTTTGTGTTTTTTTCACTTTTATAAAAAAAAATTGGCCAGCACAATGTGCTGTAGCAGTTTATTCATCCAACTTGTAAAACAGGTTTATCTATACAGTTTGAAAATGAGAAAGGTTTCCTTTACTGTTAGTAGTCATACACTGTCCCCTTATGAGCTGCTGTATGCTTACTGGCAAAAAAGACAAACCAACACATGGTGATTTATGGGTATAACATTACTTTCTGACAGTGTGCTCCAATCTTGGTTCTCACAATGTCTGAATACTGGACCAAAAAGCTTTTTCACTACAAAGTACTATGGACCATTCTTAAGACCGCCTTAAACGAGGGATTGGTTAGTAATTTTGCAGAAATTCACACATATTAAAGTGTCATGTGAAGTCAATGCGGAATTAATGAAATACAAATGTGCATGAATATTGCAAAATTATTTTAAGCTCTCAACCCACGCCAAGGGTCCTCATAGTCTTTCGAGTGCCTAATTAAGAGTGCCAAATGGTATCAATCTAAAACAATAATGCTGGGCATGGCTTAACATCACAGCAAGTCCGGGTCATCCTGCATCTCCTAGACCCCATCCGGTCCAGCCATCCCCCTAAAGAGGGGTTTCCTAAGCCTGAAGACCACCACAGAGGCCCGCAACATCTGGAGGCCTAGTTCAGCCTATCCAGTCTTGGGACTTGCGGCCATCACTACCACTCACCCGTCTGATCGCTATCTCCTACTTGCTGCAGACCCCCCTAACCTCTGGCAGTCTGTGGAGCAGGTCCACCTGGATCCTGGAAGCTGTGTTGTAGTACGAGATTACACAGGACACATCAGGATCTCTCTTCAGGAAGTGGGGGAAGTTTTTTTTCTGTGTGTACACACAGACCTCAAGGGATATCACTTCCAAAGCCCAGAGTGAGTTAACCCTTTTAGTAACCAAGCCTGTTTGCGCCTTACCAAGCCAAATTTTGGAAATCTGACATGTATCTCTTTAACATAGAATAGCTCTGTAAAGGTTTTGCATATCCCAGTGATTCTGAGATTGTTTCCTCGCCACTTATTGTACTTCATTTAGGTGGTAAAAATATACCAAAAGAATTTCTGTATATTTATTATAAAATTGGGAACGTTTTTTCACATTTTCAATTGCAATATCTCAAATATGTGCAAACATACGGTACAAATTTTTGATAATATTTATATTTCCACCTGTTTACTTTATTTTGGGCGCACATTTGAAAATCTTTCATTTTTTTAACCAGTTAGGAGACGTACAAATTTAACATTAATTATCAACTTTTTGAGGAACACTTTATTTTCCTGTACCAAGCCAAGATTGTAAAGGCTCATGGTGTCAGAATGATAGATACCCCCACAAATGACCCTATTTTAAAAACTACACCCCTTAATTCATTCACTGAGGGGGGTCATGAGTATTTTGACCCCACAGTTTTTTTCAGGATTTAATGCAATTTAGAGGAGAAAAAATAAAATTTTATCTGTTTGCAAATATGTAATTTTAAAGACAGTTTTTTTTTCTATAGTGCACATGAAAATGAGCATTTACACCCCAAAATGGATACTCCTATTTCTCTCGTGTTCAGAAACATACCAATTGTGGCACTAATCTTATGTCTGCATTTACAATGGGGCCCAAACCAAAAGGAGCAGCCAGTGGCTTTCAGAACAGACATTTTCCTTAACAGTTTTTTAGGCCACATTGCCCACTTGTAGAGCCCTTGAGTGGCCAAAATGATGAACCCCCACAAATGACACCATTTTGAAAACTAGACCCCTTAACGAATTCATCTAGGGGTGTACTCCTTACTTTGATCCCACAGTTTTTGAATGAATCCAAACAAAGCAGAATGAAAAAATTACGATTTTCCTTTTTTTTCGCAATTGTGTCAATTTAAAAAAACGTTTTTTTTGTACAGCACACATGGGAATGAGGACTTGCACTCCAAAATGGATACTCCTGTTTGTCCTGTGTTCAGAAACATACCCATTGTAGCCCCAATCAACTTATAAAACACATGGCAAGGCTTAATTCCTCCCTCCATGCCATTTTTGGCATTCCCTAAATTTTAGATAAACGTAATAATGTAAACTGTGTGGTATGTCTGAAGACAGGGCTTATTACGGAGGCTGGTTGGGATGGGCCCATGGGGCAATAAAATCGGGTACCCCTCCTCCTCCCCTGATTTTTTGGGGGGTATTTCTAAACCACAGTGGGAGGAATGAGGTGTAAAAAGTGGTGCTCTGTGGGGCCGTGGCCTGGATGGAGCTGATGGTGGACGTGTACAAGTTTGTTCTGCTACTCACCTCAGCCTAAGCTACTCACAGCGACATGAGAGGACCGCAGATCTGCAGAGGAAAGTGGGTGAAACTTCCCTGCACCCAGATATGTCACAGAGGAAGCCGGTGAAAACAGAACTAAGGCGTCTGACTCACTTTTAACCAGCACGTGGCACTGAGGAGGAAAACAAAATGGAGACCGCAGCATGCAGCGATGGGAGAGTTGGGGATTCAGGGACGGTGGGATAGAAGGACTCTGCGTCTAGAGGAGGCGGTAAGCGGGCTTCTCATTGCCCCTCGTCCCCTAAGCACTCCCAACACAACAGGAAGCCACTACACGTTCCACATAAGCAGGACCCCACAAAGCTGCATGAGCAGGGGAGAGAGGACGAGACCCAGCAGAGAGGGGGCTTGTCGCCATCTTCTCCCACACAACTGATTCTATTTGCTGAGGAGGAAATTACTGGTTCCCCGAGAGTGAGCCCAGAAAAAAGAAGGCCCAGGAGAGAGGACTATGCAATAAACCAAACAACACATAGCTGGCTGGAAGAAGGGGACTCCACAGATCCTATATTGAATATAAAAGGCTCTAGTCAGGCTGCCTCTGAATATTTCAAAAGAAATATGGTGCTGGTTCTGAGAGGTTCACTGAAAAAAGAACTCGCTGAGCTTAACACCAAGGTCGGTACAGCCATAGCAGATCTGGGAGAAAGAGTAGACCACCTTGAAAATAAAACCGGTGAAATCACAAGTTCACAATTAAAACGATTGTTCAATACATAATAGTATCAACACTTGGATATACCCTGCTGATTTATAAACTGTGCAGCTGCTATCCTGATGATATATCAAAACTGATTTCATGACCCACAGAGAGTTATGATACTCTGGTGAAATTACGCTTGCAATCAGCACCCTGTAGAGGACAAACCCCGAAAGAGACCCCCCCCCCTTTTCTTCTTATTCATCCAGACTTGTCTACTTTTCCCGCCAACGACTCAAGAATAACTAAAAAATGAGTTCCACACAACCAAACCCTGCAAACATGTCCAAACTCTCGCAAACAACTAGCAAGCAATCTTCTAAAAACCCACCAACGCCTATTCTCTTTGACAACTCCTCCCACTCTGTGGTTGGGGACATGCCCCCTCCACTGAACTCAACCTTAGCCAGTCCAAAAGGGAAGACCAAGGCATCTAATACTCCATCTGAAACACTGATGTCCTAAATAGATGATGCTACAATCAGAACTCTTCAAGACATCAGCTGACATAATGGACAAACTCATGAAGGAAATTGGTGAACTTGGCCACAGTATATCTGCATTGGAGGAATGACTAAGTAATGCCACAACAGTGTTGGAATCACATAAAAAAGAGGTTGAACAACTACATGAGGAAGACCAATTTCCATCACAACAAATTAAAAGACAGAGAATAGAGCCTGTAGAGATAATCTATGCATATGTGGTCTCCCAGAAACCATCAAGAATCTGCAGTCAACCGTAACCACCCTATTCCAATAACTATGTCCCAACATCCCAATAGAAAGATTAGAAATTGAGTCCATAGAGCCCTGTATGTCTGAAAACTGAATGGCCCTCCTAGAGATATCGTGTTGAAGCTGCATTATCACCGTACCAAAGAACAACTTTTACAAGCAGCCCACTGCCCCTTTAGGTTGACGCTCCAACAATATAATTACCAACTGTTCGCAGATTTGGCCCCATTGACCTTGGCGAAACGCAGAGTTCTGAAACCATACTTGAAAATTCTGCAACAAAAACGAATCCAATACCGTTGGGGCCTTCCATTTAAACTAACCTTCTCCTACCAGGACAAAACCCACATCATTTTGTCCACCAAGGGAGTACGGCGATGTTTCAAAGAGTTACAGTTTCAACAACCGTCTTTCCATCGGACACTCCACCACAGCCTCAACACTCAATGGTAGGTGCCTTTAGATCATTACTTTGCCAATACCACCTGGTTGACTCATGGCACAAACTAAAACCCACACACCAAAGATTTTGTACCTCCTATATTCAAGAATAAATCACATTTTAACATCAGCTTCAATTTTACTGACAGAAAACACGTTCTAAAATCCTATCGGTTTCCTGGTCAGATCACTCCCTCGTTTCCATATCATGTAACTCTCTAATGTCTAAACCCATGAACTTACCGTGGTCCCTAGATGACTCGCTTCTAGCAATCCCCAAAATCATAACCTCTTTCAAATACCACATAGAACATTATTTTGAAATCAACAGCCCTTCAGTCTCATCTTCTCTCTCGTATGGCAAACACATTAAGTAGTTCCCCGAAGATTCATTATCGAATTGGCAGCCCGGCAAAAAAGAGAGCGAATAACACGAACTAGACATTTGTCTTACAGACACTATCGAACATAAGATTAGATTGTCAAATCAATGCTACTACACATTAAATAATAAACCCTCTACAGCACTGGCTCATAAACTTCACTCAAACTCTCCAACTAGCCCCTTCTATAAGCTACGAACCAGAGGGGGAGCAATTACAGCCAACCAGTTAACCAAAGTTTTGGAATTTGAACAATTCCTAACTAAGGGTGAATTCACACGAACGTATATCGGCTCGGTTTTCACGCCAAGCCGATATACGTTGTCTCTCTCTGCAGAGGGGGGAGGATGCAAGAGCCAGGAGCAGGAACTGAGCCCCCGCCTCCTCTCTGCCTCCTCTCCGCCCCTCTGCACTATTTGCAATGGGGAGAGGCGGGGCGGGGGTGGGGCTAATTCACGGACCTGAGCCCCGCCCCCATCCCGCCTCCTCTCATTGCAAATAGTGCAGAGGGGCGGAGAGGAGGCAGAGAGAGGGCGGGAGCTCAGTTCCTGCTTCTGGCTCTTCCATCCTCCCCCCCCCTGCACACGAGGACAACGTATATCGGCTCGGCGTGAAAACTGAGCCGATATACGTTCGTGTGAATGCACCCTAAACTTTATTGTCAAGCTAAACACCCCTCTTTGGAACATTTAACCTGCAGGAATCAATATTCCTTGAATTACGTGAAGCATTTTCAGGATGCCTGGCCTCAAAGATAACCCCAGATGAAATAGCTAGCGCTATTAAACACCTTAAAGCCAATAAGCGCCCTGGTCCTGATGGCTTCTCAGTGTTATATTATAAGAAATTTTCTCCAACCCTCAGCACAAGTTTAGCAAACTTCTTCCATAGTAGGCGAGATGGCCCTCCGGTGGGACAAACCTCCCTCTTGGCGGCCATCTCAATGATTCCCAAACCGGAAAAAGATCACCTCAATAAATAAAATTATTGTTCGATCTCACTGATCAACGTTGATATGAAGCTTTTAACTAAAATTTTATCAGCATTCCTTAACACTGCCTTGCCAATGCTGATTGGTAAAGACCAAGTAGGCTTTGTTCCCGGTTTCCAGGCACCCGATAACATCTGCCTGATTACTCACGTCATACATTTATGCCAATCCCGGAGTATCCCTGTTCTGCTGCTAACTTTAGATATATATATAAAGCCTTTGACACTTTAAGTTGGCCAAACCTGTTTTCTTGAACATAGAAAATTCTCAAATGAGTTCTTGACATGGTTACAAATATTGTATGCCTCCTCTAAAGCATTTGTAAGATATAAAGGTTTCTGCTCGGACTCTATCCCCATTCTCCAAGGCACACAACAGGGAATCCCCTTATCTCTTGCTTATACTAGCCATTAAAATACACAATGATTCAGATATTAAAGAGGTTGAGGTTGCCTCAAACCAACATAACCTTTGCATGTTTGCAGATGATATACTAATGTTAGTATCTTCCCCTCATACCTCAATACTCAATCAGCTTGTGGAACTATCCAGATTTGGAGCATTATCAGGCCTAGAAATTAATAATGCAAAAACCAGTCTTCAATCTAACGTTACCCCCACAAACAGTATTACAGATTCAAGCTAACTTCCCATTTCATTGGGTTTCTGGTTCATTAGAGTATTTAGGAGTCAGACTAATACTTATTTTAACACTATATACACATAATTACCCTCCTCTCCTACTTAAGTCTCGGCTCCTCCTGGAGAGTTGGAGTCGTTATCACATATCCTGGATAGAGAGGGTAAACGCACTGAAAATGACTTAGGCTGTTATATTTTTTTTAGTGCCCTTCCAATTCACGTTTTTGAGATATATACTAAAAACATTTCACAGATGTCCATCCACTTTATTTGGAAGAATTCCACCCCACGGATATCCCAGGCAAACTCTTTATAGACATAAACTAAAAGGTGGCCTTGGTGTTCTAAATATTCAAAAATATTACCGGCAGCCCAAATAGCTCAACTAGCCCTCCTCCACTCGCAAACCAACATGTCACTCTCGCTATCTTTAGAAACCCTCAAGGTTTATCCCCTGAGCATCGACTCAATCCTATGGACCCCAGCATGTTACAGACCCCCCCATTACAAATCCAATCACAAAACACTCACTGAAAGTATGGGATTCCATCAAATTCTTGGACGGCTTAATTTCTTCCTACTACCTCTTCTTCAAAGTCCATTATTTTCCCCAGGTGACGACTCTCCTCATATATTTCAGGCCTGGACAAACATAGGTCTCACCAAAATATACCATCTACTTTCTATAGAAGGTATTCTCCCATTCCCCGCCCTTCATAGTAACTATATTATTCCCTCCTCGGAAATATTTAGATACCTACAACTCAAACACTTCATATCATGTCTGTGCCTTGTCATAAGTATGTGTGTGTGTGTGTGTGTGTGTGCATGTATTTTTGTTAGCAATTAAAATGTATCACTTCTGCGCTTTTTTGGCAATCCTGTCTCAACAAAAAAAATGTAATAAAAAGTGATCAAAAATCATATGTACTCCAAAATGGTGCACATATAAACTACAGGACATGCTGCAAAAAATGAGCCCTCACGCAACTATGTAGACGGAAAAATAAAAAAGTTACATCCAGCCAACAAGCAGCCCACTCAGAACTGATGAGGCGATACACAGTGCAAGCCTGGCCACTCCATGTCACTGTTACCAGGCCATTACCAGGACTGTCTTTTGCTTTGCTTAGGTCTCCAAAAGTAAAATTGTGTGATTATGTACAAGGTGCGCCACAAGGTTACCCATATTTTTAACATGCAATCAAACATCACAGTCACCAAAGCCCTAGCCATACCAGGTATGGCATGTGTTTGATCCTAAGCACAACTGATGCAACTAATGAAGCCCTTGATTAGTGTCATCAAGTGTGTTTGAGACATCTTGTACGAGTGCAATATATAGAATGACCTGCAGAGGGTGATAGACAGGCATTCTGGCACTAAATAAAAGTTCAGTTCCTGTCACATTCGGGGAAAGAGTACCTGTGCAGCAGAGCTGAAGGGCTACAAGCTGGAGGTCTAGTGCAGACCAGTAAAGGCTGGAGTCAGACAGGAACGGCGACCCTAGACTCATACCCAGGTGGGGTGCAGGTATAATGGACTTTATGATTTGCTATATGTAGCTGATGTGATGCTAAATAAATGCTGGCAGGCGTCAGATTTATAGAAGCCCAAGTGTTTGGAGTATTTTCTACATGTGTGGTGCCCATTTCTGATGGAAAGGTCGGCAATCCAGAGGCGAGTGAGCCCCACTTGCTTACAATCTGATTTGCAAATATATGCTTTTATAAAGGATTCTATGCAGGGGTTGAAGAATTACGAGACTGAAGTAGTCATTAAAAGTGGCATTTTGTGATGAATTTGGAGAAACCGCTTGTTACATTAATTGCATTGTTATTTAAATTGTTCATGTTTGATACTTTTTTGTTTTTTTTACAAAGAGCTGATAGTCTGTAAATTTGGCAAATACATCTAATTTTCACCCGGGGTTGAGTAATTTTGATTGTAACTGTAATGCATCCGGTGGAATAAGAGACAGAGCACGGAACCCGAAAGGCAACAAGAGACTTTACTAGGCAGCTGAAGAGCAATGAAGTCATCTTAACGGCATCAGCAGTAGATATAACCGATCACTTCCAGCAGGGTTTTACCCCATATTAGAGCTGACCACTGGGAGTTGCAGGTCTTATGGAAGAACAGTTTATTGTCAAGGGACCCTTAGAGCAAGCAGGCTCAAAACAGAGAAGCCCTATAAGTAGAGATGAGCGAGCACCAAAATGCTCGGGTGCTCGTTACTCGAGACAAATTTTTCGCGATGCTCGAGGGTTCGTTTCGAGTAACGAACCCCATTGAAGTCAATGGGTGACTCAGGCATTTTTGTATATCGCCGATGCTCGCTAAGGTTTTCATTTGTGAAAATCGGGGCAATTCAAGAAAGTCATGGGAACGACACAGAAACGGATAGGGCAGGCAAGGGGCTACATGTTGGGCTGCATCTCAAGTTCACAGGTCCCACTATTAAGCCACAATAGCGGCAAGAGTGGGCCCCCCTCCCAACAATTTTTACTTCTGAAAAGCCCTCATTAGCATGGCATACCTTAGCTAAGCACCACACTACCTCCAACAAAGCACAATCACTGCCTGCATGACACTCCACTGCCACTTCTCCTGGGTTACATGCTGCCAATTCCCCCCCCCCCCCCACGACCCAGTGTCTACAGCGCACACCAAACTGTCCTTGCCCAGCCTTCAGCTGCCCTCATGCCACTCCACCCTCATGTCTATTTATAAGTGTGTCTGCCATGAGGAGGAACTGCAGGCACACACTGCAGAGGGTTGGCACGGCTAGGCAGCGACCCTCTTTAAAAGGGGCGGGGCGATAGCCCACAATGCTGTACAGAAGCAATGAGAAATCCAATCCTGTGCCACCTCCATCTGGAGCTGCACACGTGGGCATAGCAATGGGGAACCTATGTGCCACACACTATTCATTCTGTCAAGGTGTCTGCACGCCGCAGTCAGACCGCGGTTTTTTATAAATAGTCACAGGCAGGTACAACTCCGCAATGGGAATTCCGTGTGCACCCACAGCATGGGTGGCTCCCTGGAACCCACCGGCGGTACATAAAAATATCCCATTGCAGTGCCCATCACAGCTGAGGTAGTAATGTCATGTTTAATGCAGGTGGGCTTCGGCCCACACTGCATGCCCCAGTCAGACTGGGGTTCTTTAGAAGTGGAAACACATGCATTTACAACTCCCTGTGGACCCACAGCATGGGTGGGTGCCAGGAAGCCACCGGCGGTACATAAATATATCCCATTGCATTGCCCAACACAGCTGAGGTAGTAATGTCATGTTTAATGCAGGTGGGCTTCGGCCCACACTGCATGCCCCAGTCAGACTGGGGTTCTTTAGAAGTGGAAACAGATGCATTTACAACTCCCTGTGGACCCACAGCATGGGTGGCTCCCTAGAACCCACCGGCGGTACATAAAAATATCCCATTGCATTGCCCAACACAGCGGATGTAACGTCAGCTGTAATGCAGGTGGGCTAAAAATTCATTTGATTACACTGTAGGCGAGGGCCCACAAAAATTGCTGTATCAACACTACTAATGTATATCAGAAAAATTGGCCATGGCCAACCAAGAGGGCAGGTGAAACCCATTAATCGCTTTGGTTAATGTGGCTTAATTGGTAACTAGGCCAGGAGGCAGCCCAGTTAAAATAAAAATTGGTGGAGGTGAAAGTTTCAACGCTTTAATGAGCATTGAAACGTATAAAAATTGTTTAGAAAAATTATATGACTGAGCCTTGTGGCCCTAAGAAAAATTGCCCGTTCGGCGTGATTATGCGAGGTTTCAGGAGGAGGAGCAGGAGGAGGAGGAGGAATATTATACACAGATTGATGAAGCGAAAAGGTCCCCGTTTTTGATGGGGATACAGAACGATGCTTCCATCCGCGGGTGCAGCCTACCTATTGCTTAGGTATCGCTGCTGTCCGCTGGTGGAGAAGAGAAGTCTGGGGAAATCCAGGCTTTGTTCATCTTGATGAGTGTTAGCCTGTCGGCACTGTCGGTTGACAGGCGGGTACGCTTATCTGTGATGATTCCCCCAGCCGCACTAAACACCCTCTCTGACAAGACGCTAGCCGCAGGACAAGCAAGCTCCTCCAGGGCATACAGCGCGAGTTCAGGCCACGTGTCCAGCTTCGACACCCAGTAGTTGTAGGGGGCAGAGGCGTCACGGAGGATGGTCGTGCGATCGGCTACGTACTCCCTCACCATCCTTTTACAGTGCTCCCGCCGACTCAGCCGTGACTGGGGAGCGGTGACACAGTCTTGCTGGGGAGCCATAAAGCTGTCAAGGGCCTTAAAGAGTGTTGGCCTGCCTGTGCTGTACATGCTGCCTGATCTCCGCGCCTCCCCTGCTACCTGGCCCTCGGAACTGCGCCTTCGGCCACTAGCGCTGTCGTATGGGAATTTTACCATCAGTTTGTCCGCCAGGGTCCTGTGGTATAGCAACACTCTCGAACCCCTTTCCTCTTCGGGTATGAGAGTGGAAAGGTTCTCCTTATACCGTGGGTTGAGCAGTGTGTACACCCAGTAATCCGTAGTGGCCAGAATGCGTGTAACGCGAGGGTCACGAGAAAGGCATCCTAACATGAAGTCAGCCATGTGTGCCAGGGTACCTGTACGCAACACATGGCTGTCCTCACTAGGAAGATCACTTTCAGGATCCTCCTCCTCCTCAGGCCATACACGCTGAAAGGATGACAGGCCAGCAGCATGGGTACCCTCACCAGTGGGCCAAGCTGTGTCTTCCCCCTCCTCCTCATCTTCCTCCTCCTCCTCTTCCTCCTCACCGCGCTGAGATATAGACTGGAGGGTGCTCTGACTATCCAGCGACATACTGTCTTCCCCCGGCTCTGTTTCCGAGTGCAAAGCTTCTGCCTTTATGCTTTGCAGGGAACTTCTCAAGAGGCATAAAAGAGGAATGGTGACGCTAATGATTGCAGCATCGCCGCTCACCACCTGGGTAGACTCCTCAAAGTTTCCAAGGACCTGGCAGATGTCTTCCAACCAGGCCCACTCTTCTGAAAATAATTGAGGAGGCTGACTCCCACTGCGCCGCCCATGTTGGAGTTGGTATTCCACTATAGCTCTACGCTGCTCATAGAGCCTGGCCAACATGTGGAGCGTAGAGTTCCACCGTGTGGGCACGTCGCACAGCAGTCGGTGCACTGTCAGATTAAACCGATGTTGCAGGGTGCGCAGGGTGGCAGCATCCGTGTGGGACTTGCGGAAATGTGCGCAGAGCCGGCGCACCTTTACGAGCAGGTCTGACAAGCGTGGGTAGCTTTTCAGAAAGCGCTGAACCACCAAATTAAAGACGTGGGCCAGGCATGGCACGTGCGTGAGGCTGCCAAGCTGCAGAGCCGCCACCAGGTTACGGCCGTTGTCACACACGACCATGCCCGGTTGGAGGCTCAGCGGCGCAAGCCAGCGGTCGGTCTGCTCTGTCAGACCCTGCAGCAGTTCGTGGGCCGTGTGCCTCCTATCTCCTAAGCTGAGTAGTTTCAGCACGGCCTGCAGACACTTGCCCACCGCTGTGCTGCCACGACGCGCGACACTGACTGCTGCCGACGTGCTGCTGCTGACACATCTTGATTGCGAGACAGAGGTTGCGTTGGAGGAGGAGGAGGAGGAGGGTGGTTTAGTCTAGGAAGCATACACCGCCGCAGATACCACCACCGAGCTGTGGCCCGCAATTCTGGGGGTGGGTAGGACGTGAGCGGTCCCAGGCTCTGACTCTGTCCCAGCCTCCACTAAATTCACCCAATGTGCCGCCAGGGAGATATAGTGGCCCTGCCCGCCTGTGCTTGTCCACGTGTCAGTTGTTAAGTGGACCTTGGCAGTAACCGCGTTGGTGAGGGCGCGTACAATGTTGTGGGAGACGTGGTCGTGCAGGGCTGGGATGGCACATCGGGAAAAGTAGTGGCGACTGGGAACTGAGTAGCGCGGGGCCGCCGCCGCCATCATACTTCTGAAGGACTCCGTTTCCACAACCCTATATGGCAGCATCACCAGGCTGATAAATTTGGCTACGTGCACGTTTAACGCTTTAGCGTGCGGGTGCGTGGCGGCGTACTTGCGCTTGCGCTCAAACACTTGCGCTAGCGACGGCTGGACGCTGCGCTGACAGACATTGCTGGATGGGGCCGAGGACAGCGGAGGTGAGGGTGTGGGTGCAGGCCAGGAGACGGTAGTGCCTGTGTCCTCAGAGGGGGGTTGGATCTCCTCCCTCGGACTTAATGCCCTTACTACTACCTCACTGATAGACAACTGTGTCTCATCGTCATCGTCCTCCTCACCCACTGAAAGGTCTTGAGACAGTTGCCGGAAGTCCCCAGCCTCATCCCCCGGACCCCGGGAACTTTCGAATGGTTTGGCATCAGTCACGATAAACTCCTCTGGTGGGAGAGGCCCAATCTGAGCAGGGGCCCGAGAACAGTTCCTGGGAGTCTGCCCGCTCCTCAGAATGTCTCATTTTCATGGAGTGAGGAGGCTGGGAGGAAGGAGGAGCAGCAGCCAGAGGATTCAGAGTTGCAGCAGTGGACGGCGCAGAACTCTGGGTGGACGATAGGTTGCTGGAAGCACTTTCTGCCATCCACGACAGGACCTGCTCACACTGCTCATTTTCTAATAAAGGTCTACCGCGTGGACCCATTAAATGTGCTATGAATGTGGGGACGCCAGAAACGTGCCTCTCTCCTAATCCCGCAGCAGTCAGCTGCGATACACCTGGATCAGGAGCTCGGCCTGTGCCCGCACCCGGACTAGGGCCTCCGCGTCCTCGGCCGCGCCCACGTCCTCTAGGCCTACCCGTACCCCTCAGCATGCTGTATTACCAGGAATGCAGAAACACAACACTGTAATTAAATGTGCCGCTTATTGGCCTGTGGTTGGAGGCTGAGTTCGCTTACGGAACGCCAGGAAATAATTTGGCGCAAGCCTGCTGTAACACTTAGCTGGCTGCGTATTTATTTGGAGAAATAATACCCCCAGCACACACGGACCCAGAACACTGAGCACAGTGACAGGCAGGCCAAATAGATTTTTTCCAAATATTTTTTTCTAAAGGACCACTGCGTATATTCAATCTATATATGTCTTCTGGCCCTGCCTACACAATTCTGTCCCTGATGTGTGTGTCACGGAACTGCAGTGTTGCACTGTTATTAACTGCAACAGACCGGTGATTTCAGAGCCAGGAAATAATTTGGCGCAAGCCTGCTGTAACACTTAGCTGGCTGCGTATTTATTTGGAGAACTACTACCCCCAGCAGACACAGACCCAGAACACTGAGCAGAGTGACAGGCAGGCCAAATAGATTTTTTTCAAATATTTTTTTCTAAAGGACCACTGCGTATATTCAATCTATAATATATGTCTTCTGGCCCTGCCTACACAATTCTATCCCTGGAATATTACTGCAGGGCGCAATGCTCTGCACGGCCGATATACCAAAAAAAAAAAAAAGTGCAACACTGCTAAAAGCAGCCTCCACACTACTGCACACGGTTAAATGTGGCCCTAAGAAGGACCGTTGGGGTTCTTGAAGCCTACAATCACTCCTAACACTCTCCCTGCCTAACCACCACTTCTGTCCCTGTAGTATTACTGCAGGGCGCAATGCTCTGTACGTCCGATATACCAAAAAAAAAAAAATGTGCAACACTGCTAACAGCAGCCTCCACAGTACTGCACACGGTTAGATGTGGCCCTAAGAAGGACCGTTGGGGTTCTTGAAGCCTACACTAACTCCTAACACTCTCCCTACAGCAGCTCCAACACGATACCACTGTCCCTCAGCTATCTCACAACGCATCTGAGGCGAGCCGCGGGAGGGGCCGATTTTTATACTGGTGATCTCCCCACCTGATCTCCCCACCTGATCTCCCCAGCCACTCACAGCAGGGGGGTGGTATAGGGCTTGAACGTCACAGGGGGAAGTTGTAATGCCTTCCCTGTCTTTCAATTGGCCAGAAAAGCGCGCTAACGTCTCAGAGAGGAAAGTGAAAGTAACCCGAACATCGCGTGGTGCTCGTTACGAGTAACGAGCATCTCGAACACGCTAATACTCGAACGAGTATCAAGCTCGGACGAGTACGTTCGTTCATCTCTACCTATAAGTACAACGTGGTAATAGGGGATATTGTAATATGTATAGATTTACAAGGTACATGAATAAACTGATATAAAGTGAACCCAACAGATGAGTCTTTCCTTCAGCCTTTAGCATTTAACTCTTGATAACATCTGTGGTTGTGGTTATAAATCAGCTAATAAGAAGGTTCAGGAGAGACGAGACAGGGGCTGGAGACCCAGCCATCAAAGGAGGTCATGGATCTACTATTAAAAGGAAGTCTGATTGAAGGCTGTACAGCTCCGATGCCGGTAGATGTCCAGCAGGGTATTCTTATTGAATAATTACTCTGTTGTCGGAGGGCCTCTCCAGCATGTCCCATACCGCAGTACTGGCTCTAGCCAGCAGATGACACCATTGTGCAATGGCAGAAAGAGAAAGACCCCTAGGAAACCCTGAAAGCAAAATTGGATTGCAAAGGGTTAAATAAACCCCATTGCAAAAATGAACTCAGCCCAAAATACATGCATTTAAATACAAAATATGTCCCAAAGGAATCCGAAGCCTTTAGAGTTCGTCTCAGGTGTTCTACTTAAACAAGGTAATCTGTAAAAATAACAAACCATCATACAAAAATGATCGAATTAGTCATACAGCACTGAGGCCAAAATGTCAAGTTCATTCTACAGAGAGCAAAACAACCTGCATTCAAAAACATCAGCTTTTTTACTTGAAGGCATCTCTTTGAAGTGTTCCATATGGGATACAGGGTCCTTTAAAGATTAGTGATAAAATCAGGAAGTACACAGAACATTGTCTGCACTAATGCTGGTTAATCAGTGACAGAGTCTAGTTGAAGGGTCAGCTTCGATTTCCCATCAAATCCACCAAACTTCTCATGAGGGAAAGATTAGCTGCGTACTCCCTTGGGCTGGACAGACTAACTGAAGAGCACCGTGGTAAGTGATAGACTTCAAAATGTGGATTTCTTTGAGATGTAGGTGATCAATATTGAGAATTTGATGCAAAAATTGCTGAGTTGGATCCAAGTGACGTCATACGTATAGGGGACATCACGGAGTATGGAGATCGCATGACCATAGCAGATCACAGGGGGCTGTTCATGTGCCCAACTGTCTCCTCAATTTCCCATGGACAGTAAATCTAAGAAATATTGTATTAATTAATGATTTTGGTTTCTCCGAGTGTCGGCTGAGGTGGTTTTTATTGGTGAGTATGTTACTATTATACAACTATTCAATGACAACCTACCTGGAGCAATGGAAGGGAATGTCATGTCTAGTCATGGTGATTACAGGCTCCAAAGAAAGGAACCGTTCGTGTATCCGTTAGACCCCTGCTGTTGGCTGTACTTATGACGAATGTTCCCTTCCACACAGGACCAGCTCTTGGCCAATATGATTCCTTTCATAACACCTACGCTGGAACCTCTGTCTACTTCGCTCTTTGAGACCCACTCACTGTGGGAGAGTTAGGCTTTAAAAATTGCAAACTGTGGTCACAAAAGTCACATATAACATCATAAACTTCATGAGCCAGATCATTCAGTCCAGGTGATAATAAGGTTTAGTGGTCAGATCACAGAATAGTTAAAGCCCTCGAAAGAAAACAAAGCAAGAACTTAGAGGCCAGTTGTAAATCACTAGACATACTGGCTACTTGGCTTTGTTCAGTTCTGACTGGATTGCCCAGTGAAGACCATGGAAGACAGTGATTTTGGATTCAATGGATTTGAGGAGATATTTCTCTCGTTTAAACCTTTCTTGGATGATGCTCAAAAGATTAGATGTGCTTAGCGCCAAGGAAAAAAGAACATGTTGACCAAGAGGAACTTTGACCAAACACACTGGAGCCCGGCCTAATCTCAATCTTACTTTTCCCACTAAGAAAGCTGCCATCAAACAACTATTTCCACATATCAGGCAGCATACAGACATCTTGGCTCATGTCTAAGGGCTCGTTCACACAATCATATGCAGGTTTTGTTGAAAATTGTAATGGGTTATGTTTTTCGGCTATTCCAGCGGGTTTTTGTGCACATATGAACACACCCATTGAAATCAAGAGATGCTATTCGCTGTCTATTACTCGTGTAAGAATCACAGGCTTAAAACGTTGAACAAATACGTTCGTGTGAACGAGCCCTAACTACTGATTTTCTTGGATTCACTGACAATTCTTTTCATTTTCACCAACATCGAGTAGCATAAATGCTCCTAGGATAAGGGTGAGGATGTTGGCCATGAAATATATCTGTAAGCTCTCCAGATCTGTGAGGAATACTTACATCTTAGGTCCGCTTTATTTCAAGAAGCTCCTTGGAAGGTGGTTATATAATTATTTAGACTGAAATTAAAGAAAAATCCATTAATACTGGGTCTAAGTTTTTCAATTAAATCCCCCCACAATCTCTTGGTTGGAATTGTTTTGTCTATGGTCTTCCAGCGGTTTTTATAGACTCAACTTGAGGTTCTGAATTATAGCACGTCTATGACTATGAATGTGGAGGACATTGAGATACTGTCAGAGCTGGTATTTTGTTGTTGATCTTCGTTTTTTGGTTCCGTTTCTCATCGAAGACCGTTTATCATACAGACCACTGACAATCCGCTAATTGAAGTGCATAGAAGTGATCTGAGATGGGGCAGCGGGAAGCAAGATGACAGGAGTTCCTCTGGATTGCATTGACACCAGATCTCAGGTAAGCCATGTCTTAGCAATGGACAACCTCATGCAACATACCGGATACATTACTTATGCTGTACTAATACTGAGTTACATCCTGTATTATACTACTGAGCTGCACTCACTATTCTGCTAGAAGAGTCACTGTGTACATACATTACTTATCTTGTGCTGGGGGTGGTTATATTTAAGACCCGCAATGATGTATACATAACATCACTGTTATTTTATTAATTGTTAATGTACTGTGCTTACTAAGGTATAAGTTGTCTGATAGCTGGAAGCAGGCAGGACAGCTAGTACCAGTGGGGAAGTGCTGAGTGTGCTGTTGAGGGAGAGAAGCCTTCTCCCAGCGCAGACATATAGCTTACTGATAGGCAGAGCTATGATGTATCTGTGGTGGAGGGAGAGCTACTGTAGCGCTGATGAGGGTCCTGCTTGGTATTGCTGGCCCCCGGGTTCTCTGGCTGACAGTTGAGCTGTGTGGTTAACCCTGTAAGGATGTGGTACTTATATTTTTTATTTTCGGTTTCCCCTCCCCCCACTTTCAAAAAATTATAACTCTTATTTATCTAACAACGTAGCTGTCTGAGGGCTTGTAGCTTTTTTTTTTTTGTGGGATGAGTTGTGTTTTTCAATGGTACTATGTAATCATATAATGTACTGAAAAACGTAAAACAAGAATTCTAATTGGAGTAAAATGGAAAGACAATGCAATTCTTCCATCTTTGTGGTATTATTGTTTCTACGGGGTACACACTGCAGCAAAAATCATGATATGATAACTTTATTCTATAGCTTAGTACGATTGCGAAGATACCAAAATTAATATAGTTTTTTTTTTTTGCTGTACTAATTTGAAAAAATAAAATATATTTCAAGAAAACCGAAATTATTTTCTGCCGTCATCTTCTGACAGTCATAACCTTTTATTTCATCGACATAGCTGTGTGCATCCTGTAGTTTTTATTGGTAGCATTCTGGAGTACATACAGCTTTTTATTATTTTTTTTTTTCTTGGAGATGGGGGTGACCATAAAGTGCAATTCTCAAATTGTGTATTTTTAAAATTTTCTGATGACTTTCACCCCGTGGGACCAATAATGCGTTGCTTTAATAGATCAGACTTTTATTGAGGCAGTGATACCAAATATGTTTTTGGGTTTTCTTATTTTGCTTTTTTTTCATTATAAATATGGAAAAGGTCTTTTTTAACTGTTTTATTACTTTATAGTCCCTATCATGAATTTGAACTTGAGAACATTTGATTGTTCCTTTAGCTTAAAGGGGTTGTCCCGCGCCAAAACGGTTTTTTTTTTTTTCAACCCCCCCCCCCCCCCCCCCCCCCCGTTCGGCGCGAGACAACCCCGATGCAGGGACTTTAAAAAAAAAACGCTCAGCGCTTACCTGAATCCCCGCGCTCCGGTGACTTCTATACTTACCGGTTGAAGATGGCCGCCGGGATCCTCTTCCTCCGTGGACCGCAGGGCTTCTGTGCGGTCCATTGCCGATTCCAGCCTCCTGATTGGCTGGAATCGGCACGTGACGGGGCGGAGCTACACGGAGCTACACGGAGCCCCATTCAGAAGATAAGAAGACCAGGACTGCGCAAGCGCGTCTAATTTGGCCATTCGACCATTTTAGATGGCGAAAATTAGACGGCAACCATGGAGACGAGGACGCCAGCAACGGAGCAGGTAAGTGAAAAACTTCTTATAACTTCTGTATGGCTCATAATTAATGCACAATGTACATTACAAAGTGCATTATTATGGCCATACAGAAGTGTATAGACCCACTTGCTGCCGCGGGACAACCCCTATAATGCAATACTATAGTATTACATTATACTGCAAACTGACAGGTAAGCTATCAAGCCACGCCACAGGCATGGCTTCATGGGCAATCTGCAATGGCTGTCCTGCGAGCCATCAGAAGGCCCTCGGCTGCCATGGCAATGGCACCCTTCAATCTCATTGTGTGTGGGCCGTTCTGGACCTCTGAACTCTGATTGGGGCACTTAAATGCCGGTCAGAAATGGCGGTGGCATTTAAAGGGTTAACAGCTCTGATCAGTGTGAGCACTGATTGCTGCTGTTGTAGGCAGGTGTCAGCTGTGAAAGACAGCTGTCACCCACATTGTATGAAGTGGGATTGCCCCTGATCCCACTCCATACAAACCCTAAACCTCCATGACATAATTGTAAGTCCTGGAATGTTAAGGGTTTGATTGTCTTTTCTGACCGCCTGCCCTTCATATAGGCTGACAGGCAGAGCAGAAGACCGTCCTGCGCCTCTGACAGGAATGGAGGGGCTAATGGAGTGACGTCAGAAGAGAGGACGATAAGGAGGCCATAACAATAGTGACCGTCCTGTTCACCCCGCTGTTATCCTATACTGAGCTATATATACCTATGCTGAGACTGTTCACCCCGCTGTTATCCTATACTGAGCTATATATACCTATGCTGAGACTGTTCACCCCGCTGTTATCCTATACTGAGCTATATATACCTATGCTGAGACTGTTCACCCCGCTGTTATCCTATTTATACTGTTTTCCGTGAAAACTGACCAAGACGAACTTAAAAATAAATAATATGTATTCACCGTCATCCGGAGTCCCTTATATTTTAAGGAGTAACACACTGGTCAGATTCCGCATACGGGAGCCCTGACCGCAGCCGGCGACCCTGCATACCTGTCTACTTTCCTTTTCACCTGTATTGTGGATGGCCGTGGCGGCTTACCATTGGACATGCACAGTGCAGATTTTTTTTTAAATCTTTCTTTTTCCCGCGCCATTGCTAGGCGATGACGCGGGTATCCATGACCTATCTGCAATGTCAATTGTGGATGGGCCGCGGATCAGATGGTTTCCATTGACTTCAATGGAAGCCGTCCGCGCGGAGCCCAGACAAAAATAGAACCTGCTGTGATTGCTGTGATTTTTCCTCCGCTCATGAAAATTCCAGTTTGTTTCCCCGAGTGTGTAGGAAGGAGCGATTTTGCATAGCATGTTCCAAACGTAAGTGCAGACGCCAACTGCAGATTCCACAGTGGTAATCCATTCATGTGACGCCAGACTGATTCTGAGTTACATCCTGTATTATACTCCAGAGCTGTACTCACTATTTAGCTGGTGAAGTTATTATAGGTGTGGAATATGATGCAGATTATAGAGGCTTAACACCAGCTCAGCTGAACAAATAACGCTTTACTGAATGGCAGATAAAAAATAAAGTGGCAAAAACATACAACAGTATTATCTGGATAGAATGCAAGCAGAGTTATGGAGCCATGGGTGTGGTTACCATGCAGGTCCAGCGAGTATTCTGGGGGAAAGCCAAGGGTGAGTATCAAGTGGTCTCAGGTCCGCAGTACAATGAAAGAGGAGGAGAGGAGCTTGATTAAGCTTATATAATAAGCTTAATCAGGAGCAGGGCGAAGCTAGATCAGGAACTGGATAGCAGGATCTAGGAACAAGGCTAAGGTATGCACATAGTTAGAAAACTTCCCAGATCATCAACTTTGCAGGGTGCTCGGCGGTGGGAATCTTTTCTATGAGGATGAGGTGAGCCATCTTCGCATGCAGTCCACGATAACAAGGGTGGTAGTCATTCCTTTGAGGAGGACAGATCCACTGTAAAGTCTATAGCTATAGACCCCCATGGTCTGGATGCGACTGGAAGAGGTAGTAGAAAACCCAGAGGGTTAGCTTGTGGCATATTGTTCAGAGCACATACTTTGCAAGTGGTCATAGAATGGTAGAGTTGGAAGGGTCCTCCAGGGTCATCGGGTCCAACCCCCTGCTCAGTGCAGGATCACTAAATCATCCCAGACAGATGTCTGTCCAGCCTTTGTTTGAACACTTCCATTGAAGTAGAATTCACTACCTTCCATGGTAACCTGTTCCACTCATTGATCACCCTCACTGTCTAATATCTAATCTGTGTCTCCTCCCTTTCAGTTTCATCCCATTGCTTCTAGTCTTTCCTTGTACAGATTAAAATAGGGCTGATCCCTCTGCACTGTGACAGCCCTTCAGATATTTGTGGACAGCTATTAAGTCTCCTCTCAGCCTTCATTTTTGCGAGCTAAACATTCCCAGATCCCTTAATTGTTCCTCATAGTACGTGATTTGCAGACCGCTCACCATCTTGGTAACTCTTCTCTGAACTTGCTCTAGTTTGTCTATGTCTTTTTTTAAGTGGGGCGCCCCAAACTGGACACAGTATTGCAGATGAGGTCTGGCTAAGGAAGAGTAGAGGGGGATAATTACCTCACGTGATCTACAGGTGGTGACATACCTCTTCTCATCCCTTCTGCAATTGGGCCACCAGAATGCATGACGCAAGAGTTCTAAAGTCTTTGTGACCCCAAGGTACCCAGCAAGCTTGAAATCATGTACCAGTTTCAGGACTTCGAGTCAACCAGCCTCGGGAACATACAAGTATAGTTGGTGTTCTCACCATCTTTGAAAAAAAGCTTCACATTCTTAGAAGGATAACCCAGGAAAGGGTAATTTTGGTATCCTCCGTTAAACTTTTTTAGAAGGTCTTCTGAGTGCAAGAAAACCCAAAGGTTATTTGGGGACAGAATTGTGTAGTCTGTGTTTGACCTCTCTTCAGGCTCTAAAAATATCCTGGACAAAGCATCTGCCTTGCCATTTCTGGAACCGGGGAGGTAGGACACAATAAAATTGAACCTGAAGAAAAACAGGGCCCATCGTGCTTATCTCGAAGATAACCTCTGGCAGTATAGAGATATTCTAAGTTCTTATGGTCAGTAAGAATTGTTACTGGATTTGGTGAATGCCACCTTAATGGCCAAAAGCTCCTTGTTCCAAACCTCATAGTTTTTCCCCACAGGTGATAAGGTGTAGGACAGAAATGCTCAAGGATGTAGTTGCATCTTATTTCCAACATGTTCTGACAAGATAGCTCCCACTACGAAGTCAGAGGCGTGAACCTCAACAACAAAATGCAATTCTGGTCTTGGGTGGATTAATACTGGTGCTAAAGTAAATGGAGTCTTTAGTTTCTCTACAGCTATTTGTGCCTCCGGAAACCAGGAAAACGTGTGTGCTTTCTTAGTGAGGGAGGTGATAAGAGAGATGACTTTTGAGAAGTCATTAATAAATATTCTGTAGAGGTTCACAAAACCGATCAGGTGCTCTACTTTCTTCAAATTTTTTGAAATGGGCCAATCCAGGATGGCTTTAATCTTGCTGGGGTCCATTATTAGGCCATCTAAGGAGATAATGTAGCCCAGGAATTGTATTTGAGTCTGTTAAAACTTGTACTTCTCTAGTTTGATGTAGAGAATATTTTTTGGAGTCGTTCCAAAACCATCCTAACGTGCCTGTGATGTTCCTCCAAGTTATGAGAAAAGATAAAGATGTCAACGAGACAAGACACTATGTATTGGTTCAACAGGTCTCAAAATATGTCATTGATAAAGTACTGGAAGGTGACGGGAGCGTTACAAAGGCCGAATGGCATAACTAGGTATTCAAATTGACTGTACCTTGTCCTAAAATATGTCTCCCATTCGGCCCCTGGGCGAATCTGTACTAGGTTAGAGGCCCCTATTAGATCTATTTTAGTGAAGATCTTGGCAGAGCGGAGTCTCTCTAACAATTTTGGAATCAAAGGAAGAGGGTAGCGATTCTTGACTGTAATCTTATTTAACTCCCTGTAATCAATACATGGTCACAGGGTTGGGTCACTATTTTCCACAAAGAATATGGGCGCCCCAGCCAGGGGAGAAGAAGGTAGAATTAAGTCCTTTTTCAACTTCACATCCAGGTATTTTTGGAGCACCTTCAAATCTAGTTCCGAGAGGTTATAAATCCACCTGAATGGAATAGAGGATTTAGGGAGCAGCTCCACTGGACAGTCATATGGCCTATGAGGTGGTACTTGGTCAGCATTCTTCTTGCTGCAGACATCCCTGAACATGTGGTACTGAACCAGTAACTTTGCACAGTCCACTGGTTTAGGGGTAGATGGTGCCATCTTGCAGTTCTCTTTACAGTATTCTGAAGGGAAGACAAAAGTCCTGGATTTCCAGTCGATAGAGGGATTATGAGGAGAGAATCAGGGGATCTTGAGAATCAACAGAAATTTAAGTGACAAGATAAGCTCGAAGCAGATTGTTTTTTGATGGTCAGGTTTCATGCAGAGCTCAAGTTTGATTGTCTCCTGTATGACTAGTCCTGAGGACAAGGGTAACCCATCCACAGTTTCCATATCGACAGGTATGGGCTTTGGTCTACTCTTAATCAAACATTGCTAAGCAAAGGATCTTCCAATCACCCATTGAGATCTCTATGGGGAGAACAAAATGATGGAATGTAGGAAAGGTTAACGGCTGAATTGGACGCAGCCTTGACAATGGTTAGGGCAACTGTCCATTGGAACTTATTTGGGCAATGTCCCGGGTTCCCACAATTAAGGCATTAATTTTCAGCACGGCGCCTTTCTTTTTCAGTGGTTGAAAAGGGTTTATGGATGACCTCCACCTGCATCAGTTCTGACACAGCCCCAGTCCATGGTTGGGGACTCGATGAGGACTAACTGGAGGAGTAGATAATGTTATTGCCAAAACCCCACAGTCTCTCTTTTTGCTGCTCAGAAAGCCTGCGGTAAATTCAAATACATAGTTGAATGAAGTCTTCCAGGTTACCAGGGGTCTCCACCCTGGCAAGCTCGTTCTTTATAGTCTCAGATAATCCTGTCGAAATTAGCTCTGCTGGGCAGCAGGGTTCCATGTGGTATCAGTCAACCAAGCTGTGTATTCTGCAACAGAGCGTCGTCCTTGCCGGAAGTTATGTAACTTTACTTCAACTGTAGCACAGCAATTGGAATCATCAAAGATTTGATCCATTGAGGTAGGAAAGGCAGCAAGGCCAAGGCTGTCAAGGAGATTACTGTTGGTTTCTATATGCGGTGAGGCCCATGCAAGCGCCTCATCAGTGAGGAGATTGATGATAAAAAATACCTTCTTCCTGTCACTAGTAAACAAGGTGGGTTGCATCTGGAAATAGATTCGGTATTGGTTCAGAAACCCTTGATATTGAGGGCAATTAGTAGCATGTGGACATCTAAGCCTAATTGATGCAAGTCCAGAAGTTGCCCCTGTAAGCTGATGGTTTCCTTCTGCTGATCCAGCACCAGCGCCGGTAATCCAGCAAACGTCTCTGCAACTTGCGTCTGCAAGGTGGTCATTATGGGCTCCATGTTTGTTGCATCATTATTTTGTGGCATGTTTGGCACTAGATTTGGTATGGAGCCATGGGTGTGGTTACCGTGTAGGTCCAGAGAGTAGTCAGGGGGAACGAAAAGCATGTGAAAAAAACTGGTATGGAGGCGCAACCCTCTAAGCTACTAGAAGCACTTCTTTCTCCTCCAGTGTCACCCCCAGTCATCCTGTTGTCCTTTCCAGCCAAAGTGACGAAGGGGTTCATCCTCGAAACGCGTATTCTATTGTTGGTTTTTAATTTGTGAAAAAATAAAAAACAAGTGCTTTCACCATCACATATTGGACCTTGATCTTCATTTTCTAGTAGCTTAGAGGGTTGCGCCTCCATACCAGTTTTTTTCACATCCTTTTCGCTAGACTCATGCCCACACTGGTGGAGCGTCATCTGGTTGGCAGCACCTCCACCATTCGAAATACTCCATCATTGGAAACACTTTGTACTCCAGAAATATTCCACCACCCTCACTGGGTCTTGCTCCCCACTCCTTTTTTAATTCTTTTATTCACATAGTCAGAGGGAAGCCAGAAGTCAATATCAGGTGGTCTCAGGTTCGCAGTACAATGGAGGAGGTTGATATCATTGTCAGGAGGAAAGCCAGAGGTCGGTATCAGGTGGTCTCAGGTTCACAGTACAATGGAGGAGGCAGATATCATTGTCGGGAGGAAAGCCAAAGGTTGGTGACGGTGGTCTCATGTTCACAGTACAATGGAAGGGGAGTAGAGGAGCTTGATCATGGCTGAAGCACAATCATCACACAAGGAGAGAAGGAACTGGGTCGTAAGGTGTGGACTACACTAGATGTTAACAAGGTCCTGTTCAGTGTATGTCTGAATGTGTGGGCTATACCTGGTGGGAACAGGATCGTGTTCAGTGTATGTTGGAAATTGTAGACTACACTTGGTGTGAAAGAGATCCTGTTCAGTGTATGTCTGAAGGTGTAGACTGCACTTGGTGTGAACAGGGTTGTGTTCTGTGTATGTCTGTATGTGTTGACTACAATAGGCGTGAACTATCCTGTTCAGTGTGTATTATGTTGCATTTTCATTGTCTGCTGCTCCTGCTTATTACCATCAAGGGTGAGACAGATGGCCTCTAGGTTCGCGTGTGAGGCCGTCCTTATTGATACAATCGCCCTGCTTGTAGGCAGAGTTCCCCTTTCCTGTGTTGTAGTTGACTTGCTAGTGTAGAGACTCACAACTCACAAGACAACGAGGACCCTTGACGTGGGCTTGTGAGCTTATGTATTCTGGCCTAAATACTAACCAATACCTCACAGGTACTTCTAGATATTTCCATGTGTTTGGTTGTTTAGTATATTGGTAAGTATTAGGTCATCCAGTGTATTGGTGGGCCTGATGTCCTTGTTTTCCCTGTGGGTGTTTGTCTGCTTACCTGGTTTATGTTTGTTTGATGTTGGTGTCTGGTCGCGTATGCATGTCCCAACTCTCATTTCTTCCTTCCAGTCCTTAATTAGGTTGCATTCATGTAAGTCGTTGTTCTTATGGCCTGCATGGATGTAACACTGCCCATTATACCTATTATTTACAGATATATACATGAGCACTTAACCCCTTATAGAATCACTGTGTACCAATATTACTAAGCAACTGATATCAGTCACATATGATGTATATGTCTCTGAAGGCTATATGAGTACTGGAATGTTATAAGAGGAGCTGATATAAGTCAAATACTGTATATGATGGAAATATCTTTGGAGGATCTCTGCACTGAAGATATGTCACATAAAGTAGTGATGAGGGATGTCACTCATACCATTAAATGTCACTACAGTCAGGATCTCTTCAGTGGCTGATCACAGAGAACAACAGATATTATTCATATGATAGAACATAGAATGCAGGGTTATACTAGGTGTATTTGGACTCCATGAGCCCAGGTTGTGCCTCGCGGCTTGATGTGACACATTGTGTGCTCATGGATATATGGCAGAGTGACCGATCACGGCAGAGGGTAAAGTCCTTCCAGAAGCTCCCCAAGCTAATTATTACCCATAGAAAGACCTGGCCAGCACAGTGCGGGTATGTGGCCTGACACGGGGAAAACATTGCTGGGCCATCAGTCCTCCAGAGCCGACTGGGCTCTAGATGGAAACTTAACCCCAAGACTGCCATAGAACAAAGTCAAAGGAAGGTAAAAGCAATGGTATACAATATAACGAACAACCCTACATCCATAACAATGACGACTGCAGGTAAACCAGCAATTCATCATCATCAACCAGACAAACATGCGCAAAACGGATCCTTCAGACTCAAGAATAAAAAAATGTACCATTACTCCACAATAATCTACCAGAAAAAACACTCCACCAGCAGAATAGTGAGTGCTGCTCTGGAGTATAATACAGGATGTAACTCAGGATCAGTACAGGATAAGTAATGTATGTACACAGTGACTCCATCAGCAGAATAGTGAGTGCAGCTCTGGAGTATAATACAGGATATAACGCAGGATCAGTATAGGATAAGTAATGTATGTACACAGTGACTCCACCAGCAGAATAGTGAGTGCTGCTCTGGAGTATAATACAGGATGTAACCCAGGATCAGTACGGGATAAGTAATATATGTACACAGTGACTCCACCAGCAGAATAGTGAGTGCTGCTCTGTAGTATAATACAGGATGTAACTCAGTATCAGTACAGGATAAGTAATGTATGTACACAGTGACTCCACAGCAGAATAGTGAGTGCTGCTCTGGAGTATAATACAGGATGTAACCCAGGATCAGTACAGGATGAGTAATGTATGTACACGGTGACTGCACCAGCAGAATAGTGAGTGCAGCTCTGGAGTATAATACAGGATGTAACTCAGGATCAGTACAGGATAAGTAATGTATGCACACAGTGACCCCACCAGCAGAATAGTGAGTGCAGCTCTGGGGTATAATACAGGATTTGGTTTATGGGAAAACTGAAGCTTGTACTGTTTATGAATAAAGGGCCAATGATCAAGAAAGAACTTTTGACCAATCATTCCCCCGTGTTAATGTGCAGACTATCAATTAATATCGATCCATGGAAAACCAAACAATAATGTGATTGTATGTGTTTGATTGCTCGCACTACGATTATTTGGGCACATACAATAGTGCTGATTGCTTGGGCTTGCTGGCTTGAGCAGGTTTTTTCTGGACTCTTTTTGGGCTGATCTGGGTCTGCTGCCTTCCAAGTGTATTATCACCTTCTACCACTGGATGGCAGAGGAGCACCATAATACGTCTAACTATACCAGCCTCTATTCATATCACTGTTGTGGGAGCAGGAAAATGAAATGGACTGGCTGAATAGATCCGTCTTATGACGGAACAGAAGACAGAAAATGCACTGAAAATAATGGGGTCTGTTCAGTTTCTGTCTGGAGGTCTGGCATTTTCCTAGTCAAAATAGCA
This sequence comes from Eleutherodactylus coqui, assembly GCF_035609145.1. Lineage (NCBI taxonomy): Eukaryota > Metazoa > Chordata > Amphibia > Anura > Eleutherodactylidae > Eleutherodactylus > Eleutherodactylus coqui. The sequence continues at coordinate 22,980,855 of NC_089842.1, read as the reverse complement.
GTGCATGCTGCACTATTTCATTTTGGGTTTTCACAGACCCAGCGGAACCTCTGACCCTGATTGAAACACAGCTTTACTAATTATTGTTAGCTCGTTTATCATAAAGACCCATCATGGTTGGGGTCTGCCTTATGATTTGCCTCCATCCGCTGTCTACATGACTTCCACTGATTGGCTTAGTATGAGCAGACCCTAAATCATCATATTATGTGTTCCTATTACCAAACACAAGGGGAATGTCCGATTTGATGTTATGGAATATTTGTGAGATGCGCAGGGCGCCCCCTGTGGAAATGTTGGGCCTGAGTTATAAATGTCACAGATCCCATCTGTGATTGGACTTTTGACATTTTAACATATAAAGACTGTGGCGCAAAGTGCTTTATTGACTGTGGATGGAGTTTATTACAGTTGCAATAAAAATGATTCAACCCCCATTATAAATCAGGTTTAAACTGTTTGGGTAATAGCAATCAAATAAGACCAATTTAAATAGCTGAACACAACTAATGTAACAAGCGGTTTCTCCGAATTCAATGCTAAATGCCACTTTTAATGAATTCTGCAGTCTCAGAATTATTCAACTCCTTGAATAAAATCCCTCATAAAAGCATACATTTGCAAATCAAGTCTTGTCTCAATCACACCTGTTACAGGTAATCAAGGACTTCGGTAGTTGCATCAGGTGCACTTGAGATAAAACACATCAAATACCTGGACTGGCTGGGGCTTTGCTGTATATGACATTTGATTGCATGTTAGAAATTGGGCTTGGTCAAGAAAGGGGTCCAAAAAGGTAAAAGAAGAGATCCTTGCCTGCACAACCAAGGAAAAGCATACAAAAGATAGCTAAGGCACTAAATGTTCCTAGAGATACAGCTGGAAGCAGTTCACAAGTTCAAATTTAAAGGGACACTGGCTACAGTACCTAGACGTGGCAGAAAGTGGGAGCTATCACCGTCTGACACCAGATTCCTGAGGAGGCAGGTGGTCAATGACTGCAGTCAGTGACTGCAAAAGACCTGCAGCAAGATCTGGTGGCAGCAGTACTGAGGTTTCCATTTGCACAGTAAGGTCTTCAAATCCGAACTCCAAGACGTCCACCTCTACCGACCAAAAACAGAAGGAAAGTTTCCTGTAAAAAGCCCAAAACCATTTAAATAAGCCACAGAAGACAAAACTGGAACTTTTTGGGCCTACAGATCAGCGGTATGTCTGGGGGAAGAAGAATGAAGCAGATGCTGAAAAGAATCCCCTACCTACAGTGCGGCATGGCGGTGGCTCGGTGATGCTACACTGAGGCATGGCTGTTGCCTAGTGATGCTACAGTGAGGCATGGCGGTGAGCCGGTGATGCTACAGTGAGGCATGGCAGCGGCCTAGTTATGCTACAGTGAGGCATGGCAGCGGCCTAGTTATGCTACAGTGAGGCATGGCAGTGGCTCGGTGATGCTACAGTAAGGCATGGCGGTGGCCCGTTGAGGCTCTGGGGCTGCTTTGCTTCCTCCAGCGCTGGAAACCTGCAATGTGTGGCGGGTACGTTGAATTCAATCAAATATCAGGAAATCCTAGGGGAAAACGTCATGTCTTCTGTGAGGAAGCTGAAGCTCTGGTGTTATTGGACCTTCTAACAGGACAACGATCCCAAGCGTACCAAGGCTTGATTTCAGCAGAAGTCCTGGAAGACTCTGTAGTGGCCATCACAGTCACCTGCCTTGAGCCCAATATAAAATCTTTGGTGGGATGTGAAGAAGACAGTTGAAGCACGCAAGCCCAAGAGTATTAAAGGGGTTGTCCCGCGAAAGCAAGTGGGTCTATACACTTCTGTATGGCCATATTAATGCACTTTGTAATGTACATTGTGCATTAATTATGAGCCATACAGAAGTTATAAGAAATTTTTCACTTACCTGTTCCGTTGCTGGCGTCCTCGTTTCCATGGAGCCCGTCTAATTTTCGGCGTCTAATGGCCAAATTAGACGCGCTTGCGCAGTCCGGGTCTTCTTCTTTTCTCAACGGGGCTCCGTGTAGCTCCGCCCCGTCACGTGCCGATTCCAGCCAATCAGGAGTCTGGAATCGGCAATGGACCGCACAGAAGCCCTGCGGTCCACCGAGGGAGAAGATCCCGGCGGCCATCTTCAGCAGGTAAGTAAGAAGTCACCGGAGCGCGGGGATTCAGGTAAGCGCTGTCCGGTGTTCTTGTTTAACCCCTGCATTGGGGTTGTCTCGCGCCGAACGGGGGGGCTGTTAAAAAAAAAACGCGTTTCGGCGCGGGACAACCCCTTTAATGCCCTCAAGCAGAGGCGTAACTTGAAGTTTCTGGGCCCCAATGCATAGCCTGTTACAGGGCCCCCAACTATAATGCATTATTCATAGTACTGGGCTCCCTATATGGAGAGGAGAGCCTTATGGCCCCCCTGAGGCTCCTGGGCCCGGGTGCAACCACATCCCCTGCACCCTCTATAGTTACACCCCTGCCCTGAAGACCCATGCCCATGAGGAACAGGTTAAGATTCCTCAGGAACACAGTCAGAAGCTGCTGTCTGGCTGCATCATGTTTGCAGCAGGTCCTAACAGCAAAAGGTGCTTCATCAAATACTAAAGACACTTGGCATGAAGGGGGTGAATAGTTATGGAGTCATTAAAAGTGGCATTTTGTGGTGAATTTGGAGGAACCTCTCGTTGTATTAGTTGTGTTGAGCTATTTAAATTGTTCTTGTTTGACTGTTTTTTTTTTACAGCTAAAAGACTGTAAATTTGGCAAATAAGCCTACTCTGTAATAGTTTTTTTTCTGCCGTATTCCCTAATTTTTTTTAAGTGATAATCGTTGTGTTTAAATGGACCTTTACCTATATACTGATATACAAGGCAGTCACAAACACTACTTCCCAACAGAATGCAAACAGGCAGATTACTATATGGAGAAGCATCATACAAGTGCATAAAAGACAGAACAACTGCTCACTGACAGATCAGATTACATGCTGCCCAAAGAAGTCTTTGGAAAGAGGAGGGGGTGGAGGAGGAGAAGGAACTGAGTGAGAGAGAAGCTGAGAGACGAACAGAGATTCAGCCTCAGCTGACAGTAGGTGTTTTACTGCCTGACAGCTACTGGAATCAAATCGACGCTGCTCAGTGCTTCACTATAATTAGTGAGTCATTAGTAGAATAATCGGTTTGAGTCAATATCAGTCCGATTTCTGGAATATCATCGTTAATTGGGGTGGTTGATTTTGACTCCCATTAAAGTCAATGGGAGTAAAGATCAAGCTCACTAATTTGCCCTCCAGAAGGTCCCTAATGCAGCAAAAGCCCCCAAATTGCATGGGAATACAGGCATACATATGGGGAACACTGTGCTCCTCCCAGAAAGTGATCAAAATAGTGTACAGTGGAGTAGAAGACATTTGTAGCACAGTGTGTCACTGAAAACAAGGCCCACATAGGGTCTCCTAGATCAAATGTTGCGCCAAGTAACACAGCAGGCGTGCTGCCTGTTTAAAAGCAATGTCAAGTACGGACCTCCTACTCCTCCTCCATGGAACAGCTGTAGATCTACCAAAAATTTTGTTATACAAGAAAGCATTTTGCTGCTTTTCTAAGAGCGATGTCATAAAGGAGAAATTCTGCTAGGTGAATAGAACACTCAGGCACGGACCTTCTCCAAGTAAAAGCTGTAGAGCTGCAGTTGTTTCTTGTGCTTTAGAAAAGTTTTGTTTTGGGAAAAGCAGGAGGAAACATGGCAGAAGCAGGAAAAGGGGAGTAGCAGTGGAATCTGTCATGGGGGTGCAGAAGTCAGGTGAGATCCACACCTGGTTCATCTTTATAAACATCAGACAATCCACATTGTCTGTGGTCAGGTGGTTGTATCTGTCAATTATCACACCCCTAGCTGTACTGAACACTCTTTCTAATAGCACACTGGCAGTGGGGCAGATAAGCCACCCTAAAGCATGTTGTGCAAGCTCTGGCTACTCTTCCAGCTTAGACAACCAGAAGTTAAAGGGGCCAACACCATATCTGAATATGTCCACATGGGAGTTGACATACTCTTGGACCATCAGGGATAAGTGCTCCCTATGATAGTCAATCCTACCCCATGTTGTTGCTGCAGGCTTCGACAGACTGAAAAAAAACTATGCCAAAGCTCTATTAGACTTTCCCTGTCACCAGTGGTGGTGTTGCTATGGAGGCTTTCTACTCATCTGCCATGAGCTACAGAGCTGCAGATGCATCCCCGTTGTCATGGGGAAATGCTATGCTCAAGCTGCTTACCAGGCTTTCCTGATAGTACTGCATTTTGAGGTCCTTCTCCATTGCCGGAATGAGGTTTGTCATTTTGGCCTTGTAGTAGGATTTAAGGAGGGTGGCCATCCAGTAATGATCTGATGTTTTGATATGGGCTATGCAACTGTCCTTCTGCGAGCACTGTAGCATAAAAGCATTCATACGCCTCAAAGTGCCTAAGGGTGATAGTCCAAATTCCTTGGCATCAGGTCTAAGAGTTTTCCCTGGCTGTTCCTGCCATTCACATAAAATAGCTGGGGTTAATGATGTATAGAAGGAACGTTGTGTATCCCCCTTCCCAGATTCTGGGCCTATATTCTCCTCCTCTACACTTTTCCCATGAGTGGAGAAAAGTGTTGCAGAAGACAACTCCCTTTCTTTCCCAAAGCCACATTTCTTGTGGCGTTGAGTAATGGCATATTGGCCAGACAGTTGGGAGATTGGTATCCCTTCGTCCTCTTGTGACAACAAAATGTCATTGTCCCTGATGATCTGTAGCATCTGTTCCAGCAGGCAGACAACAGGGATGGTCATACTGTTCACTGTGTCATCACAACTAACTATTTGGGTCACTTCCTCAAAGCAGGATAAAACAGCACACAGGTCTTTGACCTGCAACCATTTCACAGGCATCCAGTGACCGACCTCCATACAGCGTCTGCTAATGGCATACACCATCTGATACTTTGTGATCGCTCTCAGCCGCTGGCTTAGTCTCTCAGTGTAGGTACGTCACAGATGAGATGGTTGGGTGGTAGCCCAAACTATCGCTGCACCTCTCTCAGACGAGAGGCGGCTGGGTTTGAATGCCGAAAATATGAGCAAAGTTTCATGGCCTTTCCAGCACTGGATGTAAACTTGGGCAATTGGTTAAGAAGTGCTGCAATACGAGGTTCATCACATAAGCCAGGCAAGGTACGTGTGGGAGATTGTCGAGGCTAAGAGCTGCCAGCAAGTTGGCCCCATTGTCACACATAACCTTGCCTGACTTCAGATTGTGTGGGTCAAACACATGCTAGCCTGGGCCTACAGAGCCATCAACAGGTCTTCGGCCATGTGGCTGCACTCCCCTAGATATATGAGTATTTGGAGAGCATTTTGGCATTTACCACATACACCGCTGTATGGAGGTCAGATTTTGTCACATATGGATATCTGCGCCATATCAACTTTCGCCTCTAGCCCGGTTGTCAGTGCTGTTGAAGAGGCGTGAAGTAGGTGTGCTACTGCCCCTACACAACTGCTACTGCTAGCTTCATACAGTCTACAAATAATATGTAGTGGCCGGTCTGGTGACTTTGAACAATGCCTCAGGCCATAAACAGAACTCCAATATTCTCCACACCAAAGTGTATTTTGTCTACTGCTAGAAATATATCCTCTCCCAATGTACAGACCAGCTTTCGTAGAGGCATATAAATGTGATGCAGATTCTTTCTCTGCTGCCTTCAATAGAACCCTGTTTATATTCTCTGCTGGTATGGAAGCTTTCACGCCCAGAAGCAATATATCCTCTGTAGAATATCTGTCCCTAACAACAGACCACGTTTTTTTATAGGCATATAAACATGATGCAGCTTCTCTGTCCTGTGCTCAACTTTAAATGGCAGCTGGTTACAGTTTGCCTATGTTATGTATGGCTAGGTCATGTGATGCAGGCAACCAATGAAACTGCTGCCCATATACGCATTTGGTGACATCAACAAGGCACCCTGTCTGCTGATTGGCTGCATGCTGACCTTTGCAGCAGATATTAGGAAAAATTCTATTTTCCCACAATTTTTGCCAAAAATTGGTTCGGACTAACCCGATTCAATTTTGCGAAAGTTGGTACAATTTTATCGCCCGGCCGATTAAGATGAACAACACTACCTATAATGTTCTCTGTACTGTTTCTCTCGATATGAAAGATGGTGACAGGGAGGCAGGATCTTCTTTATGTGTGCAGTGTGTGAGAGACAGAGTTAGGGGAGCAGGATCTCCTCTTCTCTCTGTGTGCAGTGTATGGAGACATCATATTGTAGCAGCAGTCTCAACTCACTGCCTGAGAGACAGAGAAGAATAGATCCTGCTCTCCTATGTGTGCAGTGTATGGAGACATCATAGCAGCAGTTTACACTCACCAGCTTAGAGAACTGAGAATCAGGGATGGAGCCTGCAAAGAGGAAAACTGGTAAATAATCGCAAAAAATAGTGTTATTTCTCATGTACACAAGGCGGCTTTTTCTGAAAAGACACCTGTTATGACAAATTTGCTTTAAGATAGCTTAGGTGATACTTCTGTAAGGACTGGTGAGTTCTCTTGTGTATTGGATTTGGCCATGCCCATCTAATATGGTGATGAAGAATGCCGGCCTCAGTGATTGGTGTGGAGCTACATGTTGATTGGTTTACAGCAACATAAAAACACATAAGCGTTCATGTGCTGCGTTCCTCACGTGGATAGGCTCTTTTTAAGGAATGCTGTTTCCTGCCAAAGTATTATTTGTGGTGGATGCCCTCAGCAAGTGACAGGGCAAAGGGGGCAGAGCGAGTTATCTGATGCAGTATGCTAAAGGAAGATAAACAGGTGCCAGGACCTCCTGAGCGCACACTCCATTCTCTGCACCTTCCCCTCCAGGGGAGCAAGAAGTCGGAGCGTGGGGATCTTGGGCTGCTATGAGGTTGACCTTGACACCATATTGCGGGTGGATTATAATTCTGTATTGTGGCCCCTATTAGAGATAGAGCGTAAAACCCAATTGCAAAGTTGAAGAGTGGAATGTGAGAAGCAGAAATCCACGTCCCTCTAAATCCCGTGAGACTGCTGCTATGAGTCAAGTAAGGAAAGTGTACTAGAAGTGGCCCCCTTCTGCTGCGATACATGCATGGAGTTATTGTTGGACCGGTATTCATTCCTGGGATTCTCGACACCGATCAGTACCTGAATATTCTGCAGACGATGGTGGATGCCTTCCAGGTTCATCTGTTCCTATCATAGCAGGGGGCAACTTTCTTACTGCAGTCATAGCAGCAGTCCCACGGGACTTAGAGAGACACAGAAGGTGGATTTCGGCTTCTCACATGCTGCTCTTCAAGTTAGCAATTGGGTTTTGCTCTCTATCTCTTACAGAGGCCACTACATAAAATTAAAACCTATGTTCTGGAGCCCACAGGAGCCGTGTGTCATACCATCATTTAGCGCATCCATACTTTTTTATTAAAGTACCTACTATTATTTCACTGTAGGACAGCAGTAGTGAGATATAGCGCTGGATCCGTCTTTTTGACTCCACCTTGTATATGGTGCACCACTGAGATGTTAGAAGAGAAGAGTTGTATCTATGCAGCCTCCCGTAGGGTAACCCTGGACACATGGCATACGTTGAGGAACTGGGAGGGTAGAGTGTTGGCTTGTCATGGCGGTACTTACCAGGCTCCCTCCCGGAGGGATATACGCAGCCAAGGCCAGGGCAGCGCTGGGCCTCTTCCGGACACCCCCCGGCATGGGGATGCCCAATAAACTGGAGAACAGAGGTTGTAGTTGTCACGTGTAACGTGACCGCTCCGGTACCCCCCGGCATGAACATCGGTTGGGTAATAAAGAAGCCACAGACAATAGTGCAGTACCTCAGGTCCTCGGAAATGGTCGTGGCCTGGAATATCTTTTGCTTGAAAACTTCAGATTAACAATACAAGGCATGAATTCAAAAGACACACTAGTGGAGGTCAGACAGAAGATGTGAGGTCAGGGAGGAAACTCGGGATGACACCAGTCCTGCAGTCCAAATCATCTATCAGATACTGCGCGTGGACGGGGAACACTCCAGAGGAGGATAGGGGTAGGGTCACTTTACAGACTCTCGGTCAGACAAGTACCTCCACCAGCGGTCCCAGACTTCAGGACGCGCGGATATGTAAAACAGACAATTGAGTACCTCTGCACTAGGCCTTGACAGACTGAACTTGCTCTCTGCTCACTCTCTCTCTGAGGGGTGGGATCACTTACAATTCAACTAAAGACAGGCATTCCGAGAAACCTCTCCTTTTCTTCTATCTTCAACACATGAGGGCTGAAGGTGCCCCCATGTGCCTCTGTATTCTCTGAAGCAGCTCTGGAAGATGGACCTCTTCCGACTCTCAAGTACACACATTTATACCTTCACTCACACCATGTGACAGCATAGGATTGATACATTCACAGGCAGACAGCTCATAGTTTGCAGACATTAACCCCTCACTTGCTGCAGCTGTGCAATACACAACAGAATGACAAGACAGTTTTGCACAGAGCATCTACATAAGACGTACATGTATGACATTATGGAGGAGGCCAGGAAAGCATATACTGGGCCACTACCCCCACGTACCTTATTTGATACTCTCAGGGGACCGGACTATTTGTGCCTCATGTAAAGTTGGTATTTAGTGTAATTGGCACTGTGTCCGCACCTTTTATAATAGCAACTCGTTTGCACCACCTGGTGAGAGGATGCAAATGAGATTTTATCAGGGATTCCTCACATGGGCATGATTTAACCCGTTATGCGGCCATGATAATTACATAACAGGACACAACAAAGCCATTGATTTCAATAGTTTCATTTTCACTTGCGGAATTCTCGCCCGTTAATAGTACATGCGGGAGAGCCTCCGTCTTCACGCAGTTTTTTCTTCAAACGCAGAGTTTGAACGGCCCAAGAAAGGGAAGAAACAACCTGTTCATGCGCTACTACGTTCCGTACCGGTGAGCGTAGCAGCACATAAGCTACTGTGTTTTTGCTCTTATGAAAAGGGCTTTGGAGGAAAAATTACATCCTTGCCACAATCTTACATGTTCATCCTGTCCAACATACATTAAAGGGGTTGTCCCGCGCCGAAACGTTTTTTGTTTTTTTTCAATAGCCCCCCCGTTCGGCGCGAGACAAACCCGATGCATGTGTTGAAAAAAAAAAACGGATAGTACTTACCCGAATCCCCGCGCTCCGGTGACTTCTTACTTACCTTGTGAAGATGGCCGCCGGGATCTTCACCCTCGGTGGACCGCAGGTCTTCTGAGCGGTCCATTGCCGATTCCAGCCTCCTGATTGGCTGGAATCGGCACACGTGACGGGGCGGAGCTACGAGGAGCAGCTCTCCAGCACGAGCAGCCCCATTCAACACGGAGAAGACCGGACTGCGCAAGCGCGTCTAATCGGGCGATTAGACGCTGAAAATTAGACGGCACCATGGAGACGAGGACGCCAGCAATGGAACAGGTAAGTGAATAACTTCTAATAACTTCTGTATGGCTCATAATTAATGCACAATGTATATTACAAAGTGCATTAATATGGCCATACAGAAGTGTATAGACCCACTTTGTTTCGCGGGACAACCCCTTTAAGGACCGTCATATATTTCTCTCCAGCTTTGAGGCAACTACAAGTTCCAACAAACTCTTAAAGGAAGTCTGTCAGCTATTTTTTGTCTATTAGGCCTCACAGGGTGATCCTTGCGTGTAGAAAATCACCCGCAGGAACCGCAACCATTAAAACCCATGGGTTTCGATGGATTCACTGACTTTGGTTGATTTTCTGCACGGCATGCGCAATATTTGCTCGCATTTCTGCACCCGAGGCTCTATAGGAGTCTATGGTGGTGCGCAAATGGGCGCCCATGTGCACATAATTAAGCTCGTAACTGCGCAATTTAACAGTGTTAAAAACTAACAACTAATTAAGCCAGCCCGCCTACTCATTAGACTGGCCCAGCTGTTCACACATGGCGCGGGTCTGTGGAACGCATGAAATCTCCATTACGGTCTATGGGTGCGTGAAAAAAGGCAGCAAATACAAATTATCGTCCGCGTTCACTGTGTTTTTTGCACATCCTGTTTTCTGCGGGTTGTGACAAAACTGGCATCACTCGGGCATTTTTGCGCTCTCTGGTTTTGTTTGCACATGTGAAAAAGGGGATGCAACACAGATGTGAGAAACTGCGCATATGCAGAAAACGCATATAACACGCTCATATACACGCAGTGAAAACGGTGCCTTTATTTTACGGACTGAAATGCCATGCACTCGTGTGGATGAGCCCTAACTGTGGGGGTACTACAAGTCACAGCCGCCCCTCACTGTTTCTTACTAATCAAGTATAGGCAACAGAACCTGCAGGTAACCTCTCTGCTGGCTCGGCGATTTCCATTTTAGTGAATAGAGACCTTTTCTGTTTCTGCAGGGCAGATCTGTAGATAGGATCCCTTGTTCTGCGTCCTGGGCGGTTGGTGAATGGCAGGTGGGAGATGCAGAATTGAGGGAACCTTTGGTGATGATTGATAACCGGGAAGTGGATCCCCTCCAAGTGTGTGCGGGGGATGGGATCAATGTGTTGTCAGACGTTCTCCCCTCCCCTCGTCCTGCCTCTCATCGCCCCCCTCCGTAGACTGCATACCTGCCTCACCTGATCCCTCCAGGACAGAAAGTTACTTGTCTCTCTCATTGCACTGACTGTCTCTTCCTCCAGGTTCAAGTTCTTCTTTCTTCTCAAAGTTTTGGAAACTTTCAGTACTTTCCTTCTCTTGTTCCTCTTCTTTCTCCATCTCCCCTGCAGACGGTCACTTCCCCACCGACTCCTCTCATCAGCCATTGTTACTTCTCTCATGTTTTTTTCTTCCTGTCTTTCCAGTGGAATGGTCTCCTCAGACCCCCAACCTCCCCGCCTGAGATTTGAGGGGGAACAGGCAGCAAAGATCCTGTAAGGTAAGAGGGGTTTCTCCATAGACACTCCAAAAATTCTGCAATGTTTAGAAAAAGAGGTCATCAAGCAACAAAAAACAAGAGGATCTAGACAGGTTGGGTGCAAATGAAGTGTAAGGCAGAGGAAATACATGTCACCATTACACAATAAATGGGAACAACTGGGGATCCCGGGCATGGAGAAGGACTTGGGGGTTTTAGTTAACTGTAAGCTTAACTGGAGCAACCAGTGTCAGGCAGCTGCTGCCAAGGCAAATAGGATCATGGGGGCATCAGAAGATGTCTAGGGGTACATGACAAGGACATTGTTCTTCCTTTTTACAAGTCACTGGTCAGACCACACATGGGATATTATGGACTGTTTTGGACACCGGTACTCAAGAAGGACATATTAGAGCTTGAGCGGGTACAAAGGCAGGAAACTAAAGTAATAAATGGAATGAGCGGACTACAATACCCAGAGAGATTATCAAAATTGGAATAATTTAGTTTAGAAAAAAGACCTAATAACTATGTATAGCTATATCTGGGGACAATACAGAGATCTCTACCATCATTTGTTTATACCCAGGACTGTAACAAGGGGGCGCTCTAATAACTATGTATAGATACACCAGGGGACAATACAGAGATCTCCCATCATCTATTATACCCAGGACTGTAACAAGGGGGCGCTCTAATAACTATGTATAGATACATCAGGGGACAATACAGAGATCTCTCCAATCATCTATTATACCCAGGACTGTGATTGTAACAAGGGGGCGCCCTCTACATCTAGAGGAAAGAAGGTTTCTACACCGACATAGAAAGGGGTTCTTTACTGTAAGAGCAATGAGACTATGGAACTCTCTGCCTGAGGATGTGGTGATGGAGAACTCGATAAAAGAGTATAATTTGGGCCTGGGTGCCTTTCTTGAGTGTTACAATATTACATGTTATATCACTGATTACTTCAGATCGGTCGGTGATGCGAGGATTAATCTGATTGCCACATTGGAGTCGGGAAGGATTTTCTTCCACTTAAATGAGGGAAGTGGCTTCTAGCTCATTTTGGTTTTTTGCCTTTCTCTGGATCAACATTGGGGTTAATAAGCTGAACTGGATGGACATGTGTCTTTTTTTCAGCCTTACATACTATGTTACTATGTATGAAGTTGTCTCGGTGTCATAAACATTCATATTAGCTTCATGCTATAGAAGTGTGCAGAGACATAACATGAAGATCTTGGGCCCTGATGCAAAATCTGTGCCAGGGACCCCACCTACCGTGTGGATTTATAATGGGGTCGTTTTGTAAGGCAGAGGAACTTCACACACCAAGGTCTCAGTCGCAACTGTGACCATAGCACCCCCTATTGTTACAGGGAAGCTCAGACGTTGCAAGTCAAGCAGTGAGACATGATGTGTGTCCTATTCACATATTGCAGGCTACATTAGACAGCAGTCTATAATCATTGCAATGGGGGGGGCATCACTTTTTAATATCATCCAATATCATCCAAAACTGTTCCCTGCTCGACATCTAAGGTTTCTATAACTGTATGTTGTGGACACTGTAGATTTAAGGCATCTTCTTCTCCAATCACTTGAAGTCCAAAATTGCTTCTATAAAAGTTGATCCTTTGTATTCATGATTTGCCCACCCTTCCCCCCACCTATTGTGTATAATTTGTGGCTTGAGGATGAATAATTGGAAGACTATGTCATTAATGTCTGCTGGACAGAAGACAAAGAGTCTTTTATAGACGCTCTGCAGGTGGACGGCCACTACAGTGCTAACTCCCATGTTGCTTTCAGGGTGCCTGGACATCCAGGAGGACGTATCGTACATTCCTGTGCTCTTATCTAACCGCTCTACAGAAATGGTACACAAAGACGGTGAGTTAAAGAGAAATTATTGGCTTCTTTACAATTTTTGTGGATGTTTTTGTACTCTTATGACTATTCATGAGTTCTAAAGTATTGCAGTTATCCTACTGGCCACTAGATGTCAGTACAATGAATTCCATTCCTAGGAAAGCCATCTTGCTCTACAGCATGCTGTAAAGATTGATGAGAATTAGCAACTAGAAGAGAATTGACCTTGGCCTTCAGCACGCAACAAACCCTTCATCCTTATAATTGAGTCTCTAGCTTTCCATTCCTTAACCCTAATCCTAGAAGTGACCATAAAAGTAAAGTCCCTCCTTTATAAAACCAACAAGCCTTCAGGGTCTATATTAGCTATCTCTATTTGGACTTCTTAAACATTTGCATTTAACGTATTACTAATCGTTGTCCTTCTGGTTGCAGTGGGTAAAGGCTGTCATTGGACCCCCCTGAGGATTTGTGCATTGACCATCTTTATTTTCATCTCACTGGCTGGAATCGGGGTCACAATTTGGGCCGTTGGTAAGAATAAGGCTGCCATTGGGGTTCACTAAAATGTTTACTGTATAGAGAATCCATGGGTATGAAGGGCAACCTGAGACCCATATAAGACTAATCTGAAGCCTCCATGGTCAGTGGGTGGCGCTACACTACATTTTATGCAAATCCTAAAAGTAAGTGAACACCAGGGTTTTCATGCTAGGGGACAGGGTGCAGTACAGAATCTGATTAATGTGGGAAGCTGTACAGGATCAGCCCTGAGTTATTATATAACCATCTACCACCTGGAGAGTTCTGTCTGATCCTAGTGTCCACCTATTGTGTTCTGTCTTCACAGTGACGTATGTACTGAACAACGAAAACTCAAATCTCTATGCAGGTAATTAATAGCCCCATGACTCAAGTGGAATGCATGGAAAGAATCTGCTATACAGGGGATCTCTGGCCCATTTTAATTGATTCTGCTGGGCCTTCTGATTTAAGCTGCATTTAGACACAAAGATGATCTCTCAAAAGATGGCTTTTGAGCAATCATTTTGCATAAACGACTAATTGGTACTAATGCCTTTTAGTACCAATTAGTAGTGTGAGCCGCCCAGCACTGAATTTTTTCAGAGGACCACCCACTGTTCTCTGAATAATTTCCTTTTGTTCTGCAGGCGGGGCTGTCAGCTGAGAACAGCTGAGACAATGCAATCAGCTGTTATCAGCGGTCCCCGTGTAGAGCACAGTCACGGTCCGTCTTATCAGCTGTTTTGCTGAAGGACGGATTTCAAGCCGAACTCAGATCTGTTGTTCGCAGAAAAATGAAAGATGGGCACATTTACACGCAACGATTATTGCACAAAAGATGGCTTGTGAGCGAATTTTGAGTGATAATCGTTGTGTCTAAATGGGCCTTTAGTAGAGAGGAGGAGGGTCCTTCATTCAGGACTTCCATGCATTGAACAGAACAGCTACAAAGAGCGTCTCTCACCCTGGAGGACCCAGCATGTATGTTGGTTACATGAACTGCCCATTGATATCAACAGACACCATGTAATTCTTCACTTACCCTGTGGAGGCACTGCAGGGATAATGAAACACTTGTAGCCAGGATCTCCACAGATCTCAGCTGATCCCTCAGGATCTCAGTAGTTGGACGCCGTGTATCCAGCTAATTGTTGAGGGAGATTCTAACAAAAATAGTTATGTCCATTGAGGTTTGGTCACATGATTAACCTGTTTAATCAAAATAAAGTTAAAGATGACCTGCAAACTTTCCTGATATACCTGTAAGAAATAATAATTCTGGAGCCTTGTTTTCTCACAACTCTGTTTTGTGATGTCCCTCTGTTATTCCTCCGAGAAATGAATGAATACATTGACATCTGGATGTTACCAGTTTTTGGGGGGTGTTCTTATACACTAGCAATGTCCAGTCAAGGCTAGCGGTATAAGAATGCACAGGGACACACCCCATTGACAAGCACATAAGACAGTGGTTGAGTAGTTTCTCCTTAAAGATACAGGCACAAATCAAAATAAGTTGAAACGGAAGATGTACTTCTTCCTTCTTCACATTACAGTGGCACAGCACACTTCATGGTTGCAATTTACATAATAGGGGGCAGTAAGCTTGGCAGTCGCAGTTTAATCTACGCTCTATTCCTAAGAACCCATCCTTATCGGACCACCTCTAAAATGCTCCCATTCAGTGTACCACATCACAGGACTATTTACATTTTTGATGTGGAAGCGAATAGTTGAATGATGCAACCCGTCTCATATTTGTGAGTCCTCGTCAATGTCCTCGTTTAATGTCTCAGTCCAGGTAAACTCTCCAGATAATCGGCTCACCGTGTACGATCAGCAAGAACAAATATGGCGGCTGGTTTGCTCATCTTTAGCCAATGCAGAAGTGGCGACTCTGAGCTGTGAAGAGATGGGCTTCATCAGGTATCTGGGGCTTCTTCATCTAGAGCAGGGGTGGCAAACTAATTTTTACCAAGGGCCGATTGTGATTGTAAGACTGTATAGTAATTGTGAGCCCCATAGTGACCGCAGTAGTAATAGTGTCCTCCATAGTAGCCCCAGTAGTCATAGTGACCCACATAGAGACCACAATAATAACAGTGACCCCAATAGTGGCCCCAGTAGTAATAGTAACTCTAGTAATAATAGTGACCCCCCACCATAGTGGCCCTATTAGTAATAGTAACCTGTATTCCGTCACCAGTAGTAACAGTGTCCCTCATAGTGGCCCCAGTAGTAATATTCCCTTCACAGTGGCTCCAGTAGTAGTAGTGCCCCCCCCCCCCATAGTAGCTCCAGTAGTAATAGTGTACCCTTAATTGGTCCCAGTATTAATAAGTGCCCTCCATAGTGGCCCCAGTAGTAATAGTGCCCTCCATAGTGGCCCCATTAGTAATAGTGCCCTCCATAGTGGCCCCAGTATTGGCCACAATATGAATAAGGGACTGACATACTAGTCCCAGTAGTAATAGAGACTCTCCTATTGGCCTCTGGCCAGGCAGCTTCCCTATAGGTATTCCACTCAACTAGCCTGCAGCTCCTGCCTGGCGGCTGCAGCCGCTGCCGAGTCCATGACTGCTGACCTGCTTCCTTGGTGTCTGCATTGCATACAGGACAACACAGTGAAGAGGTTAGCAGTCACAGACCGCACTGCTGTCGCCAGACCGGAGCTGCAGGCTGAGTGAGTGGAATGCCTGGCAGGCTACTGCACGGCCGTCAGGCAACATAAAACGAGGTGGTGGGCCAAATTTGGCCCGTGAGCCCTAAGTTTGAGATGTGTGATCTAGAACTTTTCATAACTTTATATCAAAGCAATTGATGCCAAATAGAAAGCCACGGGTGCTTTTGGGGCCCCTGAAAATGAATCACATCTCAGGTTATCAGGACGGACCCTGATATTCTCAGAGGGAAGGAAAGAGTGCAATGGAGTGAAGCACGAAGGGGTCCCATCTCTGGGTGTTGTTTAGGGCCCCATAGTGGTCTGTACAGTCATGTTTGATAGTTTCTATAGGAGTTTTTTATCAGTTGTGTCGGCCTCCATATTGTCTTCTTAGGTCCATGAGCCACCAGGTGCTTCAAGTGGAGATGGCGGGAGCCAACGGGTCATCAGGGTATTACTGCGTCCACAAATCTCTGTTGAAGACCGCCAAAAGACTTCAAGATGTGCTGAGTGTGTGGTAAGTGTCCGTCTCCGCTATCCGTGAGCCTCCAAGCTACAACTACAGTCACAAAGTCCTCGTATCTGAGAGAGACCGGTGGAGAAACCTGTCTGACAGCTCCATAGAAGAGACTGGTTGTTAGACCATGTGACTCTAGCAACCAGACATATTGACTGATGAGCTCAAGGCTGGACTGGCGCTGTAAGAGGACGGTCAGCCGGCTAAGAATGCCGTTTCCTATGTCAGCTGTTATCAAACTCAATGGGAGCTACACTGAATGGCCACTTTATTAGAAACCCCCATCTAGTAGCGCCTTGGACGCCTTTTGGCCTTGAGAAATTTGGCGTGGATTCCCCTAGGTGATTAAATTCTTCTGCAGAAATATCGGCCCCTGCGGACAGGAAGCTTCTTGTAGTTGCTGTAGATTTCATAGAGGTGCTGACAGAAAGGGTACATTGATTCTTGCGCCAAATTCTGACCTCCCATCGGCTCGGTGGATCCATCTGACCAGGTGACGCCTTTCTGCTGCTTGGGGACACAATTTTTGCACTCTTTTTCCCGCTGTAATCTCGCCTTTCCGTTTCTCATAGACAAAGTGGCGCTGAAAATGGTCATTTGCTGTAATACCCCCCAAAAAGTTGTGTGCTTAGATAGACTAGTTGTAGCACCAGCCTTGTATTCAGCTGCTCCTGACTGTGCAGCGGCTGTTGGGCAGAATGATTCCTGATGCCCTCCTCTGACCCCTTTGGGTGAGGAGCTGTATCCCTTTTGCTGGATGTTCTTCCTCAATCACACTATTCTCTGTCCACTTTCCAACTGCTGATACGAAAACCCCACATGGTTGGCAGTGGGACCCCGGCTAGTCCAGCACCGATGACCTGGCCTCGTTGGAAGTCACTCAGATGGCTGGATTTTCCCATCTAATGTGGCTTCACACTGAAACTGATTTACAGAAAGCTTGTCATGTTTTATGCTGCGCTCCGGGGTCAAATTGAAGCGCCAATCGTAAGAGGATCAGGGCTCTAATATAGTGGCTATTCAATGTATATACTTGTATTTAGTGAGCTCCCCCTAGTGGTAGCAGCAGTGTCACCACAAGTAGAGGAAGCAGTTTAGTGCGGGGTCATCTCCCACCATTGACCCTCTAGCCCTGGGGTGTCACATATTATAATGTTCAATCTGCAGAGTATAAGATTACATAATATCTCCGGTTTTCTCTTCTCCTCCGCAGCGAGTGCCCGACTGGTCAGTTCATCTCCGTCCAGTGCCAAGGTAATGTCACTATGCGTCGCCCATGTATACCAGGCTGAGTACACTGAGGTTTTGCTCCCACCTGATGGACACCAGATAAGGATCAGAACATTGGTGGCAGTTTTCTATTTGCAGATCTCTGATTAGCATAAAACAGAATGTGTTTTCTTAAAGTGACCTTCCGATTTCCAGACAAGATTCCGTCCCTGGACCGGAGGGGTCGTGGGGTGTATTACCTACAGTTGTTCTTCTTCGCCCCCTCTGATCCGCCTGTTTTCAGTCCCGTTGAACAGTTATCAAAGCCGTCCACCAGCCTGTAGGGAGGCATCAAGAGGATGTAGGCTGGGGTCAATCACCTTCCTTAGGTCCAACTGACCAGGTGATCTTCTTCCTCTGTATAGCAGCGCCTTGTAGAGCTACATCCTCCTCCTGGCTCTGGCTCCACCCCTCTGATATTCCAAGGCTCTATTGTCAGACCATCAGTGCCCTCGCAATACAATCAATTAGTTCTGCTACTGTTTTTGTTACGAGCTTGGTTCTTGTATTTTATTTATATTATGAGCTTGTTTCTGGTGCTGTATTTATGTACTGAGCTTAGTTCATGCTGTTTTTATGTTGTTTCTGGAGTTATATTAGCTTGATTCTGGTGTTGCATTTATGTTCTCGTCCTGTAATTATGTTATGAGCTTGGTTTTGATGCTGTATTTATGTACTGAGCTTGGGTCATGCTTTATTCATGTTATGAGCTTGGTTCTGGTGTTGTATTTATGTAATGAGCTTGCTTCTGTTACTGTACTTTTGCTATGAGCTTGGTTCCAGCTGTATTTAGATATGGTGCTTTATTCATGTAATGAGCTTGGTTCAGGTACAATATTCTTTGAGCTGTACTGCTGTGGATATAACACAGGCAGAATGCCTATCAGTGCAATATATATTCATTTCTTATGATAGAGGGGCCAAAATAGTCCTGCACAGGGTTATATCAAACCTGAGGCCGCCACTTGTGATTGACATAACATGGGGTGCCTCTACTATGTGACTCCTCTGACCTTATCACTCTCACACGACTCCGCAGATTGTGGACGGAGAAAGCTGGCCGTGGACAGAATTGTGGGAGGAAAAGACGCAGCCCTTGGTCGGTGGCCATGGCAGGTCAGCCTGAGATATGAAGGCACCCATCTATGTGGAGGCTCTCTAATATCCAGTGAGTGGGTCCTAACTGCGGCGCACTGCTTCCCAGAGTAAGTGAATGGACCGCAGTGAGGAGAAGAGACAGATCTGCCTTCAGTGCGAGGAACATTGCTTTACTATTTCTGTATCCTCAGGAGAAACCGGGTGGCAAGTCTTTGGACTGTGTTTGCAGGGGGTGTATCACATGTCTCACCCAGTGAGCCCCATCAAAATCTACACCGTGTCAAGAGTGTTATATATCACGCTGGATACTTACCCTTCATATACACAGATAGTGAAGAAAACAGCAATGATATAGCCATGGTGCACCTGCTCACCCCACTCACATTCTCAGGTAAAGGCTCTGCTCCGTGCATATCAGCCAGCTCGGACCAATCACTAATAACATGCCATGGAGGATCACAGGATAGTGAGTGCAGCTCTGAAGTATAATACAGGATGTAACTCAGGAGCAGTGCAGGATAAGTAATGTATGTACACAGTGACTCCACCAGCAGAATAGTGAGTGCAGCTCTGGAGTATAATACAGCATGTAACTCGGGAGCAATACAGGATAAGTAATGTATGTACACAGTGACTCCACCAGCAGAATAGTGAGTGCAGCACTGGAGTATAATACAGGATGTAACTCAGGATCAGTACAGGATAAGTAATGTACGTACACAGTGACTTCACCAGCAGAATAGTGAGTACAGCTCTGGAGTATAATACAGGATGTAACTCAGGATCAGTACAGGATAAGTAATGTACGTACACAGTACTCAACTTCACTTTAGGGATTGGTAGTATAGCTTAAATGTATAACAAATATAACAGAATAGTGGAATGTACACAGTGACTCCACCAGCAGAATAGTGAGTGCAGCTCTGGGGTATAATACAGGATGTAACTCAGGATCAGTACAGGATACGTAATGTATGTACACTGTGACTGTACCAGCAGAATAGTGAGTGCAGCTCTGGAGTATAATACAGGATTTAACTCAGGATCAGTACAGGATAAGTAATGTATGTACACTGTGACCCCAGCAGCAGAATAGTGAGTGCAGCTCTGGGGTATAATACAGGATGTAACTCAGGAGCAGTGCAGGATAAGTAATGTATGTATACAGTGACCCCACCAGCAGAAGAGTGAGTGCAGCTCTGGAGTATAATACTGGATATAACGCAGGAGCAGTACAGGATAAGTAATGTATGTACACAGTGACCCCACCAGCAGAAGAGTGAGTGCAGCTCTGGAGTATACCACAGGATATAACTCAGGATCAGTACAGGATACGTAATGTATGTACACAGTGCTCAACTCCAGGGATTGGTAATATAGCTTAAAATGTATAACAAATATAAACCTGTGTAATCCTAGAATACGTGCAGCCGGTTTGTCTTCCTGCGCTGGGACAGCAGATCATAAATGGAAAGGTTTGCACAGTGACGGGATGGGGTAATACTCAGTATTATGGTAAGTGACATCTATGGAACTTTTCTTGGGACTGAATATTGTCCAACTTCCAGATTTCTTCAGCATTTTTCACCATTTCTCAGTAACATTTGGAGTAAATGATTCATCTTTGTGTTCAGGTCAGCAGTCGGACATCCTGCAGGAGGCGTCGGTGCCTATAATAAGCAGTGCCGTCTGTAATCAGCCAGAGTACTACAACAGCGAGATCACAGGGAAGATGTTTTGCGCCGGATACTCCGATGGGGGTACTGATGCTTGTCAGGTAAGTGACCGTCTCTGAGTTTTGCACCATATTTTTAATAACTAGAAGCGTTAATTTGCTTTACAGCTAACATGGGAAATATCAGTGAGTATTAGATACACCATTGTCAGAGCAAAAGTGTTGACTGGTTCTTCCTGTAGTGATGTCAGACTTCTGACATCACTGTTTACTCTAAACCAATCAGGTATCAGATTACTTTTGCTCCTCCTACTCTTTGACAGGAAGAAGAAAGAGAGAAACTGCAGCTGCATCTGCCTCCTCCCTCTCCTCTCCTCCATGTCTTCAAAGTAGCACTCGAATAGAAATGACTTTATATAAAGAACATAGATTCATATTTTTTCCATTTACACATTGTATACAGGGAGACAGCGGAGGCCCTTTTGTTTGTGAGGACACCATCTCCCGCACTTCAAGATGGCGTCTGTGTGGAATTGTCAGTTGGGGAATTGGCTGCGCATTGCCAAACAAGCCTGGGGTATATGCCAAGGTGGATCAATACCAAAACTGGATTTACAGAGCCATGAAGGTCAGAATATTGGATGAAAAGAAGGTGGTGAAGGTGGTAGAGATGGTGGAAGAGGCGTTAGAGGTGGTAGTGGTGGTGGTAGCAGAAGTGATGGAGGTTTGTGGAGATGCTAGAGATGGTGTTGGTGGAGGTGGTGGCGGTGTATTGAGATAATGCTAGAGTCATTAAAGGAGGTGGTGGTGGATGTGTGTGAAGGTGGTGGTGGAGCGGGTGGAATGTATGGAGGTGGTAGAGATGGTGATGAAGATGATGAGAAGAGTGGTAAAAGAGATTGTGGTAGAGTTGGCAGAAATGTGTGGAGGTGGTTATAGAGGGGGGTGGTGGTGGAGGCTTGTGGAAGTGGTGGTAGAGTTAGTAGAGGTATGTGAAGGTAATGATAGAGGTGGGAAAAGTGTGTGGAGATAATCCTGGAAGTGTTGGAGGTGCTGGTGATAGAGGGGATGGTGATGGTAGTGTGTGAAGCTGGTAGAGTTGTTGGAAGTACATGGAGGTAGTCGAAGAGGAGGTGGTCATGAAAGTGTAAGGAGGTGGTGATTGTGGTGGAAGAGGTGGTGGTAGAGTTTTTGGAGGTGTGGAGGTAGTGATAGACATTGTTGAGGTATAAAGAGATGATTCTAGAGGTGCTGGTGGGGATAGGGCAGATAGTGGTGGAAGTGTATTGAGGTGGTAGTAGAGATGGGTTAGAGCTGGTGGTAAAAACTGGGGACGGAAGCGGTGGCAGAGGTGATGGTTGTGATGTAAGTTTGAGGACGTGGTGGTGGAAATGTGTGTAGGTGGTGGTTGCGGTAATAGCAGTGGTGGCGTTGTGTGAGGGTGGTGGTAGAGTTGGTGGAGGTAGAGGTGGTGGTTGTGGTAAATGCAGTGGAGGTGGTGGGAGAGGTGGTTGTTATTAAATAATTAAACACAGTAAGTTGTAAGTTATTCGTAAAGATTTGATATTTTTGGACTAATGGTGGCAAAAGAAGACGAGGAGCTCCATAGTTTGTATCCTTTTCTTCCTATAATACTTGCTTTTTTATTCTTTGGTTGTTTTATTTTGCCAAGGCCAATGCTCAGCAGATATTTGTCAGAAAGTAGTGCCCCTTTTACATTAGCCCGAGAATCTCGCGATTCAGTTTTGCCTGAATGAACGAGCATCACTAGCTCGCCCGCGCTCGGGCAGCATGTTTAGCGCAGTTCTCTTGCACTAGTCATTCAGTGTATTACATACTTATGTGAAACACTGACCAATCAGTGTTTAAACTGAACAATAAGTGCACAAGCCGACGCTGATTTTTACGCCGGCTGAAACCGAATGACGAACGAGAAGTGCACGATTTTCGTACATCATTCAGTCATTGGCTGCATTTAAACTCAATGATTATCGTTCAGTTTGGCTCGTTTGGACAAAAATCGTTCAGTCTAAATGCAGCATAAATTGGGTTATTTGGGGGGTTTGACCCGTAGTGATGGATTATGATTGATTATCATCAGTTTTTAGGTTTATGAGAGGTTAGACTGGACTGGTTAGCTGGCCCTCAGCTATTGGCCAATGAACTTTTCTTTGTTTTCTTCCCCAAAATTCAGACCAAATCAGAAAGCACAGGAATACTTGAGCTGCAGTGAAGACAGATCACGATTTACAGACTGGCGAGACAAGTCAATTATGGACTGGTACAAGACGACTATTTTTAATTTTTTTTGCAGCATGTGAAGAACGTTCAGTCAGGGCGATGAGAGACTAATCCATGGCCCTCCATTCTATTAACCCTGTTATGCCATGATGAGATATTACTTCATAAGCTGCTACAAAGTTACTAAATTAGTTACCAAGAACTCAGGTTTGATTTGCCCGTCCAGCGACGGCCATTGTTGTATTGTGCATCAGAAAGCACAGCTACACGTTACCCATGGAGCCGAGGACACGTCAGCGCTATTATAGTCTTACTCTAGATAAGGTTTGATACTTTCTATAAAATTAGTCGTCTTTAGTGGACCTGCTTCAAGGTCTTTGTGTTTTGTATAAAACTCTGCCTCTGTGTAGACAAAAGGGCTACAAAAATGAAAACAATCGCCATAAATCACTTCTGCCCAGGCCTCAGCTCGGCACTTGATGGAACCTTGTCTTGTCTTGAGTTGATTGGATGAACTGGGTGGTTGGACTACAAGATGCTTCAAGCAAGAGGAATGGGTATGCCATAATCTCATGGGGGGTCTTCTACTCTGTTGTGTCATCATTGGTTAGGACTTGTCCAGTGGCCAGTGCTGGAATGAACTAATTAACCAATTAACATTCTCCAGAAGACTACCTTTTTGGGAAGACCATTCATGGGCCACTTTTTAGACAGGACTATTACTGGGTTTTTAAGTAGTCGTTTCAATGTAGGTGGAAAGAAACTATTGTTGACCATGAAAATTTCTGGACAAACCAATATTTTACCCTTCTGATGCTCTTTGATGCCTTTAACTTTGACCATAATTATAACAACTGCTTATTCTGCCAAAGTATTGTAGTCCCAAAGTAAAATCTGAGGTTCAAAGACCAATGTCTAGTTAGGTCATCATAGAAATAGATGATTCATCATAGGAAGGTTCAAACTAATTAATATGGATGTGCAATGACTGTCGTCTGATGGATGGTCCTGTATATGGTTAGACATGGATAGTTTAGCACATAGTCATGCATGGGTCCTGTACAGGGCTGGATATGGGTGGTCCAGCACATGGTTGAGAATGGGTGGTCCTGCCCAGGGTTGGACATATGCGGTACCACACAGGATTAGACATGGATGGTCCTGCATAGGGTTGGAAATGGGTGGTCCTGCACATGGTTAGACATGCATGCATGGTCCTGCACAAGGTTAGACATGAGTAGTCATCAACAGCATTAGACATGCATGGTCCAGCGCAAGTTTAGACAAGGGTAGTCCTGCACAAGGTTAGACAATGGCAGTCCTGCATGGGTTTAGACATGGGTGGTCCTACAAATGGTTGAACCTGGGTGGCTCTGCAAATGGTTAGACATAGATGGTCCTGCACAGGGTTGGACATGGGTGGTCCTACAGATGGTTAGTTATAGGTAGTCCTGCATCTGGTTCAACATGGATGGTATTGCACAGGGTTGGACATGGGTGGCCCTGTACTTGCTTGTTTAGGGCTAAAGCCCAGATATATGAGTGGGCCTGCAGTTTTCCTGATTCTATCTTTGGACGTAGTGCACATTATGTCACCTTCTGACCAGTTGATGTCTCCTGCTCAGAACAGCATTAGGTTCCTGCTCTGGTACCAGATTAGTATGGTGACCTCCAGTGCAGAACATTTCCAGGTAGCTTCTATGAGGTGAACATTTTAGGAACCAACTTCAAGCACTCTATGTTTTGGAAAGAAGGAATGTCTTCTTCTAGTCAAGCCATAATGTACAAGAGTGTCTAGGATGGTCCTTCATATTGCTAGAAAGGTGCAAATTTGGACAAAGGAGGCTCAGGGTTTGTGGTGCCTCATTATATTACCAAAGACTTGCATAGAGGAAGTTATAGGGGTTCACTGGGACTACAGAATTGATAGCCAGTCCTAAGGATAGTCTTGGAGAACATCATCCAGGGCGAGCCTGCGCCTGATCTGAAGCTGCATTGAGGCTGAATTCACACGGATGAGCGCAATATCGGTCCGAGAAACTGCGACTGGTATCGCGCTCGAATACATGCCATTCTCTATGAAGGTGTGAGGCATTTTGTGAGAAAAACACATTGCGTGTATGTATGTGAGAGTTTCACACGCTCATGAAAAAAATGGCATGTCCTTCCAATAGTTTACGGCCGCCAGCACACGAACGGATTTGCATTGCAGAATCAGCGTTCGGCGCCTGCACCGCGGTTCCGCAGCAGATACCGTTCATAGCATGCCCTGGAAAACTGCTTCTTTTTGCACACTCGGCAAAACAAATTACGCTTTGCGCGAGCGGAGAAAAAATCCCAGCATGCTCTATTTTTGTGCGACGTCAAAGGAAGCCGTTCGTCCCGCGGCTCGACTGACATTGTAGACAGGTCGCAGATTTTGCATTATCACCTAACGACAGTGCGGGGAAAAAAAAAGATTTGTGAAAAAATTAGCTGTATTGCCCATGTCCGACGGCGAGCGACCGGGTCTATCCGCAGTATAGATGAAGACGAAAGAAGACAGCTGCAAGTGGTCACCGGCCAGGCACAGAGTCGGATTCCTCTGCGGGCTCCTGCATGCGGAATCCGACCCGTTCGTGTGCAGGCGGCCTAAGATGGTAAATATTGCATTGCACTCACAATGTAAACCCCGCAGAAAATAATAGGCGATTCTTTGCGAAAAATCACCAAAAAGGACATAAAGAAAGCAATCGGTTATTTTGACATGCGAGTTCCATCCATATCGCCATCTGATGGAATCCATGTGAGTCCGGCTGTATCTGCATGCAGTGTTGGTTCTCTGTTTTGTCATTTTCCTCCCCGCTTCCTGATTTCGTCTTTGAATGCCACCTTACAGTTTACAGTTTTCCACAGATAACTTTGCAGATAGTTTTCTTCGTACTCTAGTCGCATCCAGAGCTGCGTTCAAAATGATGCTGACTTCTTAGTTAGCTTGAGAGGATCGAAATTTCACAGAAGTGATGTGAGGCGTCTGAGGGCGGCTTCACATGGGGATATGCGTTCTTGCGCATGTATT
This sequence comes from Eleutherodactylus coqui, assembly GCF_035609145.1. Classification (NCBI taxonomy): domain Eukaryota; kingdom Metazoa; phylum Chordata; class Amphibia; order Anura; family Eleutherodactylidae; genus Eleutherodactylus; species Eleutherodactylus coqui. The sequence continues at coordinate 22,954,944 of NC_089842.1, read as the reverse complement.
GATGCATTTTTTGCGTTCACATGAGATGTTTTCTTGCGCACGGGACACCACAATTTAGCCTAATTAGTTCTAGATGTGTTTTTTTTTTTTTTTTTGCGGAATTGCGCAGGAGTCCATGCATTACCTTGTGCATTGCACATGCATTTACGCACCTCCCATAGACTTCTATGGAGACCTTTGGTGCACAAATGCGCAAAAAAGTACAGCATGCATTTTTTTGTGCATGCCAATGTGGGTCCTAATCTCAGTGTGTCGCGCAAGGGAATTCTGCGCACACAAATCCGCAAGCAAATACGCCCATGTGAATCCACTCTAAGGGCATATTGTGCTGCGGTACGCAGTAAATCGAACCCATTGATTTCCACGGGTCCGTTCATATGCACGTATTTTGTGTGCGCATTTTGGCCCACGCAAAAAAAGGTGAGACGGGCGCTAACATTCTGCGCATTTGCACTGCAAAGATCCCCATAGAAGTCAATGGGAGGTGCAGAAATGCTCGTGCCATACGCAAGCAGATACGTGAAACTCTGCGTCATTTCACTGGAAACACATCTGGAACTCATTAGCTCTTTCAATCAGCGCCTTTGTTTGCCGCATGCAAATTAACATTCCCTGCGGGCAGAAAAAGTACAGCAAAATACGCCTGTACGCTCGCAGAAAAGCCTCGTTTATAGCGCAAAAAAGTCACGCTCGGGCATGCGCAATTGCGCTAACGCCTGAGTGTAGCCACCTAAAGTGTATCTCAGGATGTGATTGAAGCATTCAGTGTAATATAAAGTGAATATAAGACAAGTAATGCACAGTCCTCGCAGTTACTCAATATTCTGTGTCAGTATAAACTGCAGAACCATTTGTGAAGGTGCCGCAGACAACAGTAATGTCCATTATGTGATCCAGACTGTAGCACGGATCAACACTGATGACCGATGTATGTCCTGAACCTCTAATAAATGTACAGTGTAAAATAACATTCACCTCGCTGTCACATTTGTATTCACTTGAATTCTTTTCATTTCCTGTCCCAATGCTGGAGATGGAGTCATCATGGTGATCTGTAAAAAAGCCCAGGTGACATTTACCAGTATCTGGAACTCTATTGAGGGCCGGGAAGAGGAGGCACGCCGCTATCTTGCTGTATTATTTAACTGTGTGAGCAGATCTGTGTCCGTACACTGAAGAATGCAGTTCCTCATCCCTCGTTCACAGCAAAACATCCCAGCGCAGTATGCAGACCTATCGCAATCTGAGTTAGGATGGCTTTACACGAGAGAACTATCATCTGAATAGTCGCTACCTAGAGTGAATATAGGCAACGGTTGTTCTGTGTAAACTCGACCACAAACCAGGTGACGGGTGAGAATCTGTTTACTAGTCGCTTCATTTCAGCTCACCTAAAAATAGTCGTTGGTTGACTAATTATTTTCTGGTGCAAATAAGTGATTGCTGTCTTCCAACAACTTTGCAGGGAGGTGAGCGCTTGTACGATGTGGGTCTCCCACCGAACGCTGATTGGCTCCCACTATTGATGGAACATTTGGTGCTGCGGTCCCTCACAGAGCAAATCTGGAACTAAATGCTGGACAAATTGGCACAGCATGCTACACTATTTGACCAGGAAAATGCCAGAGGTCATGGTTGGAAGTCCGAATAACTCTATTATAGGGAATGGTGTCCCGTTGTGTGTCTAGCATGTACCCTATCCATTTTTCCACCATACAGGGGTAGCAGCATGTTGGGAACAAACGGATCACCTGGGCCCCTGTGGCCCTACTGAATAGAGCTTACAACATTGTAGGGGTCAGACTCACCCAATGAGTTGGAGAGGACAGGACTTGCCACGACTACTGCTGGGGGGTTAGACTTGCTGCAGGCATACTAGTCGCTGGTAAGGGTTTAGGAGAAGTTCGGGGCCCAAAGATAAACTTTTGTACCCGGGCCCATGAGCCTTTAGCTACGCCCCTGGCTGGTGCTAAGATGGTACAGAAGGCTGTTTGGTGGCAAAGCATATTTATAGGCCCACATTGTGATACTTCTCCAACAAACTTTGCCTGAAACTTGGAGAACAGTCTCTCTCCAGTGGTAACAGAGATACAAGCAGTTCATGCTTGGTGGCAGCGGTTGGTGGCAAGCAGCGCAAACTGCTTGGCCCTTGGTTGGTAAGATGGTCTACTGGGCTGAAATATCATTTCAATGGTCTCTGTATGAGTTACTGCAGATGGCGCTCTGAAGGTTTTCCCCACAATGCCAGCTGTGCAGCCCGCAGGGGCGCAGATCCCTGGTCCGCAGCATCCCGAATTAAACTCCTATGTAAAGACTCCTCTAACACAGCCATACTAAGCCTCTTCTGTACACCGCTGTGCGCCATTGCAAGGCTCAGTCATTTTAAAGCCAACACAATGACGAGAGCACATTTCAGTCTGCCCCCCCCCCCCTTCACAAGATGGTAACATACTGGGGAGCCCCAGTTTGGAGGGGACAGAGCTGTGCGGAGATAAGAGTGTGGACAGAGGGAAGGGAAGGGGAAACAGATGTATGGAGGACACAAAGCAGTCTGGAGAAGAATAGAGGGGTTTGGAGGGGGCGATGGAGTGTGGAGGGGGGACATGAGTGTATAATAAAGGACAGAGGAATCCAAGGAGTCTGGAGGGGGAAGAGACAGCTAGAGGTGGGGGACAGAAGAGGGTGACAGAGATGTATCGTGGAGGACAGCAGAATCTGAGGAGTTAGCAGGGGAAAGACGGTCTGTAAGAGGGAGATAGAAGGGGGCAAAAAGATATCTGGAAGTCACAGGGAGTCTGGAGGATGACAAAGAGGTTTGGGGGACACAGATGAGTGTGGAGGAGGACAGAGAAATCTGATGAGTCTGAAGGGACAGAGAAATGTGGAGGGGACAGATGAGTCTGGAGGGACAGAGGTATCTAGTAACAGCTTTCTCCCCTCTCTACATCCAGAACACATGGCCAAGTCAAACATATATGATTGTGTGGGGGCCAAGATAGTTGTCTGTTGAGCAGGTGTCTGTATGGGCAATGTTGGTCGTTGTGTCTTCTACTCTATGCATGTCCTCTCTGAACACGTGTCTGTTCAGTGTCAGTCTGCAGCAGGTAAGCTTTGCACATCACTTCCAATGGAGTTACATCTGTATTATCCATGTATAGTTTAACCAGGGTAGAATACGCCTGCATGAGTCCAAATGTCATTCTGTTAGGTGGATACTTGCACCGACGGCCCATAACCACAAGGTGGCGACAGAAGAGAATGTTACAGTGAAGCGTTACATTGTGTGTATTATAAACAAGGACGATGAGTTATACACTTTGTCTCTGGTGTAAAGATGTCACATGACCATTTACTGAACACTTTGGGCAGCTGACAAAGAAATAACAGCCGCCCCAACACTTCTGTACATACATTGTGTGTGACAAGTCCTCACGGTACGAGCGTGTGCCGCCTCCGCTACAGAAAGGTCTATTTCTGTCAGTTAGCTTCCGTTTTATTCCATTTATATTAATTTTCTTCTCTTTTGTCTTTCTTCGCTTCCGCACAAACGGAAATCCTTCCATTCAGTTCCGTCAGCCATCACTAGAATGTAAAAAGAGATTGCAGAAAAAAAAAAGGTGCAGCATGCGCTATTTTTTTCTGTAAAAAAACATAAAGCAGATGGAAGGGGACTGCAGAGAGCGACTGAGGCTCAGAAAATCCAATCCGAATCAACGGAAAGTTAAACAGAACCAAAAGGAAAGTAACTTTGTCCATCCATTTTTATACTCCAGTTACATCCAGAGCAGCATTCAAAAAGCCTGCTAGTTTTTTTGTTCCTTTACATCCCTCTGCCTGTTCAGTAACACAAGCACAAGCCTCGGCCCTCGCATGTAGTATCTGAATAACACTGCACAACTCTTGTTTATACTAACTGCATAAAAATGCCAGGCTTTTCGCTCATATTTTGATCAAAACATGTGGGCCCGTCTGCCACATCCAGGGGAACCTTATTGGATGGGTTCCTAACTTTAGGCCTCCTTCACACGAGCGTATGTGTATTTGCGTGTGTCTCAACGCAACTTTTTTTGTGGACTGAATGATGAATTTTACGGTACATTTTGCGCCCACAAGGAATGTTCATTTGCGAGCAGCAAACAAAGACATCCCGATCCAAATGGCTAATTAGTCTAATGGGTTCTAGAAATGTTCTTTTTTCAGCAGAATTACGCAGCATATCAAGCATCTCCTCGTGTATTGTGCACGCATTTGCGCGCCCCCCTATTGATTGGTACAGGGACTTTTGGTCCTACTTTCACGCAACTGAAATATATGCGAAAGTGAATGAACACATTGAAATCAATGAGTTCTATTCTCTGCATATTGCATGTGACAATACACCCATGTGACAATACACCCATGTGACAATACACCCATGTGAATCTATCTTTAAGGCCTCGTTCACATGAGTGCTATCTTCATGCATTAGAGGTGTGTGAGAAGAACACTTCTATAAGAACCAATGGTTTCCTGTAGATCGTTCACACGAAGGAATTTTAGACACGCTAAATACTCGCATCAATCGAAGATAGGACATACGTGGCTAAAATACCCGTATCTACGGTCCGCGCTGTGAGAAGAGATAGGACCTGACCTACCTTTGTTGCAGGAACTTCCATAGACTCCTATGGGAGCTGGAGTCTATGGAAACTATGCAGGAAAAGAAGATTTCTGCTGACACTTAAAATGTGCTTCTGGGCGGCATGTTTTAAATGCCCTGCTATAGGCAGCGGGGTATTCCTCTAGCCCTGCCGCTGGGCAATTCCCCAGCATCAGGGGGCAGTAGAGACTCCCTCCACCTCTCTCCGAAAGAGATTTCCCTATAGTGGAGAGAGAAAGGGAGGCGGGGTTACAGGGCTTCTCCAAAAGCGTGGGAGGAGGGGGTGGGACTAAGGGGACCCATCCTCTAGGCCCGCCCCTCTAGCCTTGTCCCCTCTATCTTTGCTATGGGGAATCCCTGTGAGAAGCCCTATAGCCCCGCCCCATTGCTGTAGCCCCCCCCCCCCCCCCAACTCTCTCTGCGCTATGGGGATATTCCTTGGGGATCCCCAGAGCAAGGAGAGAGAGCGGGGCTTTGGGTTAATTCCCCATAGCAGGGAGAAAGGGCGGGGCTATGGGGGATTAACCATAGCCCTGGCAATTTGCATGCTGCGAATTGCCAGCCGCGAGTAGAGAATCGCAATGATTCTCTGCTCGTGGACTGGGGGCTGCGTTTTCCATAGCAACACTATGGAAAGCTTTAGACAGCGTGATTCGCTGGTGATTTACCGCCAGCGAATCATCGCCTGTGGACAGGAGCCCTTAGGCTGCTTTCACATAGGCAACAAAATCGCAATGTTTTGTAGGCTGCTTCGCTGCAGGAAAAAAAACGCCAAAACATATGCAGAATATCACGGCGATTTGTGATGTGTAGTGTCCCCCCCATAATTGTCATACATGTTTGTCTTATGTGGATGCACTGTGCAAAACTGTCTTGTCTATTTTCTGTATGTGTGTTGCACAGCTGCAGCGTCTGAAGGGTTAACTCCCTTATAATCATTGCCTGTGAGCTTGGCTGCATGCTGTATGTATCTTTCTTGCTATGTCATGTGATGTGGTGAGAATGAATCTATAAAGAGGGGTGCATGTCAGCGGGAAGGAGGTCGATAATCTTCCATCTGCCCATGATGCTGGAGGACCCACAGTGATGCAGGGAAGCACCTTCAGCTTCCTTGCATTGAATATGGAGAAGAAGGAGAGGCTCCCAAGTTGGAGCTGAGGATCTTCCCTCTTCCCCGATCAGCTGGAGAAACCGCAGGGGCATCTAATATGGAGGAGACGTAGAGACCGCCAAAATGTATTTGAAGCGCATGGAAGTGAGTGAAACTGAGTGTTTTCCCCATAAAACCCCACCACAAGAGGGAGCCGTAGTGAGTAATTACACTTGCCAGTGACAAGAAGTGTATACAGTTATATAATAGAGCAGAAGTCTACTGAACCTCTGAAGATAATATTGAGATTTATTGATGATTCCTATGTGGCTGTCTGAAGTATAGATGCCCGTATAGTGGTACACTGACACCCACGCATGCTGAAGTCTATGAGGGCAGGGTGATCATTACTGCCATCCTGTGGCCATTGACTTTCATGTCATGTTTGGCTGAATATTCACTAAATTTTCCTGCACTGTAAACTCTGCATTCTGAAGTCTGTTGTATTATGTAGAAAGTCACTAGTAAAGTTTTACCGGGCCTCCCCCATTCCGGAGGACCCGAGGTACTATACACTTGTCCAGTGTCATTAATGTGCCAAGCGTGAATGTCGGTGTATGGAACAGTGGCATCACAAACTGACAACTACTACCCCAATCATTGCCTGCCATTACAGGTAACAAGAAGTGTGCATATAATTTATTCCTCGGCCTCATGTACAATTCCCTGCCATTCCACATAACGCTATTCATATATTCGCCTGATTGTTACAGTCTGGCATCTCTCACAGGATATATATATATATGTGTAAAAAGACTGTTACAGTAATTGGCCTCACCAATGGCTTATTACACGTTTCCCTATAGAGACTTCTATTGTGTTGCATCGCATCGAAATTGCGGTTTTCGTGTGGTGCGATGCAACTTTAACAGTAGGAAATCCTACTGTTTCCCCTAAAATAAGCCCTAGCTGCATTAAAGACACACAAAAAAAAACCCAGTACATCACCTAGCAGGCGCTGTTCGCTCTGCCGCACTTCTCCTTTGAAGCTCTGACACACTTGTTTGTAGTCTTCAGCCGCCACTTCCTGGTCAGGGGGTTTAAATACCCCGCCTCCAGAAAGCGCTGATTCTGATTGGTTTTCGAGCTCTGTATCCCAGCTAATCACTGCAGTGCTCGATGAACCAATCATAGACATTCAATGCGATGGCCAGCCCCATTGAACGCAATGGGCAATATCGCAGCCAGGGTAGTATTGTATTATGTCTCCACCAAATAGTGGGTAGAGACCTTGAGTGACAGCTAAGGGCTAGGTAACGCTCCCAAAGGTCCTGATTGGCTGGCTGCTGTAAGCTGCTAGCAGCATGGGGATGTAGGCTGGCATGGAGGGTTAGGGTTCATTTTAGTGTTAGGCTTACATTAATAGGTGTAAATCCTTCCATGTGAGAGCCAGGCCGCAGTAAGGGCTTTTAGCCACTAGCGTTTTTTTTTTACGCTGCGATATCACTACATTTTTTTCAATAGGACTTTCTAATGGTAAAATCCCATTGTACAAAAATTGCAAGTTTGTGCACTTGCGATTTTTTTGCAATATCGCAGCGTTAAAGAAGACACTAGTGGGTAAAAGCCCTAATATGGAAGCATATACAGCTCATAATGTAAGCCTAACAGTGAAACGAACCCAAACCCTCCATGCCAGCCATAACTAAAACCCCATGCTGCTAGGAGCTTGGCGGCCATCTAACCTCAACTCCCATGCAGCCTCCACCCCCCCACACTCCGCCACCAAAGTGTTAACGCTCCCGCACCAATCCATGCATACATGCAGAGAGAGCGTCACAGCTGACCGAGCCGTGAGCATTAAAGACATGGGGGGAGGGGGGGTGTGTGAGTGGCAGGACCTGAGAGCCGGACAATGGGAGCGAGCCGTCAACAGAAAACGGACACTGCGGTGGTGAGTTACCGGACCTGAGATTCTGACTACGGGAGCAGCAAAGCACGAGCGACTGGGAACGGAGAAGGCAGACCAAAGTGGTGAGTCCCAGGACCTGGGAGGCTTAGGAGCCGTGCAGCCAATCAGGAACAGGGGGCATTACCTGGCTGTCAAACAGCCTTACCCTTGTCAACACCCACCATTTCCAGTGTCGACAAGATACAACAATACCCACAGCTAGATGGAACATACTGCAATGTGTTTCTCGCATAGCATCACATCGCGGTGCCATGCGAGAAAACATCACTCGTGTGTGAACCTATTCAAATGGATGGGGTTCACATTTATGCAACATTTGTGCGTCTTAGGGTGGGGTCACACGGGCGAGAAAACCGCACAATTTTCGCGTAATGCGATAGTATAAAAGCAGATTAGGAAACCGATGACTTACGATAGATTCCTTCCCATCTGCGATGTTCTCACTCATGCTGCGAGAGCACAAAATTGTGCCATGCTCTATCTTTTGCTAGAAAAAAAAAACAGCACTGATGCTCAAAAATCGTGTGAAAAAAGAGATGATTTTGCTGCGGATTTCTTGTGGCAAAATCGGGATCGTCCTTGTGGAACTAGCCTTCAGCCGCCTGCACACGTCCGGGTTGGAATCTGCATGCTGGATCCCAAAGCGGAATCCTGACCCTGTCCAGATTCTTCTTATTCTGTACTGCGGACGTGCTGGCCGTCATGCCGGCACACATTATGCTGCGCCGTCGCTAGGTGATAACACGAATTCTGCGACCTTTCTGCAATGATGATTGTGGAAGGGCTGCAGGTCAGATGGCTTCCATTGACGTCAAGCATTGAATAAAGCATTATAGTTGGGGGCCCTGTTACAGGTTTTGCATTGGGGCCCAGGAGTTTCAAGTTACGCATCTGGTTGGGAGGTATGCTATTATAACCCCCTCCCCTGCAAATCATACTGCCCCCCCAATCCTTGCCCATGAGGACAACTCCAGGGGTGGCTGATGCACCAACACAGGTAACCACACCAGACACTGCATACAATGATGGTAGATAGCGGCGCTGTGAAAGATAAAGCATAACCCCGACAGCTTGTTCCTGAAGAGCGGCTGCTCCATAAAGATACTGAAGATGAGGATAATGGAGACGGCAAGTGACTCTTCCAGTTATACCACATGTAGCTCCAGGCTTCTAGAACAGGCGAGGACTGGCTCTAGGTGGATAATACAGACACAAATCCACTGGAAGTGATGTGCAAAGCTTACTTGCTGCAGCCTGACACTGAGGAAACACATGTTCAGAGAGAAGGACATAGATAGAGTAGACAGCACAATCACCAACATTGCTCTTCGGAGGCCCATACAGACATTTGCTCCACAGACAACTATCCTAGCCCTCACACAATCATGTATGTTAGGGTTTCTCATGTGTTCCTGAAAGAAAACCCTGCCAGAGTCCTCTGTCCTCCTCCAGACTTCTCTGTCCTCCTCCAGACTTCTCTGTCCTCCTCCAGACTTCTCTGTCCTCCTCCAGACTTCTCTGTCCTCCTCCAGACTCTTCTGTTCTTCTCCAGACTCTTCTGTTCTCTTCCAGACTCCTCTGTTCTTCTCCAGACTCTTCTGTTCTCTTCCAGACTCCTATGTTAGCCTCCAGACTCCTATGTTCGCCTCCAGACTCCTCTGTTCTCCTCCAGACATTGCCGTCCCCTCCAGACTCTGCTGTCTTTTACCAGATCGCTCTTTCACCCTTTAGGCTCCTCTGTCCTCCCTTTGATTCCTCTGTCCCCTCCAGCCACCCTTCTCTTCTCCAAACATTTCTGTCCTCTCCAGACACCTCTTTCTCATTTCCAAACTCCTCTGTTCTGTCCAAACACCTCTATCCCCTCCACGCTCCTCTGTCTCCTCTAGACCCCTCAGATTTCTCTGTCCTCTTCCATACAACTCTGTCCTCCTCCACATTCCTCTGTGTCCTCCAAACCCCTCTGACCTCCTCCTGACTTCCACACACTCCTGTGTCCTCCAGACACTTCTATAGCCCTCCAGACTCTTCTGTATCCCACTCAAGACCATCAGTCCCTCCAGACTCCTCAGATTCCTGTCTTCCTCCATACACATCTGTCCCTTCCAGACTCTTCTGTCCCCACACCTCTAGACACCTCTTTCCCCTCCAGACTCCTCCAATTCCTCTGCCCTTCTTCATACACTTCTGCCCCCACTCAAAACCGCTCTGTCCTTCTCCAAACGCCTTTGTGTCCTCCAAACACCTCTGTCCACTCTCCATAACCTCTCTGTCTCCCCAGACTCCTCTGGTAGCAGCTTATCTCCTTTGAGTTCCAACGGCTGATCCTTAACGTCCCCAACAACTGCTGTTAGAGAGAGTTAGGAGGACCCCCTATATGATCAACTCATTCAGCCCAAATGAGCACATATACACCTTACCTTAACACGGGGCAATTACCACCGGATTCATCGCTGTAAAAGTGAATTTGTTAGATCCCGTTTAACGAGATCTCACTGACTTGTCGAAGTCATTTAGTTTTTAGCAGAGCTAAATACCAAGCAGCTATTGGCCATATAAACAGGCAGATATTCATCTATGTTCGACTGCCTGTTTACAGGGAATGGAGGCGAACGACTAGAAGGGATCTCTGGCCGCTCCGTCTTCATTCATAGGATGACTGTCGCTCCTGCGTGAGAGGACAGAAGTGATAGTCGGTGAGGGGATTGTCAGGTGCTTATACACTCAACAGTCATCCCATGTAAAGGGACCTTTAATTACTGGCCTAAAAATTACCTGGAGTCAGATAAAAAGGTCCTCTAAAGAAACGACCGATAACAGTGTGTCATCCGCAGATCCCCAATAACAGTGTGTCATCCGCAGATCCCCAATAACAGAGTGTCATCCGCAGATCCCCAATAACAGAGTGTCATCCGCAGATCCCCCATGACAGTGTGTCATCCACAGATCCCCAATATGAGTGTGTCATCCGCAGATCCCCAATAACAGTGTGTCATCCACAGATCCCCAATAACAGAGTGTCATCCGCAGATCCCCCATGACAGTGTGTCATCCACAGATCCCCAATATGAGTGTGTCATCCGCAGATCCCCCATAACAGTGTGTCATCCACAGATCCCCAATAACAGTGTGTCATCCGCAGATCCCCAATAACAGTGTGTCATCCGCAGATCCCCAATAACAGTGTGTCATCCGCAGATCCCCAATAACAATGTGTCATCCGCAGATCCCCAATAACAATGTGTCATCCACAGATCCCCCATAACAGTGTGTCATCTGCAGATCCACCATAACAGTGTGTCATCCGCAGATCCCCAATAACAGTGTGTCATCCACAGATCCCCAATAACAGTGTGTCATCCACAGATCCCCAATAACAGTGTGTAATCCACAGATCCCCAATAACAGTGTGTCATCCGCAGATCCCCCATAACAGTGTGTCATCCACAGATCCCCCATAACAGTGTGTCATCCACAGATCCTCCATAAGAATGTGTCATCTGCAGATCCACCATAATAGTGTGTCATCCGCAGATCCCCAATAACAGTGTGTCATCCGCAGATCCCCAATAACAGTGTGTCATCCGCAGATCCCCCAAAACATTGTGTCATCCGCAGATCCCCAATAACAGTGTATCATCCACAGATCCCCCATAACAGTGTGTCATCCGCAGATCCACCATAACAGTGTGTCATCCGCAGATCCCCAATAACAGTCTGTCATCCGCAGATCCCCAATAACAGTGTCATCCGCAGATCCCCAATAACAGTGTATCATCCGCAGATCCCCCATAACAGTGTGTCATCCGCAGATCCCCAATAACAGTGTGTCATCCGCAGATCCCCAATAACAGTGTGTCATCCGCAGATCCCACATAACAGTGTGTCATCCGCAGATCCCCAATAACAGTGTGTCATCCGCAGATCCCCCATGACAGTGTGTCATCCGCAGATCCCCAATAACAGTGTGTCATCCGCAGATCCCCAATAACAGTGTGTCATCTGCAGATCCCCAATAACAGTGTGTCATCCGCAGATCCCCAATAACAGTGTGTCATCCGCAGATCCCCAATAACAGTGTGTCATCCGCAGATCCCCAATAACAGTGTGTCTTCTGCAGATCCCCCATAACAGTGTATCATCCACAGATCCCCCATAACAGTGTATCATCCGCAGATCCCCCATAACAGTGTGTCATTCGTAGATCCCCCATAACAGTGTGTCATCCGCAGATCCCCCATAAAAGTGTGTCATTCGTAGATCCCCCATAACAGTGTGTCATCCGCAGATCCCCCATAACAGTGTGTCATTCGCAGATCCCCCATAACAGTGTGTCATCCGTAGATCCCCAATAACAGTGTGTCATCTGCAGATCCCCCATAACAGTGTGTCATTCGTAGATCCCCAATAACAGTGTGTCATTCGCAGATCCCCCATAGCAGTGTATCATCCGTAGATCCCCCATAACAGTGTGTCATCTGCAGATCCCCAATAACAGTGTGTCATCCGCAGATCCCCAATAACAGTGTGTCATCCACAGATTTCCCATAACGGTGTGCAATCTGTAGATCCCCTCCATAACAGTGTGCAATCTGTAGATCCCCTCCATAACAGTGTGCAATCTGTAGATCCCCTCCATAACAGTGTGCAATCTGTAGATCCCCTCCATAACAGTGTGCAATCTGTAGATCCCCCATAACAGTGTGCAATCTGTAGATCCCCCATAACAGTGTGTAATCTGTAGATACCTTTCATAACAGTGCGTCATCCGCAGATCCTCAGTAACAGTGTATAGAGCCCCTCATAACCGCATGCCATCCATAGAGCCCCCTAGTAACAGTGAGTCATCCGCAGATCCCCCATAACAATATGTAATCTGTAGATCCCCTCCATAACAGTGCGTCATCCACATATCCTCAATAACAGTGTGTAATCTGTAGATCCCCTTTATGACAGTGTGCCATCCACAGAGCCCCTCATAACCGTGTGCCATATGTGGATCCTCCATAACAGCGTGCCATCTGTAGATCATTCCTATAACTGTGTCATCTGTAGATCCCCCATAGCAGTATGCCATCCATAGATCCCTCTCATAACAGTGTGCCATCTGTAGATCCCCCATAGCAGTGTGCCATCCATAGATCCCTCTCATGACAGTGTGCCACCTGTAGATCCTCTCCATAACAGTGTGTCATCTGTAGATCCACTCCATAACAGTGTGCCATCTGTAGATCCACTCCATAACAGTGTGTCATCTGTAGATCCCCCATAACAGTGTGTAATCTGTAGATCCCTCTCATGACAGTGTGCCATCTGTAGATCCACTCCATGACAGTGTGCCATCTGTAGATCCACTCCATGACAGTGTGCCATCTGTAGATCCCCCATAACAATATGTCATCCGCACATATCCCCATAAGGCCGGCTTCACACGAGCGTGACGGGCTCCGCTGCGGAATATTCCGCAGTAAAGCCCGTCACGGCGCCCCCCAGAGACCCCATACTTACCAGCGGAAGATAGCATGAAGACGCTTCCCCGCCCACCGCGTCACATGACGCGGCTGGCCGTGTCATGTGACGCGGCGGCCACGTCATATGACGCGGCGGCGGTAGGCGGGGAAGCGTTTTCACGCTATCTTCCGCTGTGTTACAGCGGGAGATAGCGTGAACGGACGGCTTCCATTGACTGCAATGGAAGACGTCAGCGCGTACACCCGCAGCAAATAGAGCATGCTGCGGGTGAGGACGGGAGATTTCACGGTGCGAAATTCCGCGGTGGAATTACGCATCGTGAGCATGGAGCTATTAGGTTCAATAGAACCTAATAGCTGCGGGCAACGCAGCGGATTTTTGCCGCGAATTTACACGGCGTAAATCCGTTCGTGGGAAGGAGGCCTTACAGTGTGCCATCTGTAGATCCTCCATAACAGGGTGCCATCTGTAGATCATTCCTATAACTGTGTCATCTGTAGATCCCCCATAACAGTGTGCCATCTGTAGATCCCCCATAACAGTGTGCCATCTGTAGATCCCCCATAACAATATGTCATCCGTACATATCCCCATAACGGTGTGCCATGCAGTGAAACGCGGTAGTAATCATGCCGACCCACAGAATAAAGCTAGGCCTCATGCACACGGCCGGGTCGGATTCCAACTGCGAGATTTTCACAGCGGGATGTGACCCGTGCCCCTGCAGGGACCCGTGACTTACCTGTCCAGCGTCTTCTCTGCTCTGCGATGTGCCGGCTGGCGCACAACCGCACCTGTGCAGAGCCGGCGTATCAGAAATAGGACATGCCGCATTTTGCCACTGCATGGATCTTCCATGATCACAATCGCAGCTGTCTGCATGGGACTGCGCGCCCGTATGCGATCCTATGGCAGCGTGCAACGGTGGGAATTCCCCACGGAATTTCTGTCCACGGGCATTGGGCTGATCATGTTATTTTTCCTACAGTGTGTACGCCGTAGAAACAAGAACACCACAAAGATGGCGGACGTTCATCTTTTTTTACATTTCTTTCCACTTAGAATTTTTTAAACGTTTCTTAGCGCATTATATGGCAGATCATATAGTAACATCCAAAGATACATCTCAGCCCGCAAAAACCAACCGCCGACGCCTGCGCTGATGGAAAGAGTTATGATTTTGTGGGGAGGAAAAAAAGGGCCGCGTCCTTACGGGGTTAATGATTTTGGGAGACATCAGAGGATCTTTTAGGACTGTTTTTCTTCCTGCCTCATTTCATTTTATGATCAGCTAAAACAATGGGGGAGGAGGGGCAGAATAATCCAGATGGGGGCTGATAGCAGATAACAGCAGCACAGAGGAGATCAGTTACATTGCTTGGTTGTTGCGTTGTTTGGTTGTTAAAGAAGCTCTGGGGCGCCCCCTATGTTTCTCTTCTGTGTAATGGTGAATGTCCAATACAGACCCCATATGGTTATAAGAAGCGACATAACTGCAGGACGTGACGCCAGTGCAATGTGAAAATCCCACGTTCAGCGATGCGACGCTCTTGCAGAACACAGCGCACTCGCAGTGAACATCGCATTTCTACAAGTACGTGATCGGCCCGAGTTTCTCGGACCAATATTGGGCTCCCCTGTGTGAATGCACCCTTCACGAAGCGTATGCGCATTTGTGTGGGCATGAGCGTAGCTTGTTTACAGAACGAATTACACTTTTTTGCGTGACCGAAATGCGTGTGATAATCTGCTAATGTGAACGAACCCCTCTGAATCAATGGTTTCTATTCTCTGTGTAATGCGCCTGCAAAGCCGGCCCTCGGTGCCTTAACACAGGACAACTCAACTGTCATGTGATTCGACTCTCAAAATAGTCGCCAAAGCGTGCGAATGACCGATGTTTGTGAGGTTTTACACGGAGTGATTGTTGTTCACTTGTGAATCGAGTATTTACACGAAATATCACTAGCGGACTAGTTGGGGGATTTGTGGTACTTGGGGGAGCGTCTATATGAGATTTTGACCCCTCCACAGCCCACACTCATTGTGGTTCAACTGGTCTCTTGCACGCATTTTGAGACCCCCTATAAGCATTAAGGGACCTGTCACACAATTAGTCCCGCAGACAATGTTATCTCTACGGGGCTTGATAAAATCTGCGTGTTTTTCCTTCAAATCTGCAAGATTAAACGCTGCAGCGGAAAAGCCTTCTGCCGCTGAACGAAGGGCGTCTTGTGGAATTGATGCAGGTTTCCAACGTACAAGAGGTGTAATGTCGCCATTAACGTCTGCGGAACAGAAAAACGTAAGAAATTCCGAATTGACAAAGTCTGCACCTGCGCTGCGCCCCGCAAACAATCCCGTACCGTGTGAGGGGTTACTAAATGGGGGGCAACATGTAAGAAAAAGGGAGCCATTCAGTGTTTGGGCGAGGCGTGCAGTAAACAAGCGTTCATCTCCCTGCAAAGTTGTTGGCAAGCCGTTGAAAGACAAATCTTCCGGAACCCCTCCCACGGGACGGAATTGTTCGCAGGACGCAGCGCAGATGCGGATTCTGTTGAGAATGTGTTCTGCGTAACAACTGCGAAATATCTTGGATTTTTCTACATTGACTTGAATTGCGGAATTCCATCTCCTGATTGGTAGACATGGGCGACCACAATTCCACGCGACGCCCTTAACTCTGCAGCAGATTGCGGTTTTGAACTAAAGACGCGCAGATTTTAACAAGCGCGGAATTCGAGCCCCAGAGGGATAACATTGTGATGCAGAAATGTTCACACGGACTGATTCCGTCCCGTGTGAAAGTTCCCGTACCTGCTTACCCCAAGGGATAATTCATCAACCAGTGACTATTTTTAGGTGAGCTGAAACGACACGACTAGTGAACGTATTCTCGGTTGGTGGCCGTGGTTACGTGGAATAACTGCAGCTTATATTCCCTCCGTCGAGCGACTATTCGGATGATAGTTGTCCCCTGTAAAGGCACCCTGATTCACATGGACGTGCCCAGACTGCTGCTGGGTGTGCCTTCCAGAAGACTATGTACTGTATATAGTGGCACCAGGTGTGGCGCATACATAATGATCCTAGCTGTTCGCTCCGGGCGCTGCGTTCCGAGAGGAGTTGTGTCTGATGGTGCGGCCCCTTCGGGAGAAATTTCTATGATAGTTGCCGACATTCACGTACTCAAGCTGGCATCACACCGGCGCATTTGCATTCGCAAAACTTACGCTCTCCATACGCAGAGAGTAGAGCGCATTGATTTCAGTGGGTTCATTCACGTGCGCTTATTTTCCTGCGCATTTTGGTTGCGCAAAAAAAAAAAAAAAAAAAACACAGCATGTTCTAATTCCCCACGGAATTCAATGGGGATGCGCGAATGTGCACAAAATACGGTCGGAGATCCGTGGAGCGCTGCAGAAATAAGAACACATTAGACTAATTAGTCATTGCTCGTTCTGTAAATACGCAGCACTCAAGCGAGCACACGTTCGCAAACGCTCGTGTGAAGGGGGTGAGTGATTCTTTTAGGCTAACTACACACAGGTGAGTGAGAGTTTCTCGGCCCGATATTGCGGTCGCCGACATGCGTTTTAATGCCGATTTCCTGGCAAAAACGCCTCCCATCACTTCTGTGAAGTAGCGATCCTCCAGCGCGGCTTTCAGGCACGAAAACTTCAGCCGAAAATCACGACCATCATCAGTATTGGATTTTAATGCATTCATTCAGATGGCTGATGTTTAGTCGGCCGAAAATGATAGGTCTCGCCTTATTTTTTGGCCGTGATCAGCCGGCAGCTCCCATAGAAGCCTATAGGAGATGCAGGCAAGCGGAGGGGGAGGGGAAGCGCTGTCAAACTATGTCAGCTGGCTCTGTTAAGCCAGTTGAAGGGTTTATGCTGCCTGAAGGAATTCCGGCAGGTGAATGGGCAGGAAAATATGAGATTTGGTCGCAGCTTTCTCTCATTCATTCATTTTTCGGCCGTGATGCGGCCTGCCAAAAAACGCAAAGCCCATGCGAAAGAATTGCCGTTCGCACGTGTGCAGCGTATAATCGCCGGAAAGAATATTTTTCGGCAATCACGACCAGAGCTAGAAAGCGTATTCTCGTCTGTTCCTACTTTTCAAACTATCTTTTTTGGCCATCGTATATGTGTTGGCGCGTATTTCAGTCGCGTATGTTTGATTTTCTGCGGATTGCCGTTTTTACGCGCTGTAAAATCGCCCATGCGAACGAATATATTGCGAACTAACGCCTCAGATGGTCACGTTTATACGATTGGGTGTAAAAACACGCCGTATATGCGCTCGTGTGAATGCACCCTAAGGGTGTTATTAAAAAAAAATGGATTTCACTTATTTGATGCGATTGCAATCCGTTTTTATCACATGTAACCATGGTAACCATAAAAAATTAAAACATGTAAGAATGTTTAATTACATTCATTAAGCATTTTTTTTACTTACATAAAATAAGATTCAAAACGGATGAAAATAATGTGGAAAATCCATCTTTGTCGCGTTTAACCAGTTGGAAATTGTAGGGAAATAAATCGCAGAAACACATTAAAAATCTTTTTAAAAAGTGCGCCAAAAATTGTCCGAAGCGTGACATTTCTGCATCACAATGTCATCCCTATGGGGCTTGAATCCGCACCTATGAAAAATTCTGCATGTCTTTCCTTCAAAAAGGCAAGATTAAATTCCGCAGCAAATGAACTTTCTGCCGTGGAATTAAGGACGCGCAATTTCTGCATGTCTTGCGATCGTACAGGACTTGTGCTTTTTTTCACCTGTGTAAATGCAGTCTAATGCATTCCGGCAGTGAGAGGGTTAATGGCAGCTGCAGCATCCTCAGTGGGTGGAGGGAGCAGCTGCGGGGCTTGTTCTCACCTGCACAGAGTCTGCTCTGCGCTGGTCACTTCTGCTGCCTCCTCTGCACTGAGCGCCTCTCTCCCAGGTGAGGCTCCCACACTTCATGGTTGTTGTACTTTGTTACATTGTAGCAATGTTTTGTTATGTTTCCTCCTCTGTTGATACTTTGATGTTTGGGTGTTTAGTTCTTGTGATGATACTTTGTTGACTTCTGCTCTTGCTTTCTGATGACCCGAAGGGTTGTGAGTTACTTTATGCTTTAGCTCTATGGAGTGAGGGTTCGGGAGAGGAAAGGGTTACGAGGATGTTTATGGAGAGGCCAAAATGAGTTAAATGTTTGTTTTATTCTGTGTGTGCGGATGGGTTACTATTTATCCAATAATGAGATGGCTACAGAAGCGGATGGCGCTGGACAATTACTTACATAGCAATTGCCTACAGGCATAGTGCAGCGATATCCCTGCACAAGGTGGACGACCGTAGAGGCTTTTAGAGCATTCGATAACCTGCAGCGGCCGAACTTTAAGGTGAATTTTGTCGCATTTATCGCTATTTTGTCACATTCAGAAAAACTCAAAGTTAACCATTATGTGCTGAGCTGTGTATCTAAGCTTACTAGATGTGATACAACTGGCCCAGCTGGCTGTATCTAATCATGTTATGTGCAAAACGGTCTGCTGAGCTGCTGAATCCAGACTACAATGTGGGCTACAGTCTTCTAAACTGATGTATCTAAGCCTCTAGGGTGGGCTACAGTCTTCTAAACTGATGTATCTAAGCCTCTAGGGTGGGCTACAGTCTTCTAAACTGATGTATCTAAGCCTCTAGGGTGGGCTACAGTCTTCTAAACTGATGTATCTAAGCCCTCCAGGGTGGGCTACAGTCTTCTAAACTGATGTATCTAAGCCCTCCAGGGTGGGCTACAGTCTTCTAAACTGATGTATCTAAGCCTCTGGGGTGCAGCAAGAGCCACAAAAAGGCTATATCTAAGCCTGCAGTGTGCTATAGGATCTCCCGAGCGGCTGTATATAAGCCTGTAATAGGGTCTGCTGTGCTGCTGTATCTAAGCCTGCAGTGTGGGCTACAGTCTTCTAAACCACTGTATCTAAGCCTGCAATAGGGTCTGCCGAGCGCCTGTATATAACTCAGTAGGGTGGGCTATGGTCCACTGCGTGGCTGTATCTAAGCTTGCAGCATGGAATAGGCTTTGCCAAGCGGCTGTATCTAACCCTGCAGTGGGGGCTACAGGCTTCTAAACCGCTGTATCTAAGCCTGCGGCATGCAATGGGGTCAGCCGAGCGGCTGTATCTAAGCCTGCAGCATGCAATGGGGTCAGCCGAGCGGCTGTATCTAAGCCTGCGGCTAGCAATGGGGTCAGCCGAGCGGCTGTATCTAAGCCTGTGGCTAGCAATGGGGTCAGCCGAGCGGCTGTATCTAAGCCTGCGGCTAGCAATGGGGTCAGCCGAGCGGCTGTATCTAAGCCTGCGGCTAGCAATGGGGTCAGCCGAGCGGCTGTATCTAAGCCTGCGGCTAGCAATGGGGTCAGCCGAGCGGCTGTATCTAAGCCTGCGGCTAGCAATGGGGTCAGCCGAGCGGCTGTATCTAAGCCTGCGGCTAGCAATGGGGTCAGCCGAGCGGCTGTATCTAAGCCTGCAGCATGCAATGGGGTCAGCCGAGCGGCTGTATCTAAGCCTGCAGCATGCAATGGGGTCAGCCGAGCGGCTGTATCTAAGCCTGCAGCATGCAATGGGGT
The DNA here is from genome assembly GCF_035609145.1 of Eleutherodactylus coqui. NCBI lineage: Eukaryota > Metazoa > Chordata > Amphibia > Anura > Eleutherodactylidae > Eleutherodactylus > Eleutherodactylus coqui. Next base: position 22,935,143 of record NC_089842.1, on the reverse strand, counting down.
CAGCCGAGCGGCTGTATCTAAGCCTGCAGCTAGCAATGGGGTCAGCCGAGCGGCTGTATCTAAGCCTGCAGCTAGCAATGGGGTCAGCCGAGCGGCTGTATCTAAGCCTGCAGCTAGCAATGGGGTCAGCCGAGCGGCTGTACCTAAGCCTGCAGCATGCAATGGGGTCAGCCGAGCGGCTGTACCTAAGCCTGCAGCATGCAATGGGGTCAGCCGAGCGGCTGTACCTAAGCCTGCAGCATGCAATGGGGTCAGCCGAGCGGCTGTATCTAAGCCTGCAATGGGGTCAGCCGAGCGGCTGTATCTAAGCTTGCAGCATGCAATGGGGTTATCCTATTCCGGTACATGAAATACACATTACATGCGTGTTTACTGCATCCGAGTATTATACGCAGGCTAGGTACGGCCCTCTGTGTGAGCCCAAACCCTGACGTGCTACGCGCCTGTGCTGCCCCCTGCTGGCTTGGCACTCACTGCACTTGTTCCAGGCACAGCGGACACCGATCCCCTCCCACCTGCACTCCTCACAGTGTAGGATTGTATTACCTCACTGCGCTGTCATCGGTCGACTCAGAGCGTCCGCAGCTGGAAACGCGTCTGCAAGTTGTTTGTTTTAACCTCTTTGGGAACCCTGTTCCAACAGCTGTAAGGGGCAAAGACCCAAAAGGTGAGAACTGCTTAAAGGGGCGCTCCAGTGGTTAACTTATTTTTCTGATTAACTATGTAGCTATCCCCCCCCCCCCCTCTCTATCTGAAGTGTGTGTGCAATAAAAAAGAATATATACTAATTTAATCGGCTACTGTTATCTTGGTTGTTTCTGTCTTAATCTCAGAGCCTCTTTCTCCTCAGATGGTCATGTGATCTCCATTCTTATCAGCTCAGATCTACTTGGGATTATGCTGTCTGAAACTAGTCAATTTCTCAGCCTGTGTGATATTACATGCACCAACCACAAACTGCCTACAGGGGGACACAGACCCTCCTATCACAGTTATAGATGATGATGATTAGAGGCTCCTGTCACACAGTTGGAATAGAGGAGATCACAGCTCATCCTCCTGACTGTATAATAATGCTCTGCAGCTTATTTGGGTAAATATAGAAGGTAATGATTAAACTGCCCCCCCCCCCTCCCCCTCTCCACAGCAGGCAAAAATAGTATAGCCCCAAGCTAATGCTGATCCATGGGTTTACATCGGGATGGGGGGGGGGGGGGATTTTTTGTGTAACGGAATATCCATGGCATTAACAGTAGCAGCAAAGTAGATAAGATTTTGAAAATGTTGTCCACATGCTGCGGAAATGATCCGCAGAAAGCCCGTGCGGATATTGACGTGTGGTGCGCAGTTTAATTCCGCTGCATGTCAGTTGTATCGCTGCTTATGGAACTTCACAATGAGGGGTGAATTCTGCACCAAATGCTGCAGGTTTGAGGCTAACCTTCTGTTTCGGATCTGCCGCAGATTGTTCACTGAGGATATTCCGCAGCATATCAGCGCTGTGTGACCCCTGACCTTAATGTCCACCTATTATCAACTCCACCCCCCTTGACATGCAGAATGGAGCACCTGTGCTGCAGCCTTATCCCTATTGGCAGATATGTTGTCCATGGCCACTAGTACCCGCTGCTCTCTGAGGAAAGTGCTGTACTTCTCGGGTGCTAAAGTTACGTAAAGCGCTCCCAGGACGTCCCTCCGCAACCCTCTGTCCAGCATAATACTGCTTTATCCGGCCCGTCCGCACTCGCTGCTGGTGAGTCTCCTCGGCCGCCCTTCTCAGGCTTTGAAATGCAAATGCCGCTTTTGTAAATTTATCTAGGGCACAATACAAATGCCAAGCCCTGTGCCAGAATCCTGTCCAGGCACTTCGTTAAGGCTTCAGGCTAACGAGCTGAACGTTTCCTAAAACACTTGGCATCTGTGAAAGGGTCTCCCTGTCCTTGTGCACCCCCCTGCCCCTTCCTCCATAACTGGCCTTCATTCCTTCCTTCCCTCTTGCAACTGAAAAAGCTATCTTCACCTCCTCTTAAAGGCGTTGTCCGGGGTTAGACAAACATGGCTGCTTTCTTCCAAACACACCCTTGTCCCTGGGTTGTCTGGTAATGCAGCTCGGCTCTCATTCACTTCAATGGAGCTGAGCTGCAATACCGTACACAACCCACAGACAAGGGTGGCGCTGTGTTTGGAAGAAAGCAGCCATGCTTTTCTAATCCTGAACAACCTTTTTAAGGAGCAACTGAAGTTTGAATGTGTTTTCCATGAAGCAATAGTATAGTTGAAAATGAGAAAACTTTAATAGTTTTACAGCAAACATCTTTCTTCCATCAGACTCTTCTTACCTCCTTCTGTATTGATCACTCACTCCAAATGTGTGTAAAAAATCCGTACACAAGTCTGTAAGCTGAGATCAGATTACACTTAGTGCCGGTAGAAGTCTATGTGGTGAGGAGTAGCCACATAGAAACGGAACACTTTTTCTACAAGCAGCAGTGTTTCTCTCTCACTTCAGGGCTGTATTCACAGCTACACTGCTCAGTACTGCTGTATAATGTCCTCCATGATGCTGTTATGAATGAATGTCCTATAACGAGGGAGAAGTGCCGGATCTCTTCGGTGTGCAGTGTATTGAGACGACATAACAGCAATCTACACCAACCAGCTTTGAGATGACTACATCCTGCTTTACTACATATGCCGTGTATTGAGACGACGTAACAGCTAGCCTACACCCACCAGCTCTGGGAAGACTGAGAGTAAGGCCACCTGCACACAAACGGATTTCTGCTGTGGGATCTGCGGCGGCAGGCGGTGCAGTAAGTACAGTTCATAGCATGCTGTGGGAAATCGCTTTTTCCTGCCCACGAGCAGAAATCAACTGCGTTTTCTGCTCAAGGAGGAAACCGCCCAGCATGCTCTATTTTTGCGTGGATCCCTTCCATTAAAGTCAATAGAAGCCGTCCGACCCCCGACCTGTCCACAATTAGCATTCTAAAATCTGTATTGTGCGTGGCCGACGGCTCACTGCGACCATCCGCAGTACAGAAAAAGGAGAAAGAACCCAGGTACGCAGGGTCGTCGGCCGGGGTCAGAGTCGGAATCCACTGCAGGTAACCCGCATGCAGAATCCGCCTCTGCTGTGTGCAGATGTCCTTAGAGATGATCCCTGCGGAGCGTAATCTGGTGATGAACACAGAATACCCCATATAATGACCAGAAATGGTGTCATCCCTCATATACACACCGTTTACTCTTAAGGGTCATCTGGAAATTGACTCCTCTTAGTGTTTCCATATCTAATACATTACAAGTCGCATGTAGAAATAATTGACATTAGCAATGCAGTCACTGAGTACATACATCTGGTGTTATACTCCAGAGCTGCACTCACTATTCTGCTGGTGGTCACTGTGTACATACATTACTTATCCTGTACTGCTCCGGAGTTAGATCCTGTATTATACTCCAGAGCTGCACTCATTATTCTGCTGGTGGAGTCACTGTGTACATACATTACTTATCCTGTACTGATCCTGAGTTACATCCTGTATTATACTCCAGAGCTGCACTCACTATTCTGCTGGTGGAGTCACTGTGTACATACATTACTTATCCTGTACCGATCCTGAGTTACATCCTGTATTATACTCCAGAGCTGCACTCACTATTCTTCTGGTGGAGTCACTGTGTACATACATTACTTATCCTGTACTGATCCGGAGTTACATCCTGTATTATACTCCAGAGCTGCACTCACTATTCTTCTGGTGGAGTCACTGTGTACATACATTACTTATCCTGTACTGATCCGGAGTTACATCCTGTATTATACTCCAGAGCTGCACTCACTATTCTACTGGTAAAGTCACGGTGTACATACATTACTTAGGTAACGACGATATAGGTAGCTATATATGTAGCTATGTACTAAATGCATGGGGGTTAAATAAGCGGCTTACCCCGAACACAGACAGCGCTGGAAAGATCAGCCTGCAGGGAAGGCGAGGCGGCGGCAGGGGTGCTGGCGGTGCAGGATAAGACATGTAACGTGTTGGTCTTGAGAGGGGCGGAGGTCCCCGGAGGGGATGAACTCTTGTTCTGTGCAGCATCAGCTCATTATAGCAGAGCGCCTCTTTAATTTAAGATATCCGATCTGCTGCAGGCGCACGGACAAACCTGCCGCACAATCCACGTGTTTTGGGGCTCTTTCACTTGGAACGACTGGACGACCAACAATGATTTATTCTCTTCTCGTTCCTCATTTGTCTTATGCAGGCATGAAAACCTGAGGATAATCGTCCTGTTCGCCGGCAGTCGTTCATCTATGAAGGACTGCCTGTTCACTCTGAATGGCGTCGGGCAGCTGGTGTGAACGTTCAGGAACCGTAATCTTTGGGACGACTGTTGGGCACTTAGAGACTCAGTAACCTACTTTTGAGCCTTATGAGCTTATGGGATGAAAGTAGGTGACCCGTTGAGTCCAGGGATGCAAGTCCCCCTGACAGATGATCACTCAAAAGTCGCTCAAATGACAGTAACTGACAGTTTTGAGTGATCATTTTTGCAGAGTCTATAGTAGCTAAGTAGCTGCTTAGGAGCTATGCAGGCGGAGCGGGACACCGCTGCTATCGCTTGGTGAACAATACAGCTGTTTTGCATAAGCAAACAGCTGTATTGTCCTGCTGTAAACTACCAGTGGGACACGGACTGTCAGAATCTTATCAGCACTGCTGACTGTGATAACAGCCTGTACCGCTGATAAGAGTTCATTGCTTAATTCAAGAAAACTAGAATTGAGCGAGAACCGCATTGTGCACGAAAATTGCATTTGGATCCAACGATTCTCGCTCAAAAGACGGCTTTGACCGAGAATCGTTGGGTCTAAATGGGCCTTAAAGGCTGTAGTGGTGAATTTGAGCACTGACAGCGGGGAAAGTATAACACTTATCCCCCGATTCGAGGGGTCACCTACTTTCAGCCCAAATAGGGCTCAAAGTAGCGAAGCCTCTCTAAGTGGCAACAGTTGCCCCATGTAAAAGGCCCCTTAGTCTGGGGGCTGAAGTGCAGCAGAATGTCTGCAGCGGACAGCCGGTCTCCAAACCCCCCCCCCCCCCCATTTGATGTGGAATTGTCGCAAATTTGCTCTTCGCAGTCCTGCGAAAAACTTGCAGCCGCATGTAAAATGTGGGGGCTGGGCAGCAGATTTGGTGTAAAGTTGCACTAAGTGTTAATCCACCTTAAGTCTCAGACGGCTGCAGTACGATACGTTACATTAATTCCCCCCCCCGCAATCCAAACTGCACCTGGGGCACATACTCCCTCCCCACCCCTTGTCCATCTACGCTCTCCTGCCTGTTACTTGGTCAGGTGTCCCCAGTGAATAGAATTCTACTACGGTGTAACTGCTACTTTCAGACGACAGGTGTTCGGCTCCGACTCCGCATGTCTGAGGCGGCCATACAGAACGCCGAGTATTCGGTTACTTCAAGGAATCATTGTGTCTGTGAGAACACAAAGGGAGCGGGACTATTGGGAGGGGGTACCTGGACTGGGGCACCCGGGGACTGCGGAGGGTGGTCTACGGCTGTATTGCTGTTCCCTTAAAGGAAAAGTTTGGGTTCGGCAGATAAGCGATATGTACTGCATGATAAGTTCTACAATGTATCCATGTACATTCTGCAAGCTGTGTGGCTTTCAAGATCTCTGCTTGCTGTCATTTAGTAGGAACATTCATCACTTATTACGTAGTGCCAGTCTGACTATAATGAGCGCTTCTGTCCATCATGTGACCAGAGAATATGTGAGTAAACCTGTATGATGCATGAAATCAATGGGGTTGCCGCGGTTTTTGTTTTTTGTTTTACGTGCGTGAAAAGCGCAATAGAACGTGTCGGTCGGTGAAAATCCTTCGCATTTCATGGTCAGACTGCATGTGCTCATGTAAAAGGAAGCCTACATAAAGAGAAATACATTACCTACAGGCCCGGTCCGGGGGTCTCACGCCGCTCTCCGGAAGTCCGCGCTGTTCCAGCAGTCCTAGCCACTCGTACCTCATCACTTTCTGGTGATGGGATTCATAAATCCCGCCTCCAGGAAGCAATGTCTGTGATTGGCTGAGCGTGGCACTCTAGTACCAATCAATGCAGCACTTGATGAACCAATCACAGCCATTGCATTGTGGAGGCGGGATTTATGAATCCCATCACCAGAAAGTGGTGATGTGTGAGTGGCTAGGACTGCCCGAACAGAACGGACCTCGGGAGAGCGGTGTGAGGGACCCGAACCACGCCTGTATAAATAAATCTGGGCTCCACAACCTGATGGCTATTGATTGGCTGAGCCTCAGTGTTTGAAGAACCAATCAATGCAGCGCTGGATGAATCAATGCAATGGCTGCATTGATTGGCTGAGCGTGGCACTCAAGAGCCAATCACAAACATCGCTTCCTGGAGGCAGGATTTATGAATCCTGTCACCAGGAAGTGATGTTGTACTAGGAGTGAAGAACAGCGTGGACCGCGGCTGCTAGGTAAGCACATTTGGGGCTCTCGCTCAGATGCCATTTTTCTATCTAACACATGCCTTTTTTTTTTTTTTTTTTTTTTTTATGCGTGGTAATTGTATTTTGAGGTAATGCATTTTTCACACAAATTGCATCGCAGCAAAAGTCGCAGGTTTCTCGGACTGATTTGCATGCAAACGTACCCTTAGACTGCTATTTATAGGTGCCAAGTGGGTGCCACTTGTGTCTTCCTGACAGCTGCAGCCTGACAATTGGCGCTATTACATGAGCATTAATGGCGTTCGTATAATAGCGCCCTTAGATGCACTTATTTTTCAAGGACGTTTGAATGTCTTAAAGGGGACATGACGCGCGGTAATGTTTTCCCTGGCAGGTTCTGTTGTAACCCGTCTTCTTACAGTTGCCTCACACTTAATGAGACGCGCCGGTAATAACCAGTCAGCACCAGCCGCAGATAAATGGTAACAATGTTGCAATAAAGACAAGTTTACGCAGGGCGAGCCGTGGATGGGAGCTGAACTCGCTACAGTAATCCCTGTCTAATCCCAAATGTTAACTTTGCCCGGTGGATGGACTTTAGAAGCCACAGATGTGTAAGATTAGGCCTCCCCGTGGGGCACTAGAGCTGTACCTGTTGGGAGGAGGAGTTAAAGGGCAGGTTTCTCTATAGCTGGTTTTAGGTTCGGGAATAGAATACTAAATAGGCAGTGAAAACTGACAGAACTAAATAGATCTCTGCCGGGCATTACCAACTTTTGTGTCACTCAGGGTCTTTGGAGAGCGGGGTTACTGTGAGCTAAATTGGGCTAATTCTGCATAGCTGCTTGTAATTTGGAGAGCAGCCATGGTTCTTCATTGACTCCTCTCTAAATGTTCCTTCCGCGTTCCGTCTTGTACTAATCCCGGCCTTGTTTCTAGCATTTCTTCCTCTTTGTCCTCAGGTTTCCTTTCTCTTTTCTCTTCCTTTCTGCAGATTTTTTCGTTTGCTCCTAGTGTTCCCCCAGTAACCCCCAGACCTGCTGCAGCCATGCCGTTACTATGGAGAGTCCTGAGACTTGTCTAACAAACGTCCAACATCCTAGAGATGACACCCATTGTGTGAAGGGAAATTATATACATTTCAAAATTGTCGTCCCCCCCCGTCCCCCCCCCCCCCAAAAAAAAAAAAAAAAAAAAAAAGGTTTTTAACAAACTTTCAGCTCTTTGCAAAAATAATAATATCTGGTGGGCCACAGAAGAGTAGCCCGTCACCATGCCGATTTTTAGTGTCGGGCTGCTTCTCCGTGGCCACCCGGTATGATGAGATTTAATTTAACACAAAATGCCACTTTTATGACTCCTGCAGCCTCTGGATTATTCACCCCCTTCATGACAAGTGTCTTTAGTATTTAGTAGAGCACCTTTGCTGTTATGACTGCTGCAGACGTGATGCAGCCTAACAGTAACTTCTAACAGTGTTGCTGAGGGATCTTAGCCTGTTCCTCATGGGCGGTGGCCTCCAGCTCACTAATACTCTTGTGTTTGCGTGCTGTACTGGTCGTCTTCAGAGTCTCCCAGGACTTCTTCTGAAGCCAGGCCTTTGTGGGCTTTGAGGGGTTGTTGTCCTTCTGTAAGCTGCAGCTTCCTTACAGAAGGTGAGGTTCCCTCAAAGAATTTCCTGATGCTTGATCAAATCCATCTTGTCCTCCGCACACTACAGGTCTCATGCTCCAGGACAGCACCAAGCCACCGCCATGCCTCACTGTAGATGGTGTTCTTCGCAGCATGTGCTTCATTCTTCTTCCCCCAGACATCCCGCAGATCCGTAGGCCTGTGGCTTGTTTGTGAGCATATTGCAGGCCGCGTTCCTTGTGCTTTTGGGTCAGTAGAGGTGGAAGTTTGGAGTTCGGACATGAAGACCTTCGGCGTTGAGTGAGTATGCTCCATACTGTGCAAACTAAGACCTTGGTGCTGCCGTCAGCAGATCTTGCTGCAGGTCTTTTGCAGTCGCTCGAGGGTTTTGACGACCTGCCTCCTCAGGAATCTGGTGATGGCTCCCTCTTTCTGCCAAGTCCAGGTAGTGCACCCAGCGTTCCTTAACTTTTGAACTTGTGAACTGCTTCCAGCTGTATCTGTAGGAACATTCAGTGCCTTCGCTATCTTTTTTTATTTTTTATTTTATTTTATTTTTTGTATCCTTTTTCTTTGTTTTGTGTAAATCAGTTATTTCTTAACTTTTTGGACAGTTCCATCGACTTAGGCATTCACACTTTACATTTTTTTGGATGTTTCTGAACCACAGCAAAAAGCTTTAGCAAAAAACATACGACATGCAGTTTGTTTGGTTACTATCCAAAAATGCAAAATAAGAATGCAACAAACCATGAAGTGAGAACCCACCCTAAGAAATATGAATAGCATACAATCAAACGGCAGTCATACAAAGCCCTCGCCAGTCCAGATATTTTATCTCGAGCACACCTGTTGCAACTAATGAAGTCCTTGATTCGTTACATCAGGTGTACTTGAGACACCTGATGCATTTGATTTGCCAATGTGTTCTCTAATGAGGGATAAATAATTCGAAGACTATTTAGCTATTTAAAATGTTCTTTAGCTTTATTTGCCAAATTTACAATATTTCAGCCTTTTTTGAGAAAAATCAATTTATAATCGGGGTTGAATAATTTTGATTGCAACTGTATGTATAGAGAGTATGTGTATATGTGTGAATCGGCCAAATTCAGCTGCAGGAATAGCAGACATCATGGGGGTTTCTCGTGAACGTGTTTGTGCCATTATCCATGAACATCTGAACATGTAGAAGCGATCTGCACAGTGGGTCCCCAAATGTTTGACAACAGATCAGAAAAGCATGTGAGTGAAAACTTCCCGGTCCGTTTGTTAGCGTTTCCGGACTGATAAGAACTTCCTGGATCGACTGATCACTTTGGATGAGACCTGGATTTATTTGTATGACCCTGAAACCAAGGAGCAGTCAGAAGAGTGGAGGCACAGTGGTTCTCCTCGCCCAAAGAAGTTCAGCCACTAAGGTGATGGCGTCTGTGTTCTGGGATAAGGAGGGGATGCTGCTAGTGGACTACCTTCACAATGGTTCCACCATCAATGCAAGGTATTACATTGAACTTTTGGACCAATTGAAGGCAGCTCTGAAGGCCAAAAGGCGCAGCAAACTGTCCAAAGGAATCTTGTTCCTGCAAGACAACACTTCCGCTCACAAAAGCAGCCACGGCAAAACTGGTGGAGCTAGGCTTCCAGCTGGTTGACCACTCACCTTATTCACCAGATCTAGCTCCCTCCGACTATCATCTGTTTCCAAACCTGAAGAAACGCCTCAAGGGGACCAAATTTCACACCATTTCTGATGCCATAGCTGCTATGGATGACTGGTTTGAGGCACAACCGAAATCCTTCTTTTTGCAAGGCTTACAGAACTTGGAATACCGATGTAAGAAGCGTGCTGGCATCAATGGAGAGGATGTGGAAGAAATGTCAAGTTTCATCTTCTGTCTCGTTTCTGTCTGGGTAAAGCCAAAGACTTAGCAGCAGCCCCGTGTGTGTGTGTGTGTCACCATGTAAGATAATGCATGGGTACTATGCAGGTGACTTCCCCGTGTGATTGAGCCCTTGGACTCCATTATTCTGACGACCTGTCAATCCGCTATTCTAGCAGGTGACTACAACAATCCCATTGGTAGACTGGCAGGAATGCCCTGATGCCAGACGTCTCCGCTCACTGATGGATTACTGCGGAGTGTCACGTCTTAGGCTTGGAGTTCCATAAAAGAAAATGTGTCACCAGAAAATAAATGCTTGCTTAAGAATACAAATGTCCGGCTCGCCGCTTCCGTCTCCGCGCCCGTGCAAGGAAGTGCAGAACGTTGGCTGCCAAGGAGCGCAGTAATTCAACGGCATCCAGCAGCAGACTTGGATGAAACAAGAACTTAGTTCCGGTTCACTGAAGCAGCCCACACACAGATCAGCCGTTCGCTTTACGTGTTTTGGCGCACAGCGTTATTCGTCCCCACGTATGAATACAAGCCTGGTGCCAGACTTTGTTAAAAAAATAGTACCAAAAAACGACCCCTTGTAGAAATCACCAAGTCTCTCTATTAAGCCTATATTAGGATTTGTGGTGACTGTAAACTGTCAATTTTGTGAATTACAGACATAGTTATCCCTAACATGACTGGCGCATTGCGATAACGTAACTACAACACTGTTATGGAACTGTCAAATTAATGTTTGCTAGATCCATATATTTAAAAAAAAAACAAACTAAAATCTTGCAGTTCTCACATTGACCACTAAGCCTAATAGCCTGACACTTCTTCCTGTTCTCAGTCATCTCATTATCATCGCAGGCAGGATTACAGTGAAAGGCAACACCAACATAGAGATAACACAGGAACCACCATTCATAATAGATGTCACAGCTCACCTCCTCCCCCTGCCTGCACAGAGCATGCTCCCCAATGGAAGACATTGGGTTAGTTGCTGTCTGCAGAGTTTGTGGCCCATAGGCTGCTATAAAGCAGATCTCTAAGCACAAACTGCAGGTGCGGCAAAACGGCTGCCCCCCCTTCCTCCTCCATCCTTGCCATGTATACACATTAGAACCCTAAAATAATACCTATAGTCATAAAAACAAGATTTAGAATAAAAATGCAGATTTGGCAATTTCCCGGGCAGTGAACTGGGTGTAGAGGTCCAGTGGAGCGGTTGCCAGACTTAATGCCTTAGGTCTTTAAAGTCCTTTTGTGTATATGGAAAAAATACGCAATATGGTTCACCTAAAAGGGCGACTCTGCAGCGCTATGACTTATTACTTGCGGTTCTTTAGCGTGTTCATGAAGACTGACACTTGCAGTGTTTCTGAGTGAAGTCTAGTCCAGACTGATATATCGCATGACCCACTTCACACTTGAAAAACCTATGCTGAATTCAAAATGGCCACCAAAAATAATGCAGCCTCCCTACTAATACTTTCAGACACTGGTGTAATAAGAACATTGACTTCTAATTAAACAGGCAAGTCCAAACGTATAGGTGATGCATCCCCAGGTACTAGATGTGTTATTGGCAGGCATGGAGGCTCTAGTACCCCGTTGTACCGCCTCTAGCTTGGATACAAGATGTGATATGGGAGTTATGGAGGCTCTAGTACCCTGCTGTACCGCCTCTACCTTAGATACAAGATGTGATATAGATGGGCATGGAGGCTCTAGTACCCTGTTGTACCGCCTCTAGCTTGGATACCAGATGTGATACGGGCGGGCATGGAGGCTCTAGTACCCCGTTGTACTGCCTCTAGCTTGGATACAAGATGTGGTACGGGTATGGAGGTATAGAGGTTCTGTATGTTATCCTGCAGCATATTGGTCCACATTTGCTGTAAATGATCCTCCAGATTGTGCAAACTTGGCAGTCGAAATTGGCGTCCCAGATGGTCCCATACATGTTCTATTGGTGAGAAGTCTGGCAACCGGGCAGCCACAGAAGTGTGCCAATATTGTGGGGGCTCCTGTGACCCAACCCCCCCCCCCCCCCCCTCCCTTGTGTGTGCGGCCGAGCATTATCCTGCTGGAAGCCGCCATGAGAGGAACACATGTGGCTGCAGGATGTCCTGAACATATCGCTGAGCTGTCATGGTCACCCCTAGTAGTGGTACGAGGGACAAACTGTTGTATGCTATGGCCCCCCAGACCATCACACCAGCAGAGGGCAGTGTGCTGCTCCACAGCAAAGGCAGGATTGAGGCGCTCACCTCGAGGTCTCCAGATATAAGGTGACCAGAATTTCCGAGGGTCTAAGTGGGACAACATCATCTGATTTTACCTCAGCCATTATAAAAAGTACAGGGCTGCTTATAAAGTACAGGAAGCGAGTTCTGCAGCTTATCCACATCCAAATACCGACCATTGGTGCAGATTTTGACTGGAAATCGGCCGCATATCCGCAGCTGATTTCATATTATGCAGTGCTCCCCGGCTTCTGGGATACCTAGCGGCCTGGTCAGGTGATGCCACTGGGAAGCCGGGGAGCGCTGACAGCAGGAAGACCTCAGAGGAGGTGAGACGGAGCGCCGCATAGAATGAAATCAGCTGAGGATACGCGGCCGATTCCAGGTTAAAATCCACACCAACAATATGGATTTTGACTTGTAAACATACCCTAAGTCAGCTTGAGGTATGCTGCCACGTGTAGAGTGGCCTCATTAGTAATAGTGGCCCACCTTAGACTGATATACTTACCTCCTCATCGTCTTCAGAGTGCTGCTAGTCCTCTGACAGTGCTGTGGACGGATGGAAGTGTGTGAGTGCTCGGATTCCTCCTCCCTTCTCCTCTCCTACTGCGGAACCAAGGAGGAGAAGCTGGGGCAGGAGGGTCCCGGGTGCACACACTGCCGTCAGTATGTGCATCCCGCAGCAGCGCCGAGTGATTACCAGCCGGGGAGCTGCAGCACCTTAGCTGGTAATCACCTTCATGGTGACCCTGATGCTGTCCTGCTTGTGACCCTGGGGAAAGCAAGATACAGGGTGCCAAAGTGGGACTGTTCTGACTTAATCGGGACATCTGGTCACCTTAACACACATGAACACAGCTGTTGTCAGTACCCAAACTAAACTGAAGACAACGCAGTTGCCCTCCGTAGCGTCCAGTTTCCTTGTTCATGACCTTGCTGCAAGGTGACAGTGGGTGTTAGAGGCCGTACATGTAATGAGCATCATAAGACCAAATGTCCTTCAGCCAAGCGCCTGCAAATGGCTCCGACAGATACTGGGGTGTAAGGATGGCGCCCCCTGTCTCTGGATGGCGGACAACGAAACGGTTGGAGCTGCTTGCGCTTGTCGGTCAAGCAGACATTCCTCTCTACTGGTGGTCTGTAGGGGGCGTCCTGAGCCCGGTCGACTTTTGAGCCCTCATATATCCACTGGTCCCAACACCTCCTAACAGTCTGGTCAGACGCTCCTCTCTACTGGTGGTCTGTAGGGGGCATCCTGAGCTCGGTCGCCTTGTGTGCCCTCACACATCCAGTGGGGAACTTTATCAATCCGACCATCCAGCTTCTGCCTGAGATGGAACCGCATGCTGAGTTTTGCAGCAAAATGACAACTTCTTCTCGGGGCGGGTTTGTTTTCTTCTTGACAGATTATGCAGGAAGGCGCCTTCTCTGACCGGCTGCAGCTACTTCTGGTCTGTTGTGTGATATAACTTGCTCTGGTCTAGACAAGTAAATTCTGTGTCCTAAGGGTATGTTCACATGGAGTGAATATTTAAAAGCTTTTTCTCATAAGATATTTTTTTTCTCATGATTCTTATGCATTTATTTATTTCCCCACACAATTCGTATAGTATCAGATTTTAGTGTTTAAACAAAAAAAAATGGCTTCAATCGGCTAAATCGGACATATTTTTTTTTTTTTAATTTTTGCTTGGAATATCTCGCTAATTTAAGAAAAAAAACACCTCACGAATATAACAATTTAAAGTAATATGATTTTATTTCCATCTGTTCTTCTTTTTTTTTTTTTTTTTCTAATACGGACAAAAAATCATACTTGTGAATAGATCCTAAAGACTACAAGAGTATATTCTGTGACACAGTACCCCATTCTCCTCCAGACTATAATTACTGGAGCCCACTCGTCATCCTGCCGTCTATCTCCATAAAATAGTGCAGTGCTCAAAGCACTTAAAGGGGTATTCAGGACTTCTGATTGATGAACTATTGCCTGTATAAGTCATTAGTAGGGTACTGGTGCATCTTGACTCCACCGGAACTAGGGGGGGAGAAATGGGTTGGCCTGGCTCAGTGACAGGGAAGGGGCAGGTGACGCCCCCAGCAGTGGATTGGCTGCCGCCCGCACACAGCATGTCGGGTCATGGGACGGCAGCGATGACCGATTCCAGCGGAGAAGGGCTGCCGCCGGCTGGGGAGACAGACAATAGGGAACCAGAGCTGATCCCACGCTTCTCTTCCTGCAGTGGACAGCGGCGCTGCCTTCACCGGCGGCACATACATCCATCCAGGAATGGTGAGAGCGGGCCCCTATTAAGTGGCACTGGAGGAGGAAATGAGGACAGCGCCGGCGAGACTGACGGTGCCAGTGACAAGGGAGATCGGCGGGATGAGTGACAGGAAGCGGGAGGGGAAATTATAGCATGGGTCCTCTGTAGCAGCACATCTGCCGAACAACAGCTGCCACTTGACATGCTGTCTGTGGGGGGGGGGGGGGGGGGGGGGGGAGAGAGAGAGGAGAGATGGCCATTATGAGGTAAGACATGCGGCACCTCACATGGTATGTGCGTTGGAGGAGTGGGGTGGCAAGGGTTACGGTTTGGGTTACGACTGTGGGTTCGGGTTAGGGTTTAGGTTGGGGTTGTGACTGTGTGCCGGGAGCAGCTGGGACCTGCGGACCTCAGATGCTGACAGGCGGGACGTTACATGTTATGTGCGGGGAGCAGCCAATAGACTGTTGTGACTTACCCCCTCCCCTATAACTCAACCCTTTCTTCCCATGGAGACAAGATGCATCAGTACCCATTAGTTGGACAGTGGTCCGCAGCTGTTGATCCCAGCATATCGGCTGATCATTTTGGCCACTATCAGCGGGCAGACCCCCCCCCCCCCCCTCCCCCTTCACCACAATGATACATGGATGGTGTTGTACCGCTGGTCACTAGTGCTACTTGGGGTGAGAAAATGGAGGCCAATCGTTATTACAAATTCCTCATCTCCCGTGTCAACTCTCTATAAATGTGAAGGGCCTCACGAAGATGTCACTGCTCTACCCTGCGCGCCCCAACGCTGCACCACAGTCTCATCACATTCTCACTGTCTCTGGTAGCTATTGCTCTCTGGACGGCTGCCATAGACTGATCTCTTTATATAAGATAACCCCCACACACAATAGGCCTGATTATCTGTCTGAACTGCCCCTGACCCGTGATAGAATCTTCTACACCGCGCTCTCAGCTCTGCTTCATTAGTTGGTTGCACAAGTTTCTGCTGGCTCATATCTTGATTCTCAGCCAGGAATCTCCAAAAAACAGGAGAGAAAACGGCGCCAACTGTTCCCAGGCCCTGAGGCGGCGGGGGGCCGGTGGAGGCACATTATTCAGTTGCCTCATCCACTAATTGGTATGAATGCAAACATCTGTTAAAACTTCATAGGGATCAAACCCCTTGGCAATTGCTCTACAGCGAGGACCTGGAACAGTAATCGTCCCCCTCTAGCTTAATTTTCCAACACCAATGTCAGATGGGCGGCCCTCTTTACGAGGGGAAAGCTTTCCAAGCGTCCTTTTACACGGAACGACCTGTCGGACGCAGATGCTCAACAGGTTGTCCCAACGATAACCGTTCATGTGCTTCTACATGGGAGTGAGGATCGCACAGTGAGTGGAGGTGGAGTGATTCGGGGATCGTTCCGGTCCGCCTCCATTTACAGTGAACAGGCAGTTCATAAGTGACCAAAACTGCCTGTTTTCCCGGGCCAAGCCAACCAGTTTTCTGTATGCAGAAACTGAACAACGAAATAAAAGCGAACAATTTCTGGCTCGTCATTCAGTCGGGGTGTGCCTTTACACTGTGATAATCAGGATGCCAGAATCTGAACAATTTAGCGTCCCGTGTAAAAGGGCTGTAAGCAAATCTCCAATCTGAGCATGCTTTCTGTTGAGGGCGCCGCATAGAGGAGACGGGTTGGCTGTATTATGAGAGTGGGCCCACCTGTCTGTACAGGGTGAGCATTTCTCTACTACTACAGGAATCAAAGTGCAGCTACCTAATCATTCCTCCAAGTGGCTGCACAGGGGACCTTTACTATAAACCGCCTTCACACATGCAGGATCTGCTGCGGGAATCCCACGGTGTTTACAGTACAAGGCAAGTGAATGAGTTCGACAAATCTTTCACCCATGGCGGGATTCTTCTGCTGTGGAAACGTCAGACTTGGAGAACGCTGCCGATTTACTAATCTGCGGTGCCTCTATCTAGGGCAACTGCACATCCACATATATAAAACAAGGTCACATGACCTACAAATAGATACTTTCCAGACATAACCCAGACAGTAACCCATTCAGTGTTGCAAAGGTGCAATACACATAGAAGCCAGTGGAAAAATACAGAAACACAAGACTACATAGCCATAGACCATCCAGAAACTTCCAGAACACATGTGCACATCAACTTCTGTACACTACATTTCTATTGGTGTGGAGGGTTCTTGGGGGTAAACTGGGCAACTGCCCATTGCTTTGTATTGAGTATCATACATGATGGACTTGGATACAGCAACTCGCACGGTATTGTACGTTAGAGGGTTAAATCAGTGGCAGATTATTTATTGACAGTTTGAGTAATCACCTATCTTGAAGACCACCATTCACCGTAGCTGGGTGTGGGGCAGTCCTTCGGTGCAGCCTGTTGGCCCTCTCACGGTGGAAGTTGGTCGTGTGTCCCTGGCACTTTTTCCAATCGCTATTGTGTTGCTGGACATCAGTCTGTCCTGGGCCAATGGTGGTGAGCGGCTTTATAAATGATCTGGAGGAGGTAATTGAGAGGAAAGTGATCAAGTCAACCAATTCTAGGGGGGGTGGAGAACAGTAAGGAAGAGAGGGGATTCAAGAAGATCTGGGCCAGCGAGATAATAATGGATAATGTTAGAGATGAGCAATCCCGTCGCCCAATAAACTATCTGTACTTGGATTAACTTCTATGGGGACCTTTGGTGCACAAATACGCAGAAAGATGGCGTATGCTTTATTTTTTTTGCGCAGCCAAAATACGAAAATGTGTGAAACCCATTGACATCAGTGGGTTCTAGTCTGTGTATTGCGCACACAAATACGTCTATGTGAGGCTGGCAGGGTGGCTTTACGTGGGATGAATTATTGCTCTCATGCTATCTCACAGGAGCGCCAGCCGTTCAATGGAAGGAGTCAGAGCCGGCCGACTCCATTCACTGTGAACAGGCAGTAACTTCTAGATGAACTGCCTGTTTATGCTGAATGAGAAGTTGCTCCTTGGTCGCTTCTTCAGTGAGCTGAAAGAAAACTAGCGACTCCTGAGTGACTTCTTGCTCAGCACCCTGTCGGCTCCCGTGGACGACTATTAATAAAAATCACTCAATTAATTTTTTTTATTTCTCGGCTGATGGTTGTCCCATTTAAAGCCGCCTTTGATCCGCAACTTAATAAGACATACCAGTATTACACGCGGTGGGCTTAGATACAGCTGCTCAGTATTACACGCGGTGGGCTTAGATACAGCACTTTGGCTTAGATACAGTCTGTGTGTAAATTGGCAAATTTGAATGAAAATTTTCCAGCTGCTTTTGGATCGGAACTCGTAGATCTTGTATGTTTCACGCTTTCCTCCATATTACAATGCACGTCTGTTCACTCTCGGCTTCTGCCCCCGGCAGGTTGGACTCGTCGGCCCTGAAGATGCAGGACGTCTTTGTTGCTTTGTTTCTGATGCTGGCATGTAAGTAGCAGACTGGCGAGGAGCGATGGCAGAACACCGAGGGTTAATCCGAAGACTCGCAATATCTCATAACGCTGCGATTAGAGCTCTAGTTGTTACCTAATGACTCCCATGATGCATCATTCCATTTGCTAGTTCCTTCCCGTTATGGGTGCAGCCGTTATTTAAATCAGTTTGTGTGACAACTGGCCACTGCTAAAAGTTGTCCAAGGGGGTGGAGCCTGAAAATTATTTACTAATCGAGGCAAAATGTCACATGGATGACTTGTATAATGTAGAAACCATCCTGCAATGGGGGAGCACAAGAATAGTAATGCACAGGGAAGTGGCAACGGGGTGGAGCTGACTATGTCCATGTTCGCCCCACCCATATTGTATCTTAACCCCTTAGTGACCACCCCATAGTGTTTTTATATCCTGCCCAAGTGGGCTTTAATCCCGGAGGACGTAAAAACATGTGTCCTGCAGGGATTAAAGCCACGTGGGCAATGGACGTGACAGCTCCATGCTGTCGGTGCCTGAAGGTAGCCGACAGCATGGAGCTGTCATCTTGGGCTGCTGGCAATGCGATCGGCGTGATCTAATGTGCTGTGGGGCCTAAAACGCCTTCCAGCAAAATTTCTGTTCTGAAAGACATGACTACTCCTTTCATTTTGGGCCCCGTTGTGCATCCAGACATCAGAAACATACCCATTGTGGCCCTATTCTTAACACGGGAAAAACAGGGGTATCCATTTTGGGGTGCAAGTCTTCATTCACATGTGTGCTATACAAAAAAAGCTGTTTTTAAAATGACAGAATTGCCAAAAAAACAAAAATCACAATTTTTTTTCCCTCTTGCTTTGCTTGAATTCATTTAAAAACTGTGGGATCAAAATACGCAGTACACCCCTAGATAAATTCGTTATGGGGTCATTTGTGGGGGTTTTCTATGGTTTTGGCTGCTCAAGAACTCTACAAGTGGGCAATGGGGCCTAAAACGCCTTCAAGCAAAATTTCTGTTCTGAAAGCCACCGACTACTCCTTTCATTTTGGCCCCCGTTGTGCATCCAGAATGAGACATAAGATTAGGGCCACAATGGGTATGTCTCTGAACACAAGACAAACAGGGGGATCTATTTTGGGGTGTAAAGCCTCATTTTCATGGGCACTATAGGAAAAAAATATGTCTTTAAAATGACGTATTTGCAAAAATGTTTTTTTTTTTCTTTTTTTTTCTCCTTTAAATTGAATTAATTCCTGAAAAACAATGGGATCAAAATACTCATGACACGCCTCAGTGAATACATTAAGGGGTGTAGTTTTTAAAATAGGGTCATTTGTGGGGGTATCTATCATTCTGACACCTATGAGTCTTTACAATCTTGGCTTGGTGAAGGAAGACAAAGTGTTAAATTTGTACGTCCCCTAAATGGTTAAATTTTTTTTTTTTTTTTTCAAATGTGCCTCAAAAATGAAGTGAACAGATGGAAATATATATCTTAGCAAATGTTTGTACAATGTTTTCACGTATTTAATATATTACAATTAAAAATGTGAAACGATAAATTTTCCCAATTTTGGCACTTTTAATAAATGTACACAAATTCTATCGTCTATTTTCACCACCTAAATGAAGTACAACAAGTGGCGAAAAACAATATCAGAATCATATGATATGCAAAGCCTTTACGGAGTTATTAAAGTGACACATGTCAGATTTCCAAAATTTGGCCTTGTCATTAAAGTGCAAACAGACTTGGTCACTAAGGGGTTAAGGGTGTTTTTACACAGGTGAGCGCGATATCTGTCGGAGAAACTCAAACAGATATCGCGTTTGTAGAATTGTGATTCTGGATGTGCGCTAGATGGGTTTACGCATAAATTTATCACATCTATATACTTGAGTTTTTCACGCTTCTGAAAAAATCGAAAGTACTTTCAAATACTTTCAAAAGTTTTTACTGGTCAAACTCCTATCCCAATCGCGTGCCACGATTAGCATATTCCGTATATATCACTATGATGGAACTTGTTCACAAAACTTGCCCGTAATCACACCCTCAACTCTACACAGAAAAATGCAAAAAACCCTCCCTATTTGTGACTTTTCCTCCAAACCCACAAATTCCTCTCTAACTCCGCGGCCCGTCTGATCCTGTCTAACCGGATTCCATGTGGTCGCTCAGCGTTTCTCATCTCTTCCTTCTGTTTCAGCTGCGCCTTTTCTCCGCGCCACCCGGGGAGAAGCACAAGGTGAGTCCTGGAGCCTGACCTGCCCCGCCGCCGCCATCCCATCGCGTTGGAGCCACAGCAGATATTGTCAGAACTGGATGCTGAAACTTAATGGGCGTCTGTCGCCTATAATCGCATCATAAGCCAACCGTAACACGGGATGGGGGACTGGCGGGCGAGTGGAACCGTGGCGGTTCTGCTATTCACAGCAATCCATTCTTGTGCGAGATATGCAGATTAGTTTGAAACGCTCCGGCGCTTTTCTGTCTTGGCTCCGCCTTCATCTCCACAAACCGCACCTCCCAACTTTTGAACAACGAAAAGGGAGACAATTGTAGCAGAGTGTAAAGCATGCCGGATCAAATTTTTAAGAACTAGTCCTGGCCCTTGGACACTAAGCCATGCCCTCTGTACCCCATAAGAACACCCTTCAGTTACCACCTTGGGGTAGTAGTAATAATGCCCCTTATTGGCCCGTTGAGAAATGATGATCCATTTAATAATGCCCCATTTAAAAAAAAAAGAGGGATAAAAAAAAGCCTCCATTAAATAATAATGCCCCACTTGGCCCTGTTTATTGATAATGCCCCAATGGCCCAGCCTATTAACCCTTTCCAATCCACTGTCTGACGTCTAAAGACATTCTGATTTAAGGCTGTACAGCTCCGATGTCGGAAGACGTCCGGTACAGTAATCTTACTGTCTATTACTGGCCGCTCTGTTGTTGAAGGGCCTCTCCAGCATGTCCCATACCGCAGTACTGGCTCTAGCCAGCAGATAGCGCCATTGTATAATGGCAGACAGAGAAAGCCCCCTAGGAAGCCCTGAATCCAAAATTAGATTGCAAAGGGTTAATAATTAAAGAGGTTGAGGGGCATTATAATGGTGTCCTTGGCTGCGTTGCGCCTCCCAATGCCAGCCGCGGATCCCCAGTGTCCTTCTTGGTAGATGGATCATGTGACAAGCAGTGGGAAGAGCGATGCAGGTGAGTTGAGCTGGTTTTAGCATTCCTTCCATGACTTGGAGCTTCGGGTCCAGGGTGGCTGCCACTATTGTAATCCACCATTGGGTAGGGGGAATGAGACCTTCCCCCTGCTGCCCAGGACTGCAGGGCATTGTCCCAAATCTGGGACTGTCCTGCAGAATGTGGGATGGTTGGGGGGGGTGCCTTTACTAATAATCGACCTCTTCAGATGCGTTGCACGCCTTCTACAGATGTAGCAGCGCCGACCCTGCTGGCTGGCGCTCCGCATTACTTGGCTACAAGCTGGCGCTGCTATGCTGTTTTCTTGGCACGGTGTTTGTCATTCAGTTTATTGGCATATAGTGTCATGCACTAACATGAGATGTCGGCTCTGCCACGTCTGTACTGCTCCTGCACTGCGCTTCCAGAATCGGTGCACGTGCAGTAATATTCCATTGGGGTTCCTTGTGGCTTTCTGAGCTGTAAAGCTGAGTAGCAAGATCCAGAATGGAGCCAGAGACGCCGCTGCGCATATGCCAATTACAGTAGCATGTAGAGTGCGTGGCTTCTGGAGGTGTCAATCTTTGGCAAATGGGTGTGGCTTGTGGAGATGATGGGGAAGAGCCAGAATGAGGCCAGCAAGAAAACGGCCCGTCAGACTGCTTGAAATTAAGTGTCATACCATGTGACCAACGTGAAAACGGCGACTACTGGGCAGTCGAGCTTACTCTTATCTGACGAGCCCGTCTTGTGTTACGGTTGGCTTATGGTGGGAGTTTCTGGTGGCAGAAAAGGCATCATTGCTGCGGATCCGCATCAACAACCAACCAAATGGGGCAGATTGTGATGTGAATCCACAGAATGAAATATATTCTGCAGATCTGCCACAAAATCCAGTATATGTGAACTCACCCTTTTAAAAGGTTTGTCTGGTTGTAAACTAGTGATGGCCTATTCTAAAGATTGGTCGGCTATAGTAGATCAACAGGGATCTGTTGCCAGGGACCTCCACCAATCAGCTGTTCTTTGGACCAGTGCATTTGACTGATTTCAGCAGAAAACGGACAGCTCCGCTCTCACTGCAGTGGCCAGGATTGAAATGGCAGGCACAATTCTCACAAATCAATGGGAACGTGAAATGCAATGCCAAACTAGACCACTCCAGTGGCAACGGAGCTATCTGCTTCCTGCAGAAATTGGCTCATCTACTATTAATGACCTTTCCCGGATAGTTTGGACAACCCCTAAAAGGGTCAGGAGTAGAGGGGGCGCTAGTAGTTTAGTTCCAGTGACTGACTGAGATATGCTAGTTTCACACAAAGCAATTATTTGTTAAACCACCTATAAACTGAATTGGGTTGTCTTCTGGGGCCCCATTACATAGTAGGGGCCCACTGCTGGGTGTAGACTCGGACCCAGCAAATATCCTTATTTAGTTGTCTTGTGATATTTTCATTAATTTCCGTGTTTTTCCTGTTTCAGAGCGCGACCCCTTTACATATGGTGAGTATTAACAATCCCTAATGGCTAATTTGCATACAGATGACGCCCTCCCTTATTAGGCCTCACTTACAGGAGCGTATAGAAAAACTCTGTGTACTGTATATTCGTCTGCGCTTTCAGTGTTTGTTTTTCGTGCGCCTTCGCTGCCTTTTGTGCTTCATGTTTTACGCTCAGGAAAAAGTTAATTTTATGCAACCTGCCTAAAAAAACGCAGCAAATACGCATGTGCATGAACGGTTTATTTAACGTGCCACATAGACTTGACTGGGCGGCTTAAAAGCCTAAAAGCCCAAAAATAGGACATGGTGGTTTTTAGTTGTTTTTTTGTTTTTTTTTTATGCCCGTTTCCAGACCCCCATACTAGTCTATGGGACTTATGCGCAGCATATTGCGCTCATGTGAGTGAGGCTTTATAAAACGGAGCGGCTACTTACCTGATGGCGAGCCGTATAATCCTCATGTTTTCCTCTTTAGATTACGAGTCTCTGAAGATCGCGGGCCTCAGCATGGCCGCCGTGCTGTGCTTCATGGGGATCGTTATTTTAATCAGTGAGTCAATGCAAATATTGAAGCAATTACTGTCTATTATGTTGATGTAACACTAGAAGTTTCCAGGGTTTGATGACCTAATTTGACTTGATTTCCTCCAGCAACAGTGCCACACCTACAGGTTGTGTGCGGTACTGCAGCTACCCAATCACTTCAGTGAACCCCTCCGATCACAGCCCACTGACCGGTCTGCTGCTGTTGCTGGGAGAAAGCGGTCGTTTTTTTTCTAATCACGCACTGAAGGGAATTTTTAGATTGTCCAAAACAAAAAGTTCAGTTTGTGATTTGGTCTGCAGATCCAGAGAACGTTTCCTTTTTATCGTGAATGTCCTAAATGGCTCCGATATTCTCTACTCGTCCGTTTCTTGCTATATTTTAATAGGACTTCTGCTGCAGAGTTCCAAATCTCCGGCATAGATAGTGATATCCTCCTTGCCTGCAGCCACCACTAGGGGAGCACAAGAGCTGAGTGTGTATACTGTATATTGAGCTTTATGATAACACAGCATACATTGAGCTCCCCCTGGTGGTGGCTGCAGGCAGACTGGATATTCTCATTTAAAGGGGTTGTGCCTATTTGCGCAACTCCTTTCATAATGCAGAGCCAGGGCTGAACTGCTGAATGTCCCTGGATCCGGCCAAGAAATATCTGATTTGCCAGAGAAAGCCACAGCAATCCCATAATACAAAGGTGGAGCAGGAATCCACACTATACAACAGTCATATGCCCGAATAGAGCTACAGGTCCTGCGGCTTTGTCACAATACCTTTTTTTAAAGGGAAGTGTCATCAGAAAATGACTTTGTATAAATTTGCTTTTATTTAGGTAAAACTTTTTAATTTATTTTTAATGTTTCAATCTATAATTCAATAAAAAAAAGAAAAAAACTAAAATCCTGTAATTCTCAAACCAACCACAGAGCTTAATAATAGTCTGACACTTCCTTATCTGGAGAGAAAACCTCAGTAGGATTGCAATTGATATGATACATATATCAAAGGATCCACTGTTTATTATAGGTGATATCACAGCTACCCTCCTCCCCTCCCTGTGCATGTCACAGAGCATGCCATAGAAGTCAGTGAGTTAGGTCAGTTGTGTCTGTGGCCCACAAGGCTGCTGTAAAGCTGATCTCTCTCTTGGTCAGTGTAAAAAGGCCTTAAAGGGAACCTGACCACCTGTGAGCTCCATAAACTAAGTGATGCACATAGGATGGTCCTAAGGAGTTTGTGATGGGCTTATACTTTCCTAGCTCCTTGGTCCCACACTGTCCTATTGAAGTTGGCGCTCGGTCTGTGTGCAGGACTTTTCTTCACACGCACTGTTCTTTGTAGGAGTGTGCAGACACTGACTGAAGAGTCATGCTCACAGACCAAGCGCCCTGACTTCCACGAGTGACTGTGTGGGAACAGGGATCCAGGTAAGTATAAAAAGCACGTCCTCAAAATTCTTGAGCCGTGCAGCATAGGTTATATTATGGTGCTCATAGGTGATGACACGTTTCCCTTTTAAGGAAATGTAATTTTCTTAAAGGTGCTGTCCAGCATTAAACTATCCATGGCCTGTCCTTAGGATAGGCCATCAATAGTAATTGCCAGGCGTTTGCTACCCTGAAGCCCTGCCAGTCGGTTCTTTGGTCCAGCTTGTTCATGAATGGATCTGATTTTTGCAGAAAGAACACAGCTCCCTTTACACAGCAGTGGCCAGGCTTGGTATTACAGGACATGTACTTAAATGGCAACTTTACTTGTAATACCAAGCCTGGCCACTGCAGTGGGAACGGAGCTGTGTGCTCAGAAACACCAAACTGGCAAATAGCTGATTGGTGGGGGTTCCAGGCAGAAAACCCCTACTAATCTATTAGCCTGTCTTCAGGACAGGCATGAATAGTTTTTAACGTTTTAAGGTGATCAGCATTACAGCGCTTCGTCCTATTGACCTTTCCCCATAGGCCAGCAGGGTCTTGCATTTCATACAATGATGACGAAGTTTCTCACTGGGTTGTCTTGAATTCCTCCTGGAGACACTGGAGCCCCATACTGAGTCCAGCTGGCGGCGGTGGTGCAGATGGTTTGACTGTGTAGTGGAGGCTGAGAAGTTGTTATGAGAGTAAACTATGCCCCCCCCCCCCTCCTCCGGACTGCGAGTCCCTATGTGTTTTTACTTGTTGCCTTCAGCTGTTTATAAGGATCTGTAGGGAATCTGACTCTTGATTCTTCTCTTCACAAGGTGGAAAATGCAGATGTAAATTCAACAAGAAGAAAGAGTAAGTTTTACGTTCTGTACAGTAAAGGAGGGCTCTAGCCACAATCTGCTGCCCAACGGGCGCCGGAGCCTGGCTCCTGGCATTCTATACCCATCGGTACATGCCAGTAGAAGTGACCAGTGACGTCACCGAGAGCAATGATAAAGCTGCAGAGGATATAGCACCAGTCCCCCTGTAGGACATTTCAGGAAACGCACACATTGGAGGGGAGTCCATATTTAAAATGGAGATAAACTAGAGTTGCATGCTGGGACATAAAGACATTACAGGCAGAGTTACATTGTATCATATTACACATTTTGTAAAAAAAAATTAAGAATTCCCACCCCCAGAAGTCGTTTTGCTGTAAAACTCGGCATGCACTTCCATCTCAGGCAGATATACAAATGATTAGAGTTGTGGTAATTTAGATGAACCGTCTTGTCACTGGATGCCCTAAGTGGTGAGCTCAGGATAGGTAATCAATAGTTTTTGCCTGGAAAACCCTTTTGTCGCATGTCTAGCTGTTTTGCTGCAGAAGGCAAATGGCTCATTGTGAAGTTGCCTGGGTTGGTACTGCAGGCTCATTCACTTTAATAGGACTAAACCTGCAGTACCAAACCAGGCCACTGCACAACGTATGGTGCTGTATGCTTACTGCAGCAAAATGGCTAGAAATGGGACAACCTCTTTTAAGATGCACCTGCATTGGGCCCCCACAAAGTATCATAAACTTAACATTGCAACAGACCTGTGAATGATGCAAACAAAGTAGACTTGTTGCTGATGCTTTTTGGCCCTTGCCCTCTCTAGTAGGTATCCTACCTGTATCAGCGTTGGTCACTCCTCTTCTATTACTTGGGCATCTGACTCTTTTGTTTTTTTACAGGCACAGGAGGACTCAGGATGCTCAGCTTATCACTCCAGGTAATAGAGATTGTCATGTGGTGGCTGATAAGTATAGCATAGTGAAGAGAGAGCATCTGTGCGATTAGCTAAAGTGAAGCCCCGCCCCTGAGGATCATATTCTTTCTATTTAAAAAAAGAGAAATTCATCATGCAGAGTTTTGGACCTTAAAGGCTTCCTATTCCCCCTTTTTCCCCAATGCAAGGCTCCAAATCCCCATGAAGGAGAGCATCCTGTATACAGTTATGAGCTCCTTCTTGTGGTGTCTGTATGTGCTACATACAGATATGTACATACAGCCACCGTATTTGTAATTGGTCTATGGGCGTGGAGCTCTGTTAAACCACATCTGACATCCCTATGCTGTGGGAGTTCGGTTGTTGTGAGCGCTAATCCGCTCCGCTCCCCAACTGACTGCTGAAACAGATTGGACAAAGGTGCTCAGCAGAGTGCTCTGATTGTCAATCCTCAAAGGGGTGGGGTTACCTGTGCCCAGTCTTGTGGACCTTCCACACAGGATGGAATGTTCCGCAACACTGTTGCAGAATATGTTGTCCCTGAATTACACAGCATAATCCGCACTATTTTCAATTCTGCATGTTGGCAGTGTACATTTTAGGGCTGAATATCCCGCAGGAGGGCAGATTCCACAACGGAAAGGTCCTTAGACTGTAAACTGCTCTGCTCACCTTGGAGAACTGCAGGCGAGCGGGCGCAGTCTTCAGCGTGTCATAGTTGTCAATGACCCAACGTGTCATAGTTGTCAATGACCCAGCTTGAGTAGGTGGGTGTTATCTGTTGGTCTTGTTGAAGTTGCTGTCACACGGGACGTTAGCGGGTCATCTTGCCATTTTCGGCAGCTCGTTATCCCAATGTCCTGATGCTGTACGAACACATTGTTAGAAGGACAGAAGCTGAGAAGCTCTTCTCACAAGTACAACTCCATCCTCTGGCAACTCGGTGGAGGGATAGTTAAACTTCCATTCGAAAAACTCAGTGTGACAAGCACTGTGCCCCTTTAAAAGAAACAGGGGTAAGCTCCTCTTACACACATTATAGATGCACCAATAATGGTGACCCAACGAACAAAACCGGACGGCGGGTCACATGGCACACTTACCAGGGGTCTAAAGATGCAAATCCAAGATTAGTAGTATGCACTGCACTTTTGGGGGGCACTTGGAACACTTGCCCCTACAGACCCCCTAATTGCCAACATTGGGGCGGGGCATTTAGTAGGCAGGATTGTGTCTCCCGTAGGACACTGTACTGATGGGGATGAAATCAAATAAAAAAATTAGGGGCAAGGAAAATAATGTCCCCCTCCAAATGCCCTTCTCATGCTTCCAAAATGTTGGACCATAATGCTTTGCAGCCAAACTCCATAACCACACCTCTATCTTGGGCGGGGCTACAGTATGTTCCCTCCCCTTCCCTGTAACATTTCCTATAGATGCTTCATGCTTTTGGTCATTCTCCAACTTTGTGTTTTCAGGAAGCGCCAGCCGCTGCTGAGCCCCGAGGAGGATTTAATTCTTCGTAATGTAATTCCACGCTGTAACATCTTGTCCGCATCTCGCCGCTCACCTTTGACCTCTTATTTGTTATATAAACTGGTCTCTCTAATATTTTTGGCTGCTAATCCAATAAAGGGTCGTGTTTTCTCACAGTTTGAGGCTTTCTTTTTATGTAGTCAGATGTGGGGGGGGGGGGGGGGTTGTTATGGCTGAACACACTTAAATCTGAAGTAACAAAAAAGGGAAATGCCTGAAGTGCGCGGAGATAAACGTGCGACATTAATGACTGTTAACATTTCCGGGATTTGATGTGAAATGTACTTTTATTTAATGCCAATAAACAATATCCCGTTTTATTCATTTATTGTGTTTTTTATTTGTTTTTATGCTCTACTAGATCAACTTTTTATGTAAGTTTTTCCCTTTTAATTAATTAGTTGTATAGAGTTCTGTCCAGTTGGGGAACATTATTGGTCTCCCTGAATATTAACCCCTTAAAGAACACCTTTTCTTTTTTCTATTTTCGGTTTTTACTCCCCACTTTCAAAAAATCGTGACTTTTTTTTATTTTTTTATTTATCAATCGAGGTGGAGGTCTGCGGACGGCTTCTTGGGGGACGAGTTGTGTTTCGCAATATAATCTACTGAAGAAACTTTTTAAAAACTTCTTCTCAGTGAAATTGGATAAACCCGTGCAATTCCACCACCTTTTTGAAGAGGGCCTCGTTTTTACAGTTTACATGCTGCTGCAAAGATGACATAACCTTATTCTGCGGCTCAGTAACATTCTGATGAGACCAAATCTTTCATATAGCTTATTTGTGGGGTACTGTAAGCGACGGCCTGTGGTTTTCAATTGTTCAATTTTTTTTAAACTTCCTTTACCCTTTTTTTTTTTTTTTTTTTGCTTGCTTATTTTTTTACTTTTTATTTTTGTAAGTCTCCATAGGGGACGAGAACTTGTGATGGTTTGATCACTCAAGCAGTAGATGGTAATACCATAGTATTACATTATATCACCCCCACCCACTCTGGAAGGAGGGACACAATCATTAGGCTCCACCCTTGATTAAACTCCGCCTCACCTGTTTGGAAGAGATTAGAAAAAAGTGTTAACCCCTGCAGGTTCCTACAAGCGAGGGGCTGTACTTACTGGCACTCTCGTACATCTCACATATACAAGAAACCTCCATTAGAAAAAGTGTAAAGTGCAGATTTTAAGCATACACTTAGAATTTTAAAAACGTAATGTGTGGTAAATGCTTTGCTACAGATACCTTTTTTTTTTTTTCTTTTTTACTGCAAAATCTGTTTTCTACCTTTTTTTTTTTTTTTTTTTCCTTAATTCTCTCCACTCCCACCCCCCCCCCCCCAAAAAAAATAATAAAAAGTTTAAGCAGGTGGAAATGTCTGCATGTGTTTTTTTTTTTATGACTGCAAGGTTTAAAAAAAAAAAAAGTCTATGCCAGGCTAAAGATAGTCAAAAGTAGACATAGTTAAAGCTACGTTTAAATCATTAGACTATAGATCCGTCTGCATCCTCTTATCCAAAGGATGAAGAGAAGAAAAAAGTGTGTTTCACAGATGCCTGTATGACAGTGTGGATGGCCCCGGGGGCGATCGAACATGGACACAGTGGTAAGAGACGAGCAGTTATAGTGAAGCGACAGACATCCATCAATTTAAGCGTGGCACCACCATCAAACAGGACTCTGGAGGGACACACGATCTGGGCCAATCCCTATGAACTTACATCCCCGGGGGCAGGCCTTTGTAATCCACATGGCTAATTATGCCCCTACCTATGATGGGCTGTCCTTTACTCTGATGGGTGGGACTAATTTTTCTGTGGACTATATAGAACAAGACAGCTTCCAGCGCAGTCATACGGCCACCACCCCACCATCAGGGCTGGAGGCTATGCTACTCTCTCTCTATCTAGCCTAATGGGGTATTGTCCCCTGGCTCTACATCTGCTCTCACCCTATGTAGTTTTAGTTTTTTGGTCATCATAGATGGCCTAGGATCTAGCTAGTATTTTATCAAGCTGTCTAGACCTTGTTCATTTGAAGCTACTTGGTTGAGGAGCTCAGATTTGGATTATATTAGGCTACCTCTACCTGATCTATAGGGGTTCCAGAGCTAGCTGTATGTTAGAGCAAGGACTATATAGGAGCTCTGTTTAATTTTATTGACAGAGCTTTCCTCTAGATTAACCCTCAGGCATTTATCCTTGCCATAGCAATAGGACTGACATTCAGATCTAATCTCTAATTTAATTTCTGTTCAAGCATTGATCCTGATGCTTGACCGTGGACTTCTACTGGTATTTATCATTACAACATTCAGACACTAAAATCTTTGTCTGAAATTAGGGAGAGCATCTCGGGCCCCCTTCTAGTCATTTCTAATATCTCTGACCCACCTGGTTCCTGAAGAGGTGCAGGTCCAACTGAAATGCATTGAACCACACATCACATCTGAACTTTTTCTATCTAGTTCAGTAGACCTCCCTGTACCGCACACATGCGATCTGCAGGACATGAATCATCTTTTGTTTAGGCTAAATTTATGTCTACCATAGATATTTTGTCTAGTAAATCAGTCCGGAACACTCCAATCAAAAAGGGGGGGGGCGAACTATTTGGCCTTACTATGCCCACAATTGGCCTGAACAGAGGCGTAACTTGAAGCTCCCGGGCCCCGATGCAAAACCTGTAACAGGGCCCCCAACTATAATGCTTTACTCATAGTACTGGGTTACCTATATGGAGAAGAGAGGCCTTATGGGCCCCCTAAGGCTCCTGGGCCCGGGTGCAACCGCATCCCCTGCATCCTCTATAGTTACGCGCCTGGCAATATCATTATTCTTCTACACTTGGAACTGATTTTAGATATTTGCTGGAAGTTTTTTGATCCTCCTCCATGGGAATGATAAAGTTTGACACTTGAGACTATTTAATACAGTCCCGTATAGAATCTCCCTCACGTACGAGTATATTTGTCTTTTTGCCCTTGTTATTTGATGGTTTGTCTAAAGCCTAGTGTTTTTAATATAAATCAAAGATTTGATTTTAGGGATCTGCTGTGATTAGGGCCCAACAGTTGCTACGATTTTCTGTGTGTCCCTGATACATACACACTCTGGTCATTCATTTCTAGGTGTACTGTTCCTTTAAGAGGGATCCTTCACTCTATGTTCTTTGGAGGGTCTGGTCTTTGCTTAGACACACCTTATCAACTAAAGCAAGAGCCACCTACCAAAATGAGTAAAATAGAGGTCTACTGTGCCTTCATCTGCTAGGGGGAATAGTTTTGGGTGTATGTGTGTGTGTATATATAGTGAGATATAATCTTTGGAAATGGCATGTGAACAGTCCACTCTTGAGGTTGATGTGTTGGAAGAATGGAGGAGTGTAAGGATCTGAGTGACTGACAAGGGCCAAACAGTGATGTGTAGACGATTGGTCAGAGCATCACCAGAACGGCTGGCTTTGTGGGGCGATCTCTGTATGTTGTGGTCTGTGGTTCCAAAATTTCCAAAGAGCAGCCATGTCTGAGGAGTGGGCCCACAGCTGAGGAGACAGTGAGGTGGAGAAAGGCTTTGTCATGGGGCTCTACCTTCTCCTTACGTGGGGGTATGGAGATGGTAGAGCCCCATGACAAAGACTCACCCTGTTACTGCTGCAGAACATCAAGGGGTAGTAACGGGGGGGGGGGGGGGTTACCTTAAGTCCGATTGTTACTCGTGACGCCACTGTTCCGTCCCCTGCGGTGGATCTCCGGAGGTAATAAAGTAGTCCACACACAGGGTAGCTTTCTCAACAAGAATCGGAAACAGTCGGTTCTGTTTTACTGAACACTTTTGAACTCCAATGCAAATAAACAATCTTTGTACAAACAAACGATAGTGGTGCCGCAGGGAGAACTCACAGGATATTTGGATCACTTAGTCTGTGAACTTCTCTTTCCCGGCACACATACTACTTCTTGTTGTCTAGTGGTTGTTCCTTCCTCCAGCATTCAGGAGAAGTGCCAAAGCCTCCTGGGTAGTATGGGCCCAGGCTGAGTATGGGGAAGTCGCTCAGCCTCCTCCATGTCCCACACACAGACCGACTCGCTGACTTGCTCCTCTCGGCTCACTTCAGCCTCCCAACTCCCACATTGCATTCAGCCAAAATGTATATGAAACAACAGCACCTAACTACAATCGACACACGAGACAATACATTTTCCAGACATGACAGAAAATACCAGACATTAACACTTTCATCCTGCAGCCATGCAATACACACAAATCAAAAGCATTCCACAAACAAGACAATGGCACGAGACAGCCAGAACATTGTGGAGGGGCCTTACTAACGCTGGGCCACTCCAGAAGGACAGCCAGTGACGGGATGATGGGCATCTAAGGACCATTGATTAGTAGCGAGTGAAGGCCACCCATCTGATCCAATCACACACAAGCAACTGTAGGACCAATTACTGATTACATCCCTGCTGGTGATGACATTGAGGTGTCTGATCACTCAGTATTTATACATGAGGCTGCCTCGCCTGATGTGTCCAGCTAGAAGTGTCCAGAAACAAGTGTCTTATGCATTTGAATGGTGCAGTTCGACAGAGAAGGAGACAGGTAAAATCCGCAACCGGCCAAAGCCTGGAGGAAAATACTCTCCTCCTTGCATTGATCTCCACCACTATCCTCCTTTCAAGCCTTAACACTTTCTTCTAAAGCCCAGCCCCAACTTACTCCATCCACATCAGCCCCTCCCTGCTCTCCTTACCTATGCGTGGCTCCCATGCACTTTTTAAGTTCCTCAGATGCCTCCAACCCCCCCCCCCCCCATACCGCCAAGAAACCCCTTAGCCACCCGCACAAATCCCTTAAAGATGTGCTCACCCTCCCTACCCTGCTACTCCTAGCTGCAGGGAACATATCTCCCAACCCAGACCCACCCTATACTGCTCTCTACCCCGCCCCATTCAAATGCATCTTATGGAACTCCCAATCTGCATGCAACAAACTCCCAACTATCCATGACCTCTTCACCACCAAACACTTTAAGCTGCTCGCCCTCACCGAAACCTGGATACAGCGATCCAATTCTACCTCCCCCGATGCATTTTCCTATGATAGCCTGCAGTTTTCCCATACCCCCGTATTGGACGACAGGAGCGGCGGCGGAGTAGGCGTCATCCTCTCGCATAACTGTACCTTCCAGGTCATTCCCTCAGCTCCTTTGCTTACCTTCCAGTGATTCAAAGTCCACACACTGTGACTCTTCCGCCCACTGCCCCTGCATGTCGCAGTTATTTACTGCCCCCCAGGTCCCACCTGTTCCTAGACCACTTTGCTGCCTGGATCCCCCTCCTCCTATACTGTGAAATCCCAACCCTCATTCTCAGCAATTTCAGCATCCCTATTAACAACCCCAGCTCCTCATCTGCTTCCTGGCTTTTAACGCTTACTTCCTCCCTCAGCCTATCCCTAATCTCTGACTCCCTCACTCACAGAGATGGCAACACTCGATTTAATCTTCCTCGGTCTCTTCTCTGCCTCTCACTTTACTAAATCTCCCCTTCCACTCTCAGATCACAACCTCCTCTCTTTCTCCATCAGACACCCTAGCATCTCCCCTTGACCCTCCTATCTATTGCACCTCTAGGAACGTCCAGTCCGTTCGCACCCAATAGTTCACCAAGACCATTCAGTCCTCCCTGTCCCCTATCTCTCTCCACCCCTGCTCTAACCTGGCAGCCGAACACTACCACACTACCCTGAGACGTGCCCTGGATGAAGTGGCACTGCCCAGGACCCGTGCCGTCAACCACAGACCACGGCAACCTTGGCTCAAGTTCCAAACAATCGTCATCTGGCGGTGCTCTAGGTGTGCCGAGTGGCTGTGGAGAAAATCAAAGCTGCTCGCAGACTTCCTCCACTTCAAATTCATGCTTAAAACTTATAACCTAGCCCCTCACCACGCCAAACAAGTTTATTTCACCTCCCTTGTCTCCCCACTGTCCCACAATCCCAAACAACTCTTCAACACCTTCCACTCCCTCCTCAGCCCCAAAGAACAGGCCCCTGTGACGGATCTGACTGCTGGAGAACTAGCTGCCCATTTCAAAGAAAAAAGTCAACAACATCCGAAAAGAAATCTCTGAAAACTGCACGGCTAGCCCCAATCCCAGTCTCCTCACACTCCATCCAGCACCTACTCACTTTCAATATCAGAACCAACAACAGAGGTAGAATTCTCCAGGCTGCTTTCTGCTCCCCACCCCACCACCTGCACTAGCAACCCTCTCCCCTCTCACCTCCTTTGGTCCCTTTCCCCAGCTCTCATTACTCACCTCATCACAATCTGCAACCTCTCCCTAACCTCTGACACCTTCCCCTCCTCATTTAAACACTCCATCATATCCCCTCTGCTTACAAAAACCAACCCTAGACCTGACTGATGCTGCCAACTACCGACCCGTCTCAAACCTTCCCTTGATCTCCAAATTACTAGAATGCCTGGTCCACTCCCACCTCACACACTTTCTCTCTGACAACTCACTCCTCGACCCCCCCCCCCCCCAGTCTGGTTTCCGCTCTCTACACTTAACCGAAACTAACCTCACAAAAGTATCAAATGACCTGACCTATCAAAGTTGAGAGGTGATTACTACTCATCCACTGCAGAACTAAATTTAAACTGTTCAACCTCACCCACAAAGGTCTGCATGACGCCGTGCCACCATACATCGCCTCCCTCTTGTCAGTACACCACCCAGCCCGGTCACTCCGATCGGCTAACACCCTCAGACTAAACACCCCTCTAATATGAACCGCACATGCTCGTCTCCAGGACTTCACCAGAGCAGCACCCATCCTCTGGAACGCTCTACCCGAAGGCATCTGAACAATTCCCGATGCACGAAATTTCAGGCGCGTCTTAAAAACGCACCTCTTCAGGGAGGCATACCAAATCTCCCGACCTAGTCCTTCTGCTCCTCCCTATGCTTCCCCTCACCTTCCACCCTCCTATCATATACGACCTCCATCCCTGCATCTCCTTACCGCCGCACCCCGTTTGCTTTCTAATAACTGGTTTCCACATGAAATCCCCTACTGCCTCAATTCCCCATGCCTTGCTCCCCCCCCCCCTGTACCTCCAGTTTCTTTCAAACTGATTGCACCTCACATTGTAAGTGTTATATTGTTTGCATTTATCCCATGCTTGAAAGCGCTGCTGAATAAGTTGGAACCATACAAATACAGATTCTTATTATATATTGATGCAGTTATCGGTGTTATACAGTTATCTGCACCACAAGCTTCTTGTTCCGCTCTTTACTTCTATTACGGCCACTGCGTCCACAATTATTGTTGCAAAACTGATACCTTTTTTATATACATTACATCTTTATATCCAATGTTGTACAGAGCTGGGGCAAAGTATAAATAATGTAAATATGGGTCATACATCATGTAAGAAATAGGATCGGGGCTTTGAATCGTAGAGCCACATTTAGGCCGGCTTACAGAACCGTGTTTGCCTGTGGGCCGCTCGGGCATCTCTCGCACATGAGCACACAGCAAGTATGCAATGACATGTGAACACTACTTTGGCATGTATACGTATGTAATACTAGCTGATATACCCGGCCGCGCCCGAGTTAATTTGATGCAGGTGTTTACGGGTTGTTTGCATGGAAAACGAAAAGTTAGAGAATTAGTGGCGAGTCAGTCAGTCACTGAGGGCTTTCTCACACACACACACACACACACACACATATATAGGTTTTTTTTGTGCATATTCCACGCAGCTCGTGCGAGCAGCACTATTAACGTCTATGAGATATTGCTACTGTATTAAACACACAATACCTGTGCGGCTCATATGCAGTGAGCATACGGTCGTGTGAGCTCAGCCTTAGTTGTTTTTGATCACGGCCCATACGTAATCATTCTAACATTTCTTCTGTGCTGTAGAATGCGGGTGCCCAATTATATTTTCTTGCTCTTTTGTATATTTGATATACACCCAGGCTTAATTGTATCATATTATATATTGCACACCTGTCCCATTTATACCTCATATGCACCTCATGTATGTCCCCTTTTTACCATTTTTGTTTTCAGTTGACCACATTCACTGATTCTCCTTACGTTCCCTTCTAGAGATGAGCGAGCATACTCGTCGGAGCTTGATGCTCGTTCGAGTATTAGGGTGCTCGAGATGCTCGTTACTCGAGACGAGCACCACGCGGTACTCGTCTCGATTAAACAAGCACTGACCATTGAATTCAATGGAGCCGGCAATACAGCCGGCTCTATTGAAAGCAATGGGCTGCCGGCATCTAGAAATGTGTAAAAATAAAAAATATATATATACTCACCTGGTCCCGGCAGAACGATGTTAGCCCATTGAATTCAATGGAGCCGGCAATACAGCCGACTCCATTGAAAGCAATGGGCTGCCGGCGATCGCGGGATGAATTGTCGGGAAGGGGTTAAATATATAAGCCCTTCCCTGCAATTCATCCAGAAATGTGTAAAAATAAAAAATATATATATACTTACCGGGTCCCGGCAGACGGAGTTCAGCGCGGCCGGCTGCAGTTCTCCTGAACTGCTCTGAACAGCTGTGAGTAGTATTCAGCAGCCGGGGATTTAAAATCCCCGCCTGCTGAATGAGATGCCTCTGATTGGTCACAGCCTGACCAATCAGAGGCATCCCTCGCTCACACCCATTCATGAATTCATGAATGGGTGAGTGAGGGCTGCCTCTGATTGGCTCAGGGGCAGCTCTCAGCTGTCCCTGCGCTAAGCCAATCAGAGGCAGCCCTCACTCACCCATTCATGAATTCATGAATGGGTGTGAGCGAGGGATGCCTCTGATTGGTCAGGCTGTGACCAATCAGAGGCATCTCATTCAGCAGGCGGGGATTTTAAATCCCCGGCTGCTGAATACTACTCACAGCTGTTCAGAGCAGTTCAGGAGAACTGCAGCCTGCCGCGCTGAACTCCGTCTGCCGGGACCAGGTAAGTATATATATATTTTTTATTTTTATACATTTCTGGATGAATTGCAGGGAAGGGCTTATATATTTAAGCCCTTCCTGACAATTCATCCCGCGATCGCCGGCAGCCCATTGCTTTCAATGGAGTCGGCTGTATTGCCGGCTCCATTGAATTCAATGGGCTAACATCGTTCTCTGCCACAGCTGTTATAGCTGTGGCAGAGGAGAACGATCTTTACGCTGACAGTGGGAGGGGGGGGGGGGGCTCACTCTTGCCGCTATTGTGGCTTAATAGTGGGACCTGGGAACTTGAGATACAGCCCAAAATGTAGCTCCTCGCCTGCCCTATTCGTTTCTATGTCGTTTCCATCACTTTCTTGTGTTTTGCAGATTTTCACAAATGAAAACCTTAGCGAGCATCGGCGATATACAAAAATGCTCGAGTCACCCATTGACTTCAATGGGGTTCGTTACTCGAAACGAACTCTCGAGCATCACTGAAAGTTCGACTCGAGTAACGAGCACCCGAGCATTTTGGTGCTTGCTCATCTCTATTCCCTTCTCTTTCCCTCCCATTCTTGATTTTGCTTTTTAACATGTTTATACAGGGGGTGGACAAAAATATGGAAACGCCGTACAAAAAGTATGCCTTCAAATCGGTCTTCATATGTCTTATTGAAATATGATTTATAATCCCATGTAACTTAATTGCAGGTAATATGACACAGATGCTTCCGGGTAGAAGTGAACATCTGCCCGAACAGCAAGGTTTCATTGGTCAGGGGTTTGAGCCACTCAGCTGCTGTTACCAGCTAGCTCACAAAACCACCCAGAGCAGGGCAAGAGGTGAAGTAAACACAAATTCGGTGGAAAAGCTCTCAGCCAAGCAAGAGGGCCCACCAGACTCCTCTTGACTTACTCTGAACCATCCCTCCAAGCGGAAGAGCACAGTGGCCTGACATCCTTCCACAACTCATCTGTACTTATAATAACACTACCCAATACTCAACCGGGTGCATCCCCCTAATTCTTAAAGTTTGGCAGACAGGAAAAACTACCTCCTGATCTGGTGTTGGGGACCCAGGTGCCTGACGAGCTTAATCCTTTGCTAGCAGGATGGGTGCAAGATCATTAATGACGTCTTAAGAAAGCACAACTCGTCGTTGATCTCCATTTGGAAGGGGTGCGATTAAAAACAAGAAGCAGACATTAATAAGCACACCCATGGTATGACATTGCAGAGTGGAAACCGAGTCCAGCTCCGCAAAGAGCATCGCATCGGTAAACTCGATTACCTCTGGGAATTACAGCCATACGTTATTTCATTGATACTTTCTCCAGAAAGAAGACTACATTGCATCCCACAGCCTAACGGGAGGCCTCAAGTTGTCCATCGTGACCGACTCAAGCTATGTACTGCGTCCACATCATCTCCAGAGCTGAGACCAAGAAAACCGATACCGACTCAGAACACGAATCGGATGAGCAACAAGACACTCCGGGTCCAACGTGCTTTTGATCTAACTAATTTAGGAAAGAAGACAAGCTGGCGATGACAGTGTGATGGGCGCAAGTCTACTGGGCTCTTGGGTCCTGGCGTCATCTGCATGTGATATCTATCTAACATTGTACAGGGAAGTCCCCCACTTTTGTGGCAGTGGGATTCCTTAATGGCAGCGCCCTCAGCAGGATAATGTACCCGCTGCACTGATTCTATTCTCAGTATTTTGCATGTGCACATGAATACATCTGTTGGAAGCCGCCCTTAAGGTCCATATGCATGGAACGAGCTGTTGGGTGAAAGGTGCCCGACACTTATCACAGTGGTGCTCCTCCTGCACTGTTACACAAGAGCGAGTATCGCTGGCATCGCTCAGTGCGTGGCCGACATGGAGGCGGAGCGGACCGGGGAGCGTTCTCCCCCCGCCCACCTCCATTTGTATGTAGTCGCATAAAGTGACCGACTGCTGTTTAGGCTGAACTGCCGTCATTAGTATTCTGCATGCATTTATACGGGCCGATTATTGTTGCGGGAGCGTGGGAACGTGAGCGATTCTGAAGGCTGATCGTCCCATGTACAAGGGCCATAGATCCAGCATTACGGAGGTGGTTTATTTGTTCTGGTGTGTGTTTTATACCGTCTTCCGGATAATCTGTTCTGCTGAAGAGCGATCAGCAGACGTTATTTACTCTGGATCTTCTATGGTGATGAATGTGATGCGGAAGCTGGCCGAACCGGTTGTGTCTCCTTCAATGTTGCCAATCTACATAACAGTGTATCGCCACACAACAGTTTCATTGTCCTCCGCACTTTGTAGCCATCGGTTACTTGGCCCCTGCACTGCGGTTATATTGATGGCTGTGAGCTGACGGACTTCATTCGCTGCAGTTGCTGGGCGTACGGATTGTTATCAGTATATTAGGAGATTGCTATTTATGCTTTTCTCAAGTATCTGAATTGCTCCATTTAACTTCATTGCTACAGCTTAGGTCCTGGCAGGGTGGTAATTAACACAACAGGACATACGCTTAGGTCCTGTGGATGGCGCGGGCTCGGAAGTGTATCAGCATCATCCTGCAGCAAGAGCTGGCTGCGACTGATAGCCGGCCTCCTGCTGCAACAGCGGGGATCAGTGAGAATACCGCGATCAATGTACATTGCTGCATTTAAAGGGGTTCACAGAGGGGGTGCGCTGCGACTATGACGCTACATGGAGGACCGTTGGGTTGCCTTGGCCTATGATCACTATTGTGAACGTTAATGCATTGCAGTACTTCTGTACTGCAGTGCATTATCATAGCTTTCAGAGCTTTAATGTTTGAAGTCCCCCTACAGGAAAATAACAAATTAAAAATACTGTTAAAAAAAAACAAGAAAAAACCTTTGTTGCGCACTTTTTGCTGTTTGTATAAACTTTTTTCAAAAACCCACATATTTGGTATCATCGTATCCGTGATGACCGGTGTAATGCATTGAACACACGATTTATCCTGAATGTCAAAAGCCATAAAAACAAAACCTTTGGACTCCCAAAAAATTGCAATAAAAGTAAACACAAAAAAGTATGTACCACAAACGGATACTAATACAAACTGCAGCTTGTTTCACAAAACACAAACTCTAACCGATCTCCGTCCGTGGAAAAAATGAAAAAGTTATAGGACCTTGATTACAACAATATAAAAAAAAATATTATGGGAAAACCTAGAAAAAAATTATTTTAGCATTGTCGTAATCGTACAAGCTCACGGACAAAACAAATCTCCTGTCATTTATACTGTTTAGTGTGGAGATTCCTGACATTCAGGGCTTCATCACAGGAGCGTATGCGCAAAAATGCTCACCGTATTTGCGCATAAATGGGGTTGGTTTTGGCACATATGCGTGTGTGTCTGCACATGGTACTGGACTTTTGGCGCACGCAGGGCCAGTTCACACACGCGACAAACTTGTTCAAAGGATCTGCCGTATTAATAGAGGTGGAAATGATGTCACTTCTTGTAGCCACGATGTCCTGCGGTGACATCATAATATCAGCCTGGGATGAGGGGCTCTACATATGGGATCTGATGACACTCTGCTGCTTGTTTTCCCCCTCCGGTCTCCGTTCTGACTTGTTCTGTCCAGTGGAGTGTTTGGAGTAAAAACAATGAAAACTTATAAATGTCCAAGGACGGACGGATCAGAGCCTCATCCTGCACCGCCACTGGCAGAAGCCGCAGTCATGTCTGGCAAGGTAAGAGAATTATGGACAATGACACGCTGATACTTGGGGGAGAGGATAATGACACGCTGACACTTGGGGTACAGGATAATGACACACTGATACTTGGGGACAGGATAATGACATACTGACACTTGGGGACAGGATAATGACACACTGATACTTGGGGGACAGGATAATGACACACTGACACTTGGGGGACAGGATAATGACACACTGACACTTGGGGGACAGGATAATGACACACTGACACTTGGAGGACGGGATAATGACACGCTGACACCTGGGGGACAGGATAATGACACGCTGATACTTGGGGACAGGATAATGACATACTGACACTTGGGGGACAGGATAATGACACACTGATACTTGGGGGACAGGATAATGACACACTGACACTTGGGGGACAGGATAATGACACACTGACACTTGGGGGACGGGATAATGACACACTGATACTTGGGGGACAGGATAATGACACACTGACACTTGGGGGACAGGATAGTGACACACTAATACTTGGGGTACAGGATAATGACACGCTGACACTAGGGGGACAGGATAATGACACGCTGACACTAGGGGGACAGGATAATGACATACTAATACTTCGGGGACGGGGTAATGGCACACTGACACTTGGGGGACGGGGTAATGACACACTGACACTTGGGGGACAGGATAATGACACGCTGACACTTGGGGGACAGGATAATGACACGCTGACACTTGAGGGACAGGATAATGACACGCTGACACTTGGGGGACAGGATAATGGCACACTGACACTTGGGGGACAGGATAATGACACACTGACACTTGGGGTACAGGGTAATGACACACTGACACTTGGGGTACAGGGTAATGATACACTGACACTTGGGGGACGGGATAATGACACACTGACACTTGGAGGACGGGATAATGACACACTGACACTTGGGGGACAGGATAAGGACACGCTGATATTTGGGGGGACTAGATAAAGACACACTGATACTTGGGGGATGGGATAATGACACACTGACACTTGGGGGGCAGGATAATGACACGCTGACACTTGGGGACAGGATAATGACACGCTGACACTTGGGGGACATGATAATGACACACTAATACTTGGGGGACAGGATAATAACACGCTGATACTTGGGGGACAGGATAATGACACACTGACACTTGGGGACAGGATAATGACATGCTGACACTTGGGGGACAGGATAATGACACACTGACACTTGGGGGACAGCATAATGACAGACTGACACTTGGGGGACAGCATAATGACACACTGACACTTGGGGGACAGGACAATGACACGCTGACGCTTGGGGGATGGGATAATGACACGCTGACACTTTAGGGAACTTGATAATGACACGCTGACACTTGGGGGACAAGATAATGACACACTGACACTTGGGGGACAGGATAATGACACACTGACACTTGGGGGACAGGATCATGACACGCTGATACTTGGGGGACTGGATAATGACCACTGACACTTGGGGTACAGGATAATGACACACTGACACTTGGGGGACAGGATAATGACACGCTAACACTTTGGATACAGGATAATGACACACTGACACTTGGGGGACATGATAATGACACACTGACACTTGGGGTACAGGATAATGACACACTGTCACTTGGGGGACATGATAATGGCACACTGACACTTGGAGGACAGGATAATGACACACTGACACTTGGGGTACAGGATAATGACACACTGACACTTGGGGTACAGGATAATGACACACTGACACTTAGGGGACAGGATAATGACACACTGACACTTCGGGGACAGGATAATGACGCACTGACACTTAGGGGACAGGATAATGACACGCTAACACTTTGGATACAGGATAATGACACACTGACACTTGGGGGACATGATAATGACACACTGACACTTGGGGTACAGGATAATGACACACTGTCACTTGGGGGATATAATAATGGCACACTGACACTTGGGGTACAGGATAATGACACACTGTCACTTGGGGGGACATGATAATGGCACACTGACACTTGGGGTACAGGATAATGACACACTGACACTTGTGGTACAGGATAATGACACACTGTCACTTGGGGGACATGATAATGGCACACTGACACTTGGGGTACAGGAT
This sequence comes from Eleutherodactylus coqui, assembly GCF_035609145.1. NCBI lineage: Eukaryota > Metazoa > Chordata > Amphibia > Anura > Eleutherodactylidae > Eleutherodactylus > Eleutherodactylus coqui. The sequence goes on along the minus strand of NC_089842.1, from coordinate 22,892,328 downwards.
AATGACACACTGTCTCTTGGGGGACATGATAATGGCACACTGACACTTGGGGTACAGGATAATGACACACTGACACTTGGGGTACAGGATAATGACACACTGTCACTTGGGGGATATGATAATGGCACACTGACACTTGGGGTACAGGATAATGACACACTGACACTTGGGAGACAGCATAATGACACACTGACACTTGGGGTACAGGATAATGATACATTGACACTTAGGGGACAGGAAAATGACACACTGACACTTGGGGGATGGGACAATGACACACTGACACTTGGGGGATGGGATAATGACACGCTGACACTTGGGCGACAGGATAATGACACACTGACACTTGGGGACAGGATAATGACACAATGACACTTGGGGGACAGGATAATGACACACTGACACTTGGGGACAGGATAATGACACGCTGACACTTGGGGACAGGATAATGACACACTGACACTTGGGGACAGGATAATGACACACTGACACTTGGGGACAGGATAATGACACGCTGACACTTGGTGGACAGGATGATGACACACTGACACTTGGGGGGCAGCATAATGACAGACTGAAACTTGGGGGACAGCATAATGACACACTGACACTTGGGGGCAGGATAATGACACGCTAATACTTGTTGGACAGGATGATGACACGCTGACACTTGGGGGACAGGATAATGACACGCTGACACTTGGGGGACTGGATAATGACCCACTGACACTTGGGGTACAGGATAATGACACGCTGACACTTGGGGTACAGGATAATGACACATTGACACTTGGGGGATGGGATAATGACCCGCTGACACTTGGGGTACAGGATAATGTCACACTGACACTTAGGGGACAGGATAATGACACGCTGACAATTCGGGTACAGGATAATGACACACTGACACTTGGGGGACATGATAATGACACACTGACACTTGGGGTACAGGATAATGACACACTGATACTTGGGGGACTGGATAATGACCCACTGACACTTGGGGTACAGGATAATGACACGCTGATACTTGGGGGACTGGATAATGACCCACTGACACTTGGGGTACAGGATAATGACACGCTGACACTTGGGGTACAGGATAATGACACATTGACACTTGGGGGATGGGATAATGACCCGCTGACACTTGGGGTACAGGATAATGTCACACTGACACTTAGGGGACAGGATAATGACACGCTGACAATTCGGGTACAGGATAATGACACACTGACACTTGGGGGACATGATAATGACACACTGACACTTGGGGTACAGGATAATGACACAATGATACTTGGGGGACAGGATAATGACACACTGTCACTTGGGGGACATGATAATGGCACACTGACACTTGGGGGACATGATAATGACACACTGACACTTGGGGGATAGGATAATGACACAATGACACTTGGGGGACAGGATAATGACACACTGACACTTGGGGGACAGCATAATGACACACTGACACTTGGGGTACAGGATAATGATACATTGACACTTAGGGGACAGGATATTGACACACTGACACTTGGGGGATGGGATAATGACACGCTGACACTTGGGGGATGGGATAATGACACGCTGACACTTGGGGGATGGGATAATAACATGCTGACACTTGGGGTCGTGATAATGACACTCTGATACTTGGAGGACAGGATAATGACACACTGACACTTGGGGGACAGGATAATGACATACTAATACTTCGTTGACGGGGTAATGGCACACTGACACTTGGGGGACAGGATAATGACACGCTGACAATTGGGGGATGGGATAATGACACACTGATACTTGGAGGACGGGATAATGACACGCTGATACTTGGGGGACAGGATAATGACAAGCTGACACTTGGAGGACAGGATAATGACACGCTGACACTTGGGGGAGAGGATAATGACACACTAATACTTGGGGGACAGGATAATGACACACTGGCACTTGGGGACGGGATAATGATACATTGACACTTGGAGGACGGGATAATGACACACTGACACTTGGGGGACAGGATAATGACACGCTGACACTTGGGGGACAGGATAATGATGCATTGACACTTGGGGGATAGGATAATGGCAGATTGCTAATTGGGGTCCTTTAGGAATGTCTTAGAATATAACTAGCTGATATACCCGCCTTCGCCTGAGTTAATTTGATGCAGGTGTTTACATGTTGTTTGCATGGAAAATTTTATGAAGTCAAGGTTATTTTAGAGTAATCGAGGAATAAAATATGTGTAAGTATAGAGGAGCGTTAGATTCTCCTCAGACTGCATGTACCGATGTCCCTTTGCAGAATTTGCCACCCCTCCCACTCTCCTCATTTAGGACCTAAAGAATGTTCATGCATAGGGGTGCCAATACCATTGCACATAGAATTGAATAATCGAGTTGTGACCCCTTTACCTTTCCTATTTAGGACCTAAGGAATGGTCGTACCAAATTTCACACTTGTACAACACCGGGAAGTTACATTACATAGGGGTGCCAATTCCTTTTCACTTAGCATTGAATAATCGAGTGGCGACCCCTTTAAGGCTCCTGCACACTGGCGAGAGCAATATCGGGATGTGATTGACACCCCGATATCGCTTTTTCAATCCTTCTGAAGCCCTGGATCAGAGGCATTTCCACAGGGAAACAGCCTCAAATCCAAGCAGGGCTGAAGATATCTCCTACTGTGGCTGTCACAGCCACAGCAGGAGATAGTGATCTTCTCCTGTTGTTTCCAATGGGGCTGGTGGCAGCAGTGCCAGCGGCATTGAAATCAATGTGGGATGCTCGCGATCCTCTGCCACTGCTGTAACAGCAGTGGCAGGGGACTCCCTATGGCAAGGATGTTTTTGGGGGTGGGGGGTGGCTTGAAAAATAAGCCGCCCCCTCCAAAAAAAAATAATTCGTGAACTGTAGAAAAAAAATATATATATTAATGCATCACCTTGGAAGAGCCGTCATCTCTGGCGGGACTGCGACTTCTAGCAGGTACCCGGCACTGCCTCTGATTGGCTGAGCGCTGTGACCAATCAGAGGCACCGCTCAGCTGCCATTCAATGACGGCTGGAAACAATATGGTGAGATTACAAAAAGAATGGACCTGCCTTGATTTTGTTTTAATGCGGCATTGCAAGCATTAAAACATCGCACATGCGCATGGAGCCATTTAAAGCCATTGGCTTCATATATTTGCGATTTCTCGCAGCCTCACAGTACTGGGAAGTCGTGCGATTTTATCGCCAGTGTGAAGGCACCCTTACTTTTCCTATTTAGGACCATAAGAATGGTCGTGCCAAGTTTCATGTTTGTATGAGACCGGGAAGTTAGAGAATTAGATTAGGTACATTACATAGGGGGGCCAATACTTTTGCACCTAGCATTGAATTATCGAGTTGTGACCCCTTTACTTTTCCTTTTTAGCACCTATAGAATGCTCCTGCCAAATGTCATGTTTGTACGACATCGGGAAGTAAGGGCTTTCACCTTTATATATATATATGGATTCATTATGTATTCTCCATCTGTTATCATTAATACACCCCTAGCTGCGCCTCCTCTGCCTCTAGGTGACAGGCTGGTTTCTGGGACTTGTGGTACCTGTTGGGCAGGTTACTAAGGTAATGCTGCCTGTCACTACATACCCATACTAATTGTAAGTAGAGAACATCTAAAGAGGAATGTGCCACCAGAAAATGACCTCTTCTATAAATCACGTTTTTACGTTAAACATATTTTTTAAAGAATTTTTTGTGTTATTTTTTACATTCTCATTGTTATTTTAAAAAAATTAAAAAGTCCTGCAGTTCTCACACTGACCACAGAGCCGAATAATAGCCTGACTGTTCTGTAGAGAAACCTATACGGCCGTCATCTCATTGTCATCGCAGGCAGGATAACACTGAAAAGTGACACAGGATCCACCATTCACTATATGTGATGCCACAGCTCACCTCCTCCCCCTTCCTGCACAGGCCACAGAGCATGCCCACAATACGCTCACATAGAAGTATATAGGTGATGGTCACAAGTCAAACAGCATATCCACAACACTTTCACAAAGCAGTCTGTAGGTGATGTCACGGCTCACCTCATCCCCCTCCTTGCACAGATCACAGAGCATGCCCACAATACTCACAGCTCACCTCCTTCAATTCCCTCCACAAGTCACAAAACATGCCCACAACACTCTCCAACTGAAGTCTATAGGTGATGATCACAACTCACCTTGTCCCCCTCCATGCATAAGTCATGCCCACAACACTCCTCCATAGAAATCTATAAGCAATGGTTAAAGTTCACCTCCTCCCCCTTTCTGCACAGCACACAGCATGCCCACAACACTCTACCATAAAAATCAATGGGTGCTGTCACAGCTCACCTCTTTCCCCGACCCTGCACAAGTCACAGCATGTCCTTAACACTCTTCTATAGAAGTCTATAGATGACGTTCACAGTTACCCCTCCCTAGTCATAGAGCATGCCCACAACACTCTGACATCTAAATGAGACCTGAAGCTACTTATAGAGCGCCTCCTACTGGCAGCAGCAGGTAGTTTTCTGTATGAAAGACTGGGCTAAAGAAATGCAGCTCTGCAACCTGACGGCGAGTGCGATAGCAATGCTGCAAGTCATGGAAGCTGCGGGATGCTGAGGGAAAATAAAAGGAGCCGCGGCGACTTATCCCCCAACAATCCAGCGGTGACCCCAACTGTTGTGTCACCCCAGGGTGAAAAGGGGAAGGCACATCATCGTACAGAAGAGTCTGCCGCACCGCTGAGATGGCGCTCACTAGTGACTTAAGTGCTAACTGAGCGTGATTGTTGGCTGCACAGTTTTAGGCGATCCGTGCGCCCATTAACCATGCAAGTGATTAACTACTTAACACAGTGAAGGCAGCCAGATCTTTCTGCACACAGCGATTGCTTCAGGGGAACGCACCCTCCCATTATGCTCTGAACGACCCCTTTATTACAGCTCCCGACCGTCTCATGATTGGTGCTTCCCTGTATGGAAATTAGCCCCCGGAGTGCCACATAAAATCACAGGACAAGTTCTCCGTGGATCAATTTCAGCAATCTGAGCGACATCCAACGAGGCAGGGTCATCGGTGCTGGACTAGCGGGGGCTTCGCTGCCAGCCTTGTGGGGTTTGCTCATGTAACGGTATACTGAGAATGGCGTGATCGAGAAAAAAACATCCAGCGAAAGGGGGTCCTGTGGATGGAAACTATATGTCACCAAAAGGGGTCAGAGGAGGATGTCAGGAATCATTCTGACCAACAGGCGCTGCACAGTCAGTAGCAGATGAATACAACGCTGGGGCTCCGACTAATGTGTCCAAATGCACAACTCATTGCTCCTTAGCACGGGTGGCCTATAACCCCAGGCGGACACTTTCTGCGCCATTGGCCAAGGCGAGACTCCAGCAGACAAAAGAGCGCAAAAATTGTGCCACTGAGCAGCGGAAACACATCACCTGGTCAGATGGATCCAGATTTGTGTTGCCCCATGCGGATGGGAGGTCATAATTTGGCGCCAGCAGCGTGAATCAATGACCCCTTACTGTCAGGCTGGTGGGGGTGCAGTAATGGCGCGGGAAAGGTTTTCTGGACGCACTCTGGTTCCTCTGATACCTGCTGGATGCCACGATGAATTGTTACGGTTCGGAAGGCGAAAGGAGGCTCAATTTGCTGTGAGATGAGAGGGGGTCTCTAATAAAGTGGCCATTTAGTGTACATTGTGGGTAAATATTAGATTGTGCATTAACCTCTCTCTTCCTGGTTTCAGAGCGCCCTCTGCGGTCTGGTGATGATCACTGCAGCTCTGTGTACAGGTAGAAGTATAAGCATAAAATGTACAATTATGATGTCCATCTAGCGCCATCTTGTAGTCATCGGTGGAACTGCAGATCTTTATTTCTGATTGTATCCTGTTTGATCTTTAAAGGGGTCCTCCAGTATAGCAACCCCCTTTCCATACACCCAATTAGTGAATAACTGGTTAGGGTTGGTTGGAGTTAATAGTGGGAATCCTCGCCTCTTGGAGTAAAGAGCAGCTATAAAGAGCATTTCTCACTCTTCATTGATTTCAATAGACACCGTGCAATACTTAATTTCCCCTGAAGGGGTGCTGCAGGGAGATTTAACACTTATTGCCAACTTTCTTCACTGTTGATCATTGGGGGTCCCAGCAGGAGGAGACTGATGGCTGTGAGCTCACTTTCTGTATGATACATATCCAGGCTCATCCCCTGACTCACTATCTCCCTCTGCAGGTTGTGCGGCAGAACACGATCATTTTCACTATGGTGAGTCATTTTGCTATGGTACAAGTCTATTAGAAGCGATATAACTACTGGTCACTGATCCCGCTGCGTGTAGAAGGCAGGGACGGACCGTAGGAGGGGAGATGGTCCGGGGCATATATGTGTGGGGGAAATGCCAATATGCCATCTTACCTTGCCCAAGATATTTAGATACAGGGTGGTGTTGGTTGAGGCAAAGCTTGGATATTACTCATCGTGACGGTGTATGAGCACAATGACGTAAGTGACAGCAGCCACCAAGGGTTCGGAGGTCTGAATGACCAGACACCACCGCTTACTTGTGGTCTGTAGACGTTCTTTCTCACAAAAGCCTCCAAGATACAGACAGACTCGTTAGACTGCGCCATAACTGTGACTCGAGCTCCGCCCCCATCGTTAGCGCTGAGTAGTGGTAAGCAGTGGTGTTATCGGGGTCTGCAGTGTAATAATGAAGGATCCTGCTTTCTCCTCAGATTATGGCGTTCTCCGCATGGGAGGTCTGATCTTCGCTGGGGTCATGCTGATGATGGGGATTATTGTCCTGCTGAGTAAGTAATGTTAGGTGTGGTCGGGTGCCTAATCATACAACATACATGCTACATACTAGTGATGAGCCATTATTGGACTATTCGGGACGGGAATGACAACTTGATTTTCCAAAAATAATCGTAAATGGGGACGACCTGATCCCAATTTCTGTCAAAGTCGATAATCAGGTTCACGGAGCTTCTTCTATGATTGTGGCTCAGTGGTTGGCACTCTTGCCTGCAGTGTTGGGCTTCTAGGTACAAATCTAATCAAGAACAACATCTAATCAAGAATTTAAAAAACTCCATATAGATGTTGCCCTTGGACAGTTTTGAACCTAGAACTCCAGCACTGCGAGGCAACAATGCTAACAACTGAGCCACCACAACTGTCTTGCTTCTCCAGAGGAGGAGTTGAACAAGAGGAATAAGCACAAAGAGATGATAAAAACTCTATACAGATGTTGTCCTTGGACAGATTTCAATCTAAAACCTCAGAAACGCAAAGCAGCAGTGCTAACGACTGAGCCACCATGTTCTTCCATCTCTGGACGAGGAGAAGAAGGAGAAACGTAAAGAGAACATACAAACTCCAGGCAGATGTTGTCCTTGGTCACATTTGAACCTAGGACCCCAGTACTGCGAATGACTGGGCCACTGTGCTTGCTCTTCCTTCTTCTTAGGAGGAGTAGAAGAAAGGAGGAGGAGAGTGAGAAGGGGAATGAGACCTTTTTCTTCTTATGCTCCTCTCCTAGAGAAGGAAGTTGCAGCAGAAAGAAGCTTGGTGGCTCAGCAGCTAGCACTGTGGCCTTGTAGCACTGAGGTTCTAGGTTCCTGTCTGTCTGTGGGCAACATCTGCATAGAGTTTGTATATTCTCCTTGTGTTTATTCTTTTTCCTCTCCTCTGGAGAAGGGAGTATGACAATGAAGAAGTGTGGTGGCTCCGTTGTTAGCTGTTTTGCAGCACTGCAGTTCTAGGTTCAAATCTGTCCAATGGCAACATCTGTGTGGAGTTTTTCAAAATCCATGTAAATGTTGTCCTTGATGAGATTTGTACGTAGGACCCCAGCGCCATAAGGCAACAGTGCTAACCACTGAGCCACCACCACCGATTTTTGCAAAAAATTGTTTCAGGATGACCCTATCCGATTTTGCTCAAGTTTCCCTAATTTTATTGCTTGACCAATACATACAGAAAGTACACTACACATATATTACATATATACTACATACATTATGTACCATGTAAACACACTATATGCACACAGTAAGGCCTCATGTCCACGGCCATGACGGACTCCGCCAGCGGGATATTGCAGCGACCCCATACTCACGTCTCCAGATCCGCTGTGCGCGTCCCGCCTAGCAAGCCAGCGGGCATGCGTAGTACAGCACGTGACGCACCGGCAGTGCGGAATGACGCGGCCGGCGGTGGGCAGGGACACATAATTATGCGATACCTCCGCTGTGCTACAGCGGAAGTATGGCTTGACGGTCGGCTTCCATTGACTCATCTCATGTGCTATTTGCTTTTCAGGTGATTCTAAAGTATTACACAGGAAGAAAAAGGAAATGTGTAAAGTAAGTGACCCCCCCCCCCCCCTGTATAAGATAAGATTGTAAAGTCTTCAGCAGCCGCCTTCCAGTAGAAGCTTCTCAGCGTCATTCAGGACTAAATCTTCTTCCTCTTCACAGGTGACAAGTGACCCCTGAAGACGCCTCCGATCCTCGGATATGAGGCCTGTGGCAGGACCGGTGTCTGTACGGGGTGTTTATGTTACCGGCCGACACGCAGAGGACTTCATTAGCGGATTACATTCCATGCAGACTTATTTACTGCGCCGGAGGCGTGAGAACTTTCGCACCGCACTGCTGCCATCACAAGGTCTTTTTGTGGCGTTTTTTCTCTATTTTGTAAAATACACCAAGAATTTCCTTCGTTCTCCAGTTGTGTTTTCGGTTTCGTTTCCTTCTGGCGCATTTTTTCTCTATAGAAAATCCTATGGAAAAACACACAGAACGAGCTGCAATTGGCAAACATTTGGCTGAGATGTATCCCCGAATAACCAGTCAGATGTGGAAAAGCTGGCAGGAGGCTCATCAGTGTTCGTCTGATACAGGAACAATTACTTGTGCAGTGACACCCGGTGGTCATCAGTGGTACTGCTCCAAAATAAAGCATGCAGAACCACCTGGTGGACACCAGTCGTACTGCTACTAAATAAATGATAGTAAAGCCTGTAGGGCCACCCAGTGGTATATAGTCATATCGCCACAGAAAAAAATTACAAAAAGACAGTAGCCCGGAGAGCCACCTGGTGGTCATTAGTGATACTCTTAAAAAAGAGATGACAGCAAGTGCTCACTCAAATGAACGTAAGCCTGTTTTTTGTTTTTTTTTTAAATGCGCATATTATGTATGTGAACAAATTGTAGCATGTTCTATTTTTGTGTGAGTTGTGCAAAATAATAGAGTATATAGATGTGCGGTCTCCCACCCATGGCAGAGCACACGGTTCGGGTGTTCGTGTGCTGTGCAATGTAAGTTGCGCCAAAGAATGTCAGACATGACTAATCTTCCCTATGCTATTGGGGGGATAAAAGAATGCATGCTATCCATAAGCAGAGAGATGGTAAGGGAACACTTAGCTAACTTACATGAATTCAAGTCTCAAGGTCGAGATGAATTACATCCTAGGATACTAAAGGAAGTAGCAGAGGTAATTGCTGAACCACCTGCCATAATCTTTGAAAATTCCCGGAGAACAGGAGATGTCCAAGAAGATTGGAAAAGGGCAAATGTTGTCCCTGTCTTCAAAAAATGGAAGAAGGTGGATCCAAGAAACTACAGGCCTGTGAGCCTGACTTCTATACCAGGAAAGATCTTTGAACAAATTATTAAACAGCAGGTAACCAAGTACTTGGATAAGAATGGAGTAAATAACCAGAACCAGCGTGGGTTTGTAACAAACAAGTCATGCCAGACAAATCTCATTTCTTTCTATGATAGTATCACTGACTAGGTTGATCAGGGAAATGCGGTGGCTATAGTATATCTTGACCTTAGTAAAGCATTTGACAAAGTATCTCATACCATACTTATTGAAAAAATGACCAAATATGGGATTGACAAGGCAACTATTAGGTGAATTCACAACTGGCTGGGTGATCGTACTCAAAGAGTGGTCATAAATGGCTGCACATCCAAGTGGAAGAGTGTATGAAGTGGGGTACCATAAGGCTCTGTCCTAGACCCAGTGCTGTTCAACATTTTTATAAATGATCTGGAGAAGAGAATTGATGGAAAACTGATCAAACTTACCGACAACACAAAGCTAGGAGGGATAGCTAACACTAGGGAAGAGAGAGAGAGAGTGGACAGCGACTAACAGAATGGTATTTAACATGAAGGAATGCAAAATCCTACATCTGGGCAAGAAAAATGAAAAAAGCACATACAGAATGGGAGGAATTGAGCTAAGCAGCACATGTGAAAAAGACTTGGGTATACTAATAGATCATAGACTGAACATGAGTCAACAGTGTGATGCCGTAACAAATATGGCAAACACAATTCTGGGATGTATTAAGAGAAGCATAGAGTCTAGATCACGTTAGGTCATTATCCCCCTCTACTCTTCCTTAGTCAGACCTCATCTGGAATACTGTCTCCAGTTCTGGGTACCCCACTTTAAAAAAGACACAAACTGGAGCAAGTTCAGAGAAGAGTTACCAAGATGGTGAGTGGTCTGCAAATCATGTCCTATGAGGAACGGTTAAAGGATCTGGGGATATTTAGCTTGCAGAAGAGAAGGCTGAGAGGAGACTTAATAGCCATCTACAAATATCTGCAGGACTGTCACAGTGCAGAGGGATCAGCCCTATTCTCATCTGTACAAGGAAAGACTAGAAGCAATGGGATGAAACTGAAAGGGAGGAGACACAAATTAGATATTAGACAGTGAGGGGGATCAATGAGTAGAATAGGTTACCACGGGAGGTGGGGAGTTCTCCTTCAACGGAAGTCGTCAAACAAAGGCTGGACAGACATCTGGGATGATTTAGTGATCCTGCACTGAGCAGGGGGTTGGACCCGATGACCCTGGAGGTCTCTTCCAACTCTACCAGTCTAGGATTCTATGCATGGCACAAAACTTGTGCAAGAATATCGCTCATGTTAATAAGCCCTAAGGCTGCTATTACATGAGCGCTAACGGTAGCCTCTGGTGCTTGCGATTTCCCGACAATTGGGGGGGGGGGGCACCTGCAGTAGTCGGGAAAGCATGAGCATGAGAAGCTACTGTTGGCACTCCTATAATAGCAGCCTTAACCCCTTAGTGACGGCCCCATCGGGATTCTACGTCCTGGCCTGCTGGGCTTTATTCCTAGAGGACGTAGAAATATGCATTCTCTAGGAATGAAAGCCCTGCAGGCTCAGGACGTGATAGCTCCATGCTGCCGGTTACCGGAGGTAGCCGACAGCATGGAGCTGTCATCCAGGGCTGCGGGACCCCACCCCAGGTCCCGCGATCGCCGGTATCCCCTCCGGTCCTCCGCGCCGTCCGGCATCTTCTGGGTTTTCCCTGGCCCTGCCGCCGGCGTCTGCGCATCGCAGAGAACCGGGAGGCCCAGGAAATTTAAAAACTCCCTGCTCTTGGCTAGTATGAGTAGCTGAGAGCAGGGAGCTGTCACTGGGAGCCGCTGTATGCGGTTCCCGGTCACATGATCGCTGCTATCCAATGGCTAGCAGCGATCATGTAAAAGTTTAAAAAAAAGTTTTTAAAAAAATGTAAAAAAAAAAAAGAAAAAAAGTTTGTTTCATCTCCCCCCATCAATCATATCCATGAGGGGAGATGAAATTAGGTACCTTAAGCCCCCAGATTTATCCGCGGACCTTGCCAGGCGTCTGCGCACGCGTCTGTCGCCAAAATGGCAGACGCAGGCGCAAAAGCCGTAGATTGGCGGGGTAATTTAAAATCTCCCCGCACCTAGCTACTAAATGTAGCCAAGAGCCTGGAGATTTCATGGGGTGCCATGGTACGCTTTTCCTAGTCACGTGATGGCCATTATCCAATGGATAACGGAGATCACATAAAAGTAAAAAAAAGCTCAATTTTCACCTCCCGTCCCGGATTAGATCCGTGAGAGGAGGTGAAATTACTTAAATAAGGCCATCGTCGATTCCCCTAGTTTTGGCGCATGTGCCTGTCGCCAAAATGGCGAACGCAAGCGCAGAAGCTAGGGAGGGCAAGAGGAAATTTAAAATCTCCTTGCTCCTGGCTACTAAAGGTAACCAGGAGCTTAGAGATGTCATGGGGGGCCGCGGTGAGCGGTCTTCGGTCACGTGATCGCCATTATCCAATGGATAATGGCGATCACATAAAACTCAAAAGACAGTTAAAGTTTGATGCTCCGTTCAGTTTGGGCCCCGATGTGCATCCAGACAGAAGATTAGGGCCACAATGGATATGTTTCTGAACACGGGACAAATGGGGGTATACATTTTGGGGTGAAAGTCTTTATTCCTATGTACGCTGTACAAAAAAAAACTATTTTTAAAATTACATAATTGCCAAAAAAACAAAAATCATAATTTTTTCCTTTTGCTTTGCTTCGATTCATTTAAAAACGATGAAGTCAAAATACGAAGTACACCCCTATATAAATGCGTTAAGGGGTGTAGTTTTTAAAATGGGGTCATTTGTGGGGGTCCTCTGTCGTTTTGGTTGCTCACGGGTTCTATAAGTGGGCAATGGTGCCCAAAACGCCTTCAACCAAAATGTCTGTTCTGAAAACCACCCGCTGCTCCTTTTGGTTAGGGCCCCGTTGTGCATACGAACAGAAGATTAGGGCCACAATGGGTATGTTTCTGAACACGGGACAAACGGGGGTATCCATTTTTGGTGAAAGCCTCCATTCATATGTCTGCTGTCCAAAAAAAAAAGGGTTTTAAAATCACATAATTGATAAAAAAAAAATAAAAAAAAAATCGGAATTTTTCACTTCTGCTTTGCTTTGATTCATTCAAAAACTGTTTGGTCAAAATATGCAGTACACCCCTAGATTAATGCGCTAAGAGGTCTAGTTTCCAAAATGAGGTCATTTGTGGGAGTCCTCCGCGTTTTGGCCGCTCAAGGGGTCTACAAGTGGGCAATGGGGCCTGAAACGCCTTCAAGCAAAATGTCTGATGTGAAAGCCACTGGCTGCTCCTTTCGGTTTTGGCCCCGTTGTGCATACGGACAGAAGATTAGGGCCACAATGGGTATGTTTCTGAACACGGGACAAACGGGGGTATGCATTTTGAGGTGTAAATCCTCATTTTCATGTGCACTATAGAAATAAATCCTGTGTTAAAAATTACGTATTTGCAAAAATATGAAATTTTATTTTTTCTACTCTAAATTGCATTAATTCCTGAAAAGAAACTGAGGGGTCAAAATACTCATGACACCCCTCAGTGGATACACTAAGGGGTGTAGTTTTTAAAATGGGGTCATTTGTGGGGGTATCTATTATTCTGACACTCATGAGCCTTTGCAATCTTGGCTTGGTGCAGGAAAAGAAAGTGTTCCTCAAAATGATGATAATTAATTAATGTTAAATTTGTACGTCTCCTAAATGGTTAAAAAAAACGAAAGTTTTTCAAACGTGCATCCAGAATAAAATGAACAGATGGGAATATATATCTTAGCAAAAATTTATACAGTATGTTTGCACATATTTGGGATATTACAGTTGAAAATGTGAAAAACGAAATTTTTTTCAAAATTTTCCCATTTTTGGCGTTTTTAATAAATATACACAAATTCTATGGGTCTTTTTTTTACCACCTAAATGAAGTACAACATGTGGCGAAAAAACAATGTCAGAATCACTTGGATATGCAAAACCTTTACGGAGTTATGATATGTTAAGGGACACATGTCAGATTTCCTAAATTTGACTCCGTCACTAAGACGCAAACAGGCTCCGTCACTAAGGGGTTAAAGGGATTATATCACCAACATTGTATTCATTAAAATCAGATAGAGAAACAGTTTCCATTTTTCAATTTTTTTTTCTGCTTGTAGACGTTTTATTCTGCTGTCTGTTCCTGACTGCGGTGGCGGACATCTCTCCTCGGCTTCATATAGCAGCATTTAGACTGCCTTCACACTGGCAATAAAATCGTGTGAGATTTGTGCGTGAGATGTTAAATGGGTTCAATCACATTAGCGCTGCTTCCCTGCATGGCCCCGCGAGGGGATGAAATCCGGGAAACACATCGCAGCATGTCAACCCTTAAGGCTCCTTGGCCCGGGTGCAACCGCATCCCCTGCACCCTCTATAGTTACACCCCTGGCAGGGTCCTAATGCATTTCTATGGCAACTGGAGGCCAGTTACGGTGGCCTGTGAGGCTCAGTCTCTGATAATGCTGATAATCAAGTCCCCCAGTGGGACGAAAATAAACAGCTAAAAACTATTAAAAAATAGTAAATAAAAAATAAAAACGTCAAAATCCCACCTTTCCCCCTTTACTATGTAAAAAGAATTTTTAAAAATCCCACACGTGATATCGCTGCATTCATAATAATACACGGAAAAACATTGGTACATCATCTAACCCACAAAGTGCACAGCATGAAAGAAAATACAAAAAAACTTTGAAAAAATAGCCTTACAAAAAATGGAATACAAAAAAGTTACAAAAATAAAACTATATAAATTCGGCATTGACATAATTGCGCCGGCCTGTAGAACGCCATTTAAAATAAAAATAAGGAAACATGCCAGAATTGCGGATTTTGTTAGTCTTGTCACTAGGAAAAAATAGAACAAACGGCAATCAAAATGTTATATGTTCCCCAAAACTGGATAAATGAAGACCCGCAAAAAACGATCCCTTATGGAGCTCCATGGGAAAATAAAAATATTATGGCGACTGGAATGCGGCGACACGAAAGCACATCTTTTTTTTTTTTTTTTAAGCATTTTTTGTGTACAAAGATGGCAAAATATAAAAGAACCTCATAAACCTTATAAACCCATTATCACCGGAATCGTGCTGCAGAGATAATATCATCACATCATTTGTTTTGCACCTGAAGGGCTTTTTTTACACAAGCGTATATCGGCCGCCATTTTCACGGCCTTCCGATATACGCTTCTCTCTGCCACTCTCCTCCCCTCCGAGCGGTTTGCAATGGGAGGGGACAGGATGAGGGAGGAGCTAAGCACCTGCCCTCCCCACGCCTTGTCCATAGTCAGCAATGGGAGTGGGCGGGGTGGAGCTTAGCTCTACCCCCTCCTGCCCCCTCCCATTGCAAACGCCAGAGTGGAGGAGAGAGGCAGAGAGCCGGTGAGGGGAGGGAAGCAGGGAACTGCTTAGACATACGCTCGTGTAAATAAGCCCAAACGCTGTAAAAATGAAATCCAAAAAACAAATAGCAGAATTTCGCTTTTTTCCCTAAACCTCCTAAATAAGATTTTAAAAAAGTTACACAATACATTGCCTGCACCCAAAAATGATGCCATTAACAAATACAACTTGTCCCGCAAAAAAACCCTCTTATGGGTCTACGGGACTTCTCAATGTCAAAATCGCATCGCGCCAAATCGCGTAAATTGCCATTTTGCCAAGATGCGTTTTTAACATTAGAAAGCCCTGTAGACACCTGGAAAAAAAGGCAGCAAATTCGCAAATGCTAGTGGGTAGTCACCCTTATATGGCTAGGTTAACGGAAAAATTAAAATCGTATGGCCGCTGGAATGCGACAATGAAGAAAATTGAAAAATTAATTGGTCATTGAGGCGCAAACAGGCTAACTAAGTAAATAACAATAAATCCTGAAGTGACACCCAGTGGACATTAGTGGTACTGCTATTGACTAAAAACTGCTGTGCTCCCTACCGTAGTAGTTATTATTGGCACTGCCATAAGGTCGGCTCCACGCGAGCAAGATTTTCGCCTGCTACAATAGTCAGTAAAAAAGCAGAATATGAAAGCAATGATTTACGGCGGTTTCTTTCCCATCTGCGATGTTTTCACTGAGGGAATAAAAAATCTTTCTGCGATCTGCCATTTTTTATCTCCCATGTTTTCCTCTGGAGGCTTCTTTTCGCGTGTTGTGTTGTGATTTTAACATTATAAAGTCTCATTAATTTTTGTGATAAAAAATTGTGCGAATTTGGCAGCAGCAATGCAAGATTATTCTCCGAAAAAAGCATCGCTGACGCTCACAAATCGCAGTGAGTAACGATGCGATTTTGTTGCGATTTTCTCGCGACAAAATAACGATCACCCATGTGGAGCCAGACTAAAATAAATGAGCCCTGAATGGCATCGCGTAACTTATAGTTGTTTCTGTAAGGTACCAATAACAACCACCAGGTGGCAGTGCAGGCTGTATTGTAATTTTCTTTAACAATACCACAACTGACAACTAGGTGGTGCTATGGGCCTTAATGTAACTGATTTTGTAGCAGAAGCACTAATGGCCATCAGGCAGCATTGCAAAAATGTATAGTTGTTTCTGCAGAATACCAAGGCTGCAGGCCTTAGTATTGATTTTGTAGTAGTACCAATAATGACCATTCGGTGGCACTGCAGGCCTCATTGACATTAGCAGTACTGCTACAAAATAAATGACAATAAGGCAGCAGCGGGATTGTTTTGTTTGCTATGATAAAATGTGTCCCAAGTGAAGCAGTTTCTCCCCATTTCAATATTGCGGAGCCCATGTGACAGGTTGTGACAGGTGAGACTGGCGCTCCTGATTTACACTGGTTTATTTCATGAATATGAGAGATTATTATCATTGCCGTATTACATTCACATTTGTCATTTGTTACATTTGCATCCTAAGGATGGGTTAATTCTTGCAGTTTGGATAATAAGTTTTCACTTGTCCTGATTTCTGCTCTTTCCACACTATTTGTAAAGAAACCTTCATGTCATCCCATAATGTTACACTGACGATGTTCCTCCTGGGTGGAGCTTAGTTATCACATGATTATATATACACCTATCACCTGAAGGGAATATAAAATAAGGGCGGAGCCTGACACCAATTTGCTGGCATTGGAAATCCTGTGTCAGGGAAATGAGCCAAAAGCTGCTACTACATGGAACTCATACTGTGATCACCTGTAGGTCTTTGTTTTACTAATTACTGGAGTTCCAGTTCCGTCCTTGATATGGTTCATAATGAGTGATATCATCGGTTTCTGTCACCACCTCTTAGATTAGGACTTTATTTAATTTTACTCTTTAAAAAATGTTAAAAACTAGTCTTTCCACCAGTCCCGTCTCAGATCTTTGGTCTCGTTCTTGAGGAGCAGCTCCATTCACCTTTCCTTATGCATTGCCTTCCTTCTCCCCATACTCAAACACCACTGTGTTCCCTCCAAAACTGGCCACAAAAATGAACTGCCGTCCCGGCACCTGGACAGAGGTGAAAGATCGGGCCTCTAGGACCTTCAGCTCCTGCAATGGCACCAGGGGTCCTATTGGCCCCTCCTTATCATTGCTCTCCTCAATCTCCCAATGCTTCCATTTCTCCAGCTGGTAGACCCATGAGTAGCCTAAGTCATTTCCTAGAAGGGCATGCCATCTTTGACCAAGCAACAGTGGCTGAAAGACATAAGACCCTCTGGAGGGTAACTGTTGGAGTTCCCGAAACATGGAACCATCCCAGCGAACGAGGGAGGAGTCACCCATATGCCGAACCAAGCAGGCGAAGATGCCATCCTCTGCATCCGTGAAGTGCTTGACTGCATAGACATCCCAAGCTTCTGGAATATCCGTCAGGCGTTCTAGATGCTTGTTCTCGAATCGGTATACAAGAGGCCTCTGGGAGCCGCTGCTCATGATGAGGTGTGGAGAACCTGAGAGAATGAGAGGTTCAGCATCGGTGTCCCGATACCATCGTGGTAGCTGCTGTTGAGGATAGAAGCCACGACCGTCCCACCGATACAAGGTGCTGGCTCCAGACTTGGCACTGTCTGCTATGATAAAGTAGTGCTCGCCTTGTGTGGAGGTGAAGCTTTCAATATCGTTAGGTTTTCGGATATCGGGGAAGTGCTGGAGGCGATGGAAGGCAGCTGGGCTCACTGGTGTGGGGTCCCGACGGTAGACTGAAGTGCCACCATATAGCTGAGCCACCACAACGAAGAGTTGCTTATCAATAACCAGCGGCAGGCAGGAGACCACAGCGATACCTGAACGAAGTATGAAGACAAGTAAAGAGCATGTAACGAGGCCCATGGCGGTTCCCTCAGAAATCCCTGGAAGTGATTTTTGGACATCTTCCTATTACTGCCCCAAAGCTTTACTTGCCTGCTCAGCTCTGTGCACCAGATGCTATGTCATCCTCTACTAGTTCTTAGGTGTAGCCAGTGCTGAGTTGTGACCTTGGACCGTGTTGTCTATACCTTCCAACCTTCCCATTCTTTATGGGATTGTGTAATGGAGCTAACAAGGGTGGTGTTTATTATGCAAACCAAGCCGGACATAACCAAGCCTGGGTATATCAGGGGTGGAGATCAACATACTCAGCAAATGTGTTGGGAGGCATGGTCATGTATAGAAAAATACCCGTACTAACCAGAAGAGGGAGCATTTCACATACAGACTCCTGTTTGACAAATGAGAGCAAACCCCTGGGTAGTCACAGCCCAACACAAGCTTCAGCAGAGATCTAGGTGGGCTGATAAAGGAAAGTAGAACTTTAAGCATCTACAGCAGCAGAACTCCAAGCAAAGGAAGTGGACCATTTTTTTCCTCCTCATTTTCACAAAAATCATAACTTTTTTACATTACACAGATGTCTGCGGGGGAGGGTTTTTTTGTAATGGTATCCAAGGAGGCGGCAGCATCAACGGTGTAGAGATTATAAAAAAAAGGGTTTTATTGCTCCATAAAATGGCGACGTTTCGACTTAATCTAAGTCTTTTTCAAGCCTGGAGGGTTTTTTTGTGGGACAACCTATACTTTTCAGATGTATTATTTAATGTACCATAAAATGTACTGAAACATTTTTTGAAGTGTCAAGGTGAAGTGCGATGGAGGAAAAAAAAACACACAATTCTGCCATCTTTGGGAGGATCTTGTTTCTCCGGCTTACACCTTGTGGCAACACTGATGCGCCAATGTTATTTTATGGGTCGGTATAATTACTACGATACCAAACTTCTATAGTTTTTTTTTTTTGCTCTACTACCTCAAAAAAATGAAATATCGAAAAAATCATCTTCTGGCCACCATTTTTATTTTTCCGTCGACATAGTTGCGTTTTCTGAGGGAAGTGATGTAGCTTTGCAGTTACTATTGGTAGTTCATGTGAGTTTTTGATCACTTTTTTTGGGGAGACGGAGTGACTGAAAATCAGCAATTCTGTTATTGTTGTATCTTTCCTTGAGGGCGCATTCAGATGATCGTATATCAGCCGGGTTTTCAGGCCCGCCAATATACGGCGTCCCTCTCTGCAGGGGGAGGATGCTGGAAGGGCTGGGAACAGTGCACTGAGCTCCCGACCCTCTCCACCCCCTCTCTGCCCCTCGGCACTATTTGCAATGGGAGGGGGCGGGATGGGGGAGGTCTCATCCCGACCCCTCCCACTGCAAATAGTGGCAATAGGGTGGAGCTCAGTGCACTGTTCCCAGCCCTTCCAGCCTCCTCCCCCTGCAGAGAGGGACACCTTGTATCGGCCGGGCGTGAATACCCATCCTATATACAGATGTCTGAATAAGCCCTAACCATGTGTGATAAGTAATGCATTACTTTGATCAGGGGCGTAACTATAGAGGGTGCAGGGGATGCGGTTGCACCCGGGCCCAGGAGCCTTAGGGGGCCCATAAGGCCTCTCTTCTCCATATTGGGAGCCCAGTACTATGAATAAAGCATTATAGTTGGGGGCCCTGTTACAGGTTTTGCATTGGGGCCCGGGAGCTTCAATTTACGCCTCTGACTTTGATACATCAGAGTCTTATGCATGCAGCGATACCAAATATGCTATTATTTTTATTATTATTTTTTATTATTATTAATATGGACAAATAGGGGTTTTTTTTAATTAACTTTTACTTTTATTTTTTTCCAATTATTTGAAAATGTTTTTTTTACTTATTTTTACATTCTACTTGCAATAGTTTGATCACTCATACAGTATCCACACCACTGCAGTGTGACAGGCAGTCTATGAAGGCCTGCCACAGGCATTTATTCATGGAAGCACTGGGGGTCTTCAGAGAACACATCGTGGGTGGGAAAGGGGCGTTCGGGACCCCCGGACAAGGATCAGGACATGTAAATGCTGCTGTCAGCTCTCCCCTCACTCGCAATGCTTGCACTGTCAGCCCGCCTGCCATAGCCCCCAGAAGTCTCCCGCGAGCACTGAGCCGCTGGTCAGGTGATGCAACTTTCGCCAAATACCCTAGAGCTGCTTTCAGACGTGGCAGAAAACTTTGCAACTTTGCGGCCGTCGGTAAGACGTTCAGATTTTAGCGCAGATCTGTCCTCAGTGAAGTTTTCTGCGACGTCTGAAAGCATCCTTAAAGCGGTTGTCCAGTAGTAAACTACCACCTCAGGTGTCATGGTTCAGTCTCGAGCCCAGACCCGTAGCTGTGAGATCTAAGTAGAATGTCGCCATTCTATGACAGCAAGCAGAGATCTGGAGAATGGGAAAGAACTGAATTATAGGGATTACAAGCTACTATTACATAATATGACCCAGGAGGTCTGTAATGGTCCTGCCACTACACCAACCCCCCGGAGAGGAGCGCTTACCTTTAATAGTGTCGTAGTATCGGAATTCGTACGCCACGTGATCCCACTGCAGGAAGGTGCATTTACCCTCGAAGGGGTGCGTGATCACCACATACTGCTCCTGGTTGTACTCGAAGGCCTTGACGGACAGGGAGGGAAGCTTAAAGGTCCATCGCTGTACGATGTCTGGGGGGAAAAGTACTCATTAAAACACCGGCGAGTGAAGTTGCGCATACGGCCGTCTAAAAACCGCCCTAATAGAGAGTGCGAGCGCGGGCTGCATTTATACTCGGCGGTTTTGGTGCGTTTTGGGAGTGGTTTTGAACAGCATCAAAAAACTGCATTAAAAAATGTGTGTGTTCGGCATTTATTTCCTATAGCTCAGGAAGGCTGCAAAACGCACCAAAAACGCCAAGCGTGACCGCGGCCTTAGGTCTGTCACACAGTCGTGTGCGTATCTGTGTGCGCATTTGCTCTGCATTTTTGGTGCATCGAGCGCAACAACGTTTTTATTGTACTCTTGGCGTCCGCAAAAAAAAAAACGAACCGATGCCCTCAGCCATTGACATGTCCAGTCCAAGATGGGTTCTTTTCCTCGGTAAATGCACAGAAAAAGTGCAACACGACCGTGCGCAAAATACGCTCTTGCAAATGAACGCGTTCTATTTTCAGCGTATTAGGTAAAGTCCCCTGGTGCAAGCACCGAGTTATGATTGACTAGTAGGGTGACATCTAGAGATGAGCGAGCATACTCACTAAGGACAATTAGGATCGAGCATTGCCCTTAGCGAGTACCTGCCCGCTCGGAAGAAAAGGTTCAGCTGCCGGCTGGGAGGAGGAACAGAGCCGGAGATCTCCCCCCCCCCCCCCCCCCCCCCCGTAACTCACCTCTCACCCGCGCCGGCAGCTGAACCTTTTCTTCCGAGTGGGCAGGTACTCACTAAGGACAATGCTCGATCGAGTAATTGTCCTTAGCGAGTATGCTCGCTCATCTCTAGTGACATCACATTGCAATCCCTAAAGTCTGGGAAAGCTGTTGATGGTCCTATCGGTGACCCCACTGGTTGTACCCGTCCCCGCAGTAAGCCCGCCGCACTCACTGCCGCTCTTGCAGTAGAAGTCACTGTCCGTCAGCTCATGCAGGCCTTTCCCCTTGAGCTTCGCTGGTTCCTCACAAGGTGATGGGGGCCACATCACCACGCTCTTCCCGGGCCCGTGTGCCCACTGCACCAGCCACCTGATCTGACAGTCGCAGTGCAGAGGATTCCCCCGCAGATCTCTGTGGGAAAAGTCAAAAAGTTACAGAGGGTAATGGAAAACTCCTCACATTGCAGGACAGAGGCGGCCCGGTCGCCTTTCTTATTTTCTGTCCTCACTTTCAAAAATTCATAACTCTTCAATTTATCCACCGACGTGGCCGTCTGAGGCGATGCTTTCACTGGTACTGGAAAAATGTTAAAAATTTCTAAGTGGTGTGAAATGGAAAAAAACCCCCCGGAATTCTGCCATTTTGGGGGTCTTGTTTCTACGGCGCACACACTGCTGACAAAGCTGACGACCCGATAACTTTATTCTATGGCACAATTACTGTGATACCACATTTATATAGTGGGTTTTTTGCTGTAGTGCTTCTGAAAAATAAGATATCTTTGGGGAAAAAGAAAATTATTTTCTGCCGCCATCTTCCTGATCGCCACAACTTTTTTTCCACCAACTTAGGCTGCCTGCAGACGGCCAGGTCGGTTCCCACTACAACTGACACCCGAACGGCCAATCGCGGCTATTAACCATTTAAATGATGCTGTCAATTCTGACAGCAGCATTTAAATCCCCAGAACGATGTTCGGGGGTCCCACACGCCCCCCCACCCTCCCCGCGGTGAGATCAGGGGAGCCGTGCAGGTGCCATGGCAGCCGGGGGCCTAATGAACGGCCCCAGGGCTGCCTTACCAGACTGCCTATCAAGCCATCCCCGTGGGGTGGCTTGATAGACTGCCTGTTAAATTGCAGTATGACGTAATGCTATAGCATTACGTCATTCTGCAGGAGCGATCAAAGCATTGCATGTTAAAGTCCCCCAGGGGGACTTAAAAGTAAAGTAAAAAAAAAATCAATAACATTTTTTTAATTGTAAAAAAAAAAAAAAGTTATAAAAGTTTAAATCACCCCCTTTTGCCATATCTATTATTAAAAAATCTAAATTATAAAATAAAAATATGTATCTGGTGTCGTCGCGTCCGTAAAAGTCGGAACTATCAAAGTAGCACATTATTTTTCCCACACGGTGAACGTTGTTCGAAGAAAAAAAAGAACGCCAGAAATGCACTTTTTTAGTTACCCTGTCTCCCAGAAAAAACGCAATAAAAAGCGATCAAAAAGTCGTATGTATTCCAAAATGATACTATCGGAAACTACAGGACATCCCGCAAAAAATGAGCCCTTGCTCAACTACGTCGACGGAAAAATAAAAACGTTATCGCGCGCACAAAATGACCGCAGAAAATAATTGAAAAAAATTAAATATCTTTGGAAAAAAAAGAGGAGTATAGTAAGAAAAAAACCTATCCAAGTTTGGTATCGTACCGACCCATAGAATAAAGTTATCATGTTGCTTTTGTTGCCGTTTGTGCGCCGTAGAAACACGACGCACTAAAAGATGGCGAAATGTCTGGGTTTTTTTCATTTTACTCCACTTTTAAACATTTTTCAGTACATTATATGGTACTTTATATAGCACCATTAAAAAATACAACTCATCCCACAAAAAAACAAGCCCTCGTACAGCGACATCGATGGATAAATAAAGGAGTTACAAATTTTTTTGAAGGGGGAGGAGAAAACGAAAATGGAAAAAGAAAAAGGGGCCACGTCATTAAGGGGTTAAACTCATTTTTACAATTTTTTCTACCTTTAATTGTACTTTAGGCTCCATCCCCAATGCAGATGTGGGCCGCACTGCAGTGAGTGCAGAGGCTAAGATCAACTGAGATGGCAGTGTATGTAAGACGTCTGTTCGCACCTATGGCGCGAGTCCACAGGGAGGTGGAGCTCCGAAATTTGGGATTCACTCTGGCACCTCCAAAGTAGTGAAGCCGCAGACCTTGGAGAAATAGTATGGAGTACGGACATTTGAGTATGGAGTATTACTACTAAGATGTGAGTCAATGGATTCTAATGAAGTGTCCGGTCACCACAAGGCAGGAGAAAAATGTACCCCTGCTCCTCCGGCGGAATATGGGAATGGAGATACCTGTTATTGGTGTGTGACTTATCATTTAAAGTACTGCACCTCCTATGGAGCGAAAGCGCTAATTAACCCGTTCGTTCAGTAAGATACATTTGTAATGTATATATAATGTATTTCCTCCACTTCCGTCTGTCATTGCCACACCATTCTGAACTTGTGTCGCACCACGAGCAGTTACATTAATGAACATCATGGCTCACCATTACTGAAGGGTTGTACTACCAGGGATGACATACAGGGCGCGCTCTACGATGAGTAATCATATATCATATCTCTGTGCCCCATATATAATAAACATATACATTAATGTCCTGGGTCACATTGGGACATTCAGCTCTCCAGCTGGTGCAAAACTACAACTCCCAGCATGCCCTCCCAGTGGGAGCTTTATGCGGAGGACATCAGCCTTATACAATGCCACTAAATAAGTAAGTGCCCCCTGGTACTGTCACAGCTCTTACATCTGTTTGATGGCTGTGAGCGTCCGAAATAATCCGCTGGGAAGCGATTCTAAGTGGTTATTCATCAGACTCCTGTAGGGAAAAGAAGAGCAGACATTATCCACCATACCGTCACCCCGCCGTCCGGTCATGTGACCAACAATGTTCTAGAGTAGAAAGAAAAAGGGGAAATTCATTAAGACCGGCGTTTTGAACACTCTTAAACTGAAACCCGCCGGAGGAAGATGCGCCAAATTTATTAATACATATGGTGCATCTAGGGCCGTCCATGAGCCACAGACTGAAATCTATGCCGAGTGGATGTAGATCTCTGCTATAACTGGCATCAATCTGCGGTGTGTAGTAAATCCGTTGGCCCGCGGCGGCTCCGTTCCTGTCACTACGCCCTGTAATACTGTCGGAAGCAGCAAGAAAGGGCAAAAAAGTCTGCACAAAACTATATGACTCTTTTACGCAAATTCTCGTCATGGTCTGGTCGCAAACCTCAAATCATCATCAGAGCCCCCGTAACCGTATACTCACAGGTGGATCAGTGACCGCAGACCTCGCAACGCGTTGGCGGAAATTTTCTTGATATTGTTGTTTTCAATGAACCTGAAGAAGAGACATTTGTTACGGTATACTCGGCTACGGATGTGGAAGAGCTGTGCCGTGTAGACGGGTCTGTTAGTAACGGGCTGGCAGTATTTTTCGTAGTGTTATGTACCATTACTGTTATGTTCTTTTATGTATTTCTGTTTAGGGACCTTTTACGCGAGACTGAATTACGCCGCAGGGCTAACTGCAGATTTTAATGAAGAATTGCAGGCAGCTTTTAAGTCATTTTTTAATTCCGCATCAAAATCCGCAGGTTGCCTGATGATTTTGGTGACAGGTCCCTTACAATTGTATTTCTGTTATGTTTTGTATTACTATGGCCTCTAGCGGTCTTTTAATATAGTTATTTTAAGTCTCTCCATAGAATATAATGGTCTGAGCTGTGATTGGCTGCGGTGAGTCACATGGGGTGTGAGGAACGTCTGGGGCATGCAGGCACCATAGAGAGGTGCACCGGCTCTGTGTGTGGCATAGTGCCCTTCAGAAGTTGTTGCAAAGAGGATGCAGCTGTGAGTTTGGTGCGTTAACAGCCCTTCTGGTATGGCCTATGTAAGGGGAAGTTTAGCAAGTTCAAGGGTATCCCCAAGCCAGTGGGATAGACAGGGATTCAGCCGTGTCCTGCCCTGCCACCGCCATCGTGAGCACGTGATAACTTTGAAACTGAGGACTTGATGCAAGGACTCTTGTAGGGGGACAGTTAAGAGTTGCACACACCTTTGCTACAAATTAGCAACCTCGACTCTCGGAACTTCTGAGTAGTCATTGCAGTGAGCCAATAACACATGGACGTGATTCAGTCCTGGTTGTTTGTGGGAATATTGGTTTCTGCTCAAATACCTCTGATTCCTCGGACGATTAATGCATATTCATAAGACACTGTCTTTGTGATCGAGGGTGAGTGGAACTCTTACACTTGTTGTTGCCTAAAGGACTTTGTATTATATGTTTGCAACATTTAAGAGAGAATCTTCAAAAACTCGGAAGTTGCTTTCCATTTTTGCTAGCAGATATATAGCTGGCTCATTCGTTGTGTCTCGCTATAAGCCGCTTTCCCTTATACAGGAGTGCGACCAGGCATACTTCAAAATGTACGAGCCCTTAGCAGAGCTTTGAGTCCTTGCACCAGAGCCAGCTCTCCGGCAGGAGATAGGGCCCTCGCCACCACCAGTCATGCCAGTCAGCAGCCCAGAGTTTGTCCAAGAACCAAGCGAGCCCCTATCTCTGAACCTACTGGAGTGCCATGGCACCACCCAGGAGAGATGTCATTGAAAGGATTGGGATTTCAGAAACAGTAATGGCCATGAATGGACTTTGGAGATGGATTACCAGCCACAACTCCGGTCTAATTGACATTTCTTGGCCTACAGACTTGCCATGATCCATCTACTGGAGTGGAAACATTAAATGTTCTCAGCAGATTTGCAACCAACTGCTGAGTTGTGGACAGATTGTCTCCAGAATCATGGTCTAGACTGGCTCTTTGTCTTGAGTCAGGAGGATGAGGGTGGCTGCAGTAGCAAGACCCTCTTCAATAAACTTCTGGTGGTGGACCAGGGGCCCTAATGCCATTTTTTTGCACCATTTTAGGTCTTATTTGGCCCCTCAATTGGCCAAAAACTCCCTATCCATCATGGTTCCAGCTCTGGATGATTACAATGCTGCCTATTGTAAACCTTGGACTGTATAGATCCCCTTATTGTTTGATATGAGCTTTTGAGAGAAGGATCTGCAGAATGACATTAAAATCTGAAGAACTCCCTAATATTCATGTGCTAAATTGAGACGCAACAAGCTGGTGCAAGCCATGCGAGTCTTCTCTAAGGCTAAATTTACACTTCTGTATGAGGGCTTTGTGTGAGGACCAGAAAATTCTTGCCAAGAGTGAGGACACCAAGGAGGTTTTTCTTTTCTGATCATGTATTTGGCAGGATATATATGGTCCTCACAAGGAGCTTCATAGAGAAATGTGTACACAGGCTACTTCTCATGCAGAACTTACAAATACTCCAAGTGTTTTAGCTTGATAAAGGCGTCATCGGAGATCTCCTCAAACGAACAAGAAGTGAAGAGCCTAAAAAGATCAAAGACAGCTTAGTGACTCCACCAAGAACATGGAAGTAAAGATCATTCAATGCAAAACGTCAACTCAGCATTTTATGCTGCCATTAAATTGGCCACACAGAGATGTACCGCAGGGGTGCAGATAGAAGTTTCTCTGTCTGAGGGGGCAACAGTGGAAAGCGAGATCACTGCCAACTCAAGTGAAAGCTACTATAATCATTCATATAAGCCACGTAAGAGCGCTTTTATTAGAGACATCGAACCTTTAGAGCCGTGACCCCGGAGTGCAGCATAAAATCATGTGACAAGTTTTCCGTGGATCAGTGTTAGTATGAATCCACATTAGATAGGAAAATCCAGCGATTTGAGGGACTTCCAACAAGGCCTGATCGCCACGATTTTATATACTGCCAACCTTGTGAAAAGTATACCGAATATGGTGTGGTTGAGGAAAGACATCCAGCAGAAGCGTATCCTGTGAATGCCAAGAATTATCGTGACCAACAGGTGCTGCATAGTCAAGAGTAGTTGAAATACAACATTTGTGCTCCAACTAATGTGTATAAATGCAAAACTCGCCATTCCTTACCATGAATGGACCTAAACAGCAGGCAACCAGTTCCAGCGCCATTGTGATGGAAATGAAAATGGAAATACGAGACTCCAGCGGGCAATAGGGTGCAAAAATTGTATCACCGAGCAGTGGAATAATTTGCCTAGTCAGATGAATCCAGATTTCTATCACAAGATGCTGATGGGAGGTCAGAATTTGGCGCAAGCAGCATGAATTGATGACCCCTTCCTGTCAGCTTGTCAAAACATGTCAGCAACTCCAATTAATGGCTCTACAAGTAGCTTCCTGTTCACATGGGCCAATATTCTTGCAGAACGATTTCATCACCTAGTAGGATTTCATCACCCATGATGAATTGTTGTGGCTCGGAAGACCATAGGATGTCCAATGTGCTACTAGAGGGGGGTCTCTAATAATGGGGGCACTCATTGTAGTTTTATAAAGCAATTCTCCATCTTGGTGGACATAGGATTCTCCATTGGACATGTCCTATGTGAGTTCATTTCTTCTGCAGTACCACCATATTCCCTCTGTATACATGAATGAAGCCATGTAGGTTAGACTTTCTCTGGTGGGCTTGGCTGGGATGTGATGGTGTGTAACAGGTAGAGATCCCACACCAAAGCCCAACCATGGTTCTGTCCAAAGGCAAGTAATGTTCACCAAAGAGATCTTCAATATTATGTTACCCCACTGTGTGGCAGTAGAGTTCACTAGGGGCATGGACTTGGTTATAACTTTGGACTTAGCAGTATCTATCTATCCCTCCCTAGCTGCAGCCCTCCGACGCACCACTACTCAATCGATTTCAATAACTTTTTTTTTGTAGAAATAGCAATACAATCGTTATTGTAAGAAGGAAAATGATGAAATTAGAAAAAAGAGAAATCAGTGCAGCTCAGAAAAATAACAATTCTACCAGCATCTGCAATAAAGTAGAAGGAAAGCAATAAGGCAGCGAGGAGGAGTTCAGTTTTGTTACATGCAAGTAGAAGCTAATGAGAATACTCACAGGATCTGCATGGTCTGGGACTGGGCGAAGCTCTCGGAGGGGATGGTCTGGAAGCCGCATCGCAGGAACGAGCTGGTCAATAATGAGGGTGAGTTATCAGTCAGGTGTCAGACACGAGAGTCTGTCAGCTCGAACATGTTGCCAAAGCTGCAGGCATGATGTTATAGAACAGGAGGAGCTGAGCAGATTGATATATAGTTTTATGGGGATACATTGAATATAACTTGTATTTTAGTCATTTATATCTCTGCCCATTCTGAACAGTCCAGTGGGCGGTCCTATCAGTCATACCCAGATAGCTGTCAATCACTGATAGGACCGCCCACTGGACTGTTCAGCTCAGAATGGGCAGAGATATAAATGACTAAAATACAAGTTATACTAAATCCTTCCCCATAAAACTATATATCAATCTGCTCAGCTTCTCCTGCTCTTTGACATGATGCCTGCAGTTTGGACAACATGTTCGAACTGACAGACTCTCTTTAAGGACCAAGAATTAAAAAGGCTTAAAAAGGCTTAACCTTTAAATATCATTTAACAAAAATATTTTACAAAATTCAAAAATATTTCTTCATTGGAGCCCATTAACCCATAAGGAACCAGAGGAGTCACTCGAGCAACGCAGAAGAAAGAGTACCCCATAGGGATCCTTTATTCTGGGGCAGATGGATGCCATCATATCCCAAACTCAAGATAGGAGGACTACAGCTTTTTTTTCTTCTTCAACGTGCAAGATCGTAGTCTCTTCACCTAAGTACCACAAAAAAAATGTTCACCAATGTGGCCCAATGCAAACCCTCAACCTGTTCTCCCATAACCACCTGAGCCAGAAGGTCCTTCATTAATGGTACTTCACTATGTTTTTTCCTAAGAATGGACAGGCCAACTATATCAAAATCCACACGCAGAAAAATCTTCCCCATGTGAAATATACCATGGATTTACAGAGCTTTTAATAGGAAGTAAAAACGATGAATATTTCACAGTGGATTTTGGTGTGAAGTTTGTGCTAGAATCCACAGTGAAATGACACCGTGTTAATGAGGCCTTAGGATGTGTAGATACATCACGGATTAATTGTGGAACTGCGGAATGCGCACTGAAAAATGCAATGTAGATCCCTAGGCCTAAGGACACGTTCACACAGTGATGATGTAGACAGTGCAATCCATAGTGAAATCCACATCCTAAAGTGTCCTATTTCTTTTAATGGGAATTTGAGCCATACTCTATACCGCAAAGTAGTGAGGAGCGAACTTCTCAAAAGCTGAGTTTGGCAGGTAAAGACTAGAGATGAGCGAACCTACTCGGCCACGCCCCTTTTCCGCCCGAGCACCGCGATTTTCGAGTACTTCCGTACTCGGGTGAAAAGATTCAGGGGTCGCCGTGAGTGAGTGGGGGGTTGCAGCGGGGAGTGGGGGGGGGAAAGGGAGAGAGAGAGGGCTCCCCCCTGTTCCCCGCTGCTACCCCCCGCTCCGCCACACCTCCCCATGGCGCCCCCCGAATCTTTTCACGGAAGTACTCGAGAATCGCGGTGCTCGATCGAGTAATTACTCGAAATGAGTATATTCGCTCATCTCTAGTAAAGACAAATCTTTTTGAAAAAGGTAAAAAAAAGTTCAGTTCCGTCCAAATTAGTTCAAACCGAACCAGAACTTTGCCAATACCCCTAAAATTGGCGTACAACATGGTCTAAGGGCTGAAACAGATGGGTGTGTTATAGTCCCGTTATGCGTCCGTGAAAATCATGGCCACATAATGGAACGAAACAAAACCCTTGACTATAATAGTTTTGTTTCCACTATCACGATTTTTGCGTGTTACTACTACATGTGAGAGAGAGATAGGGCAGGACTTATCTTCCCGCTTAAAAAAAAAAAATCTTGCGCAGAGTTCGCATACTCTAAAGAAAACAAACAAATCTGCAGCGGTGAGCGTATTAGCACATGTGCCCATGTATTTAAGGCCTAAGAGCCATAAAAACCCTGTAAAACACTCTCAGGTCACCTAGGAGGGTCTATAAGTAATTCTTAGCTGTTTTTAAGACAAAGTTAATGAATAGAGATAAGTGAGCACCAAAATGCTCGGGTCCTCGTCATTCGAGTCGAGCTTTTCGTAAAATTCGAGAGCTATATTCGAGTAACGAACCCCATAGACTACAATGAGAGACTTGAGCATTTTTGTATGGGACCTGCCGGTTGCCGAGCTTTTTTTTTTTTCCTGTGTTTATTCTCTCTCTCCCCTCCGCCAAACCAGCCACAAACTACCCCTGACGTGCGCAGGGGTCAAATCTGACACGTGGGGAGGGGCCAAAACTGGGGCGGGGTCGAACACGGCATGATGCTCGCTCAAGCAGCGCGCACCATCAAGTATGCTAATACAAGCATCAAGCTCGGAAGAGTATGTTTGCTCAACTCTATTAATGAAGGAAAAAGGAGAAAGAAAGAGAAGAAGACAAAGCAAAAAGAAGGAAAAACAAAAAGAAGGAAAAATTGTTTCCTTCTTTTTCTATTTCCTTCTCTTTTTAATTTTTTTTTAAAGAAGCCAAAAAGAAGGAAAAAGAAGAAAAAAGAAAAACAAAAAGTGATAAAGGAAAGAGATTTTCTTCTTCCTTTGTTTTCTTTTTTCTTCTTTTTTTTAAAAATAAGGATGGAAGAAGGAGAAGCGGGTTGGCTGAGATGGGCCACCGAAGTTTCATCTCAGCCGAACCAAACATATAGCAAATCTCGACCCGAAACAGGGTTCTACTGTTTTGATTCTCTCAACCCTACCGCACAGATTTTGTCGGCACTTGGATTTGAAATCTGTGTGTAGAAATAAAAGTGACCTGACACGACTTGACGCAGAATCCATGTTGGGGAATATGCAGGTGGATTTGTCCATGGAAAATGGTTAAATCTGTCTGCAAATTCCAGAAAACTGAAGTGCAAACCAGAGCTTTATGAGGCAGAACCCATGCCGAAATATCCAATTCTGCCCCTGTGGCTTGATCTGCATAGGAAAGGGAGTTACAATAGACATGAGCTGGACCCTACGTGAGTTAGGTCCTATGGCAATGTGTCTGGGCCACCTCCCTGGCACATACACCCCTGCTGAGGTACCCTATGCCTCTTATGCCTACTCTTTATAGATTGAAGGGCTGCATTTGTATGAGTCTCTGCTCAGCCTACAATAAATGCCCATTCAGAGAAATAGGTTTGAAATATGAGTTAATCTCCGTGTATGAGAGCCGCTGTATCGTATTTCTCATTAGAGGCTTCCAGCAGAATATTTATGCTCAGAATTACTTCTCAGGCGGGAGTCTAATCTGCAATCAGCAGAAGTACAGGAATATTTACAGAGTTCATAGACGTTACTCTGCAGGTCGGCCTGAACCTACGCAAATAACAGGGAATTGGATTGATGGAATTTCTAGAAATTGACTTGTTCTGGAGGTAGAACTAAGAGCGGCTGCTGTGGAGCCCATGGAGAGAGGGAACCCAGCGATCTTTGGTCCTCCCATTTTTCTACTGGGTGGCGGAACCAGGTCAGGACTCCTCTACAGAGAAACTGAATTGTTTGAAAGCAAAGGGGTGGAGAAATGTCTTAAAGGGATTTTATCAGCATGAAGCTGAGGTCCGAGTCACGGAGGCGAGCCATGCCGGCCTCTCACCGCCCACATCATGCAGACGAATTGCTCTCTTATGTGTATAGGAAGAGAGCGGTCACTCTGCATGCTGCGGACAAGGAGAAGACAGTGAGGTCCACCTCAGAGCTTAGCTCAGAGTCAGACTTCATGAATCTGGAGACAGAATCCCTTTAAGGCCACTCTCACACATAGCGTTGGCAAAACACTGTGATTTTACCGCCTTTTTGGAAGCGCTTTTTAATGCACACGATCATTGTAATGGATGATGAGGTATGCGTTAAAAGTGCAAACATGCAGTAAAATAAAGCAGACAGCACTTGTCAAATGCTGCCGCGGAGCGCATGTCTTTAAGGCTCCATAGAAAACAATAGGAGCATTTTACCGCAATTACCGTGGCATTCAAAATGCCATGATAATCACGGTAAAAAGCAGATGTGTGAGAGTGGCCTAAGGGTCATGGAAAGGGAGCGATGAGGAAACACCAGACCCTTCTGTCCTGGGTGCCAAAATCCAGTGCCTTAATTAGGGGCCTTTTTTTTATTCTTGCTATGGGGTCTACCATTTTGGAAAATTCTTGGGTTGACCATAATTCCTGATCCATCCCTTGAGAGAACTGGGTAACGTAGCTGGGCCAGGTTAACCTTTGATCTTGATGGCCAACATTGAACCAATGGGCACTTTGGGTGAAATGTTTGAGATTCTAAGTCACATTGGCATCCAAGGTTGACTTGGAAGAAGCCTACAGTCAGGCAGACATTGAGATTGATGGATTCTGTAATACTTACGCAGAGATGATATCCACGGAATACGTGCTGGGAATGTAACTGGTTCCGTCACACAGGACACTGTCAAAGGTGCAGTTACAGGATGGTGGACATTTCCACTTCGGGGGCCTCTTTGCTCTCATCAGACATAGGGGAATGAATTCCAAGAAGAATAGGACCCCGACTGACAAGCTGATTGATAGTCTCATTGTTCGCTGGGTCTTCACTTGAGTTGCTGCATCATGTTCATGATTATATTGTGTCTTCTTACTTTCTGCTCAGTATTTCTCAGTCACCTCATCCATTCCACCTGATGTTCCACCTGCTATAGCATTGTACAGACCATTGGACTCTCCTATTGACATTCACCTTCCATAGTCTTTGGCTTATCGTCAGGCTCTTCCGTGGTTAATTTTGTCTTTTTGGAAACCAGAAATGTTGACTCTGTAATTAAAAATTAAGCATGATATGTATGGATAAGTAAGAGCTCATAGATGTAATGACCCCAAAGATGCAATGGCCTCATAGATGTAATGATCTCATTGATAGAATGACTCCATGATAGTAATGACCTCATAGATGAATTGATCCCATGTTCACATACATGCAATGACCTCTTACAAGAAATGATTGGTTGGAGCCGCAAAACAAGGTACCCAAATATGTCAATGCATAGAATTAAAGGAATTTCATCTTTATTTAAACTTTACCTAAATAAAGCCCGTGTGGCTTAACCCCTTAGTGACCATACTCTTTTGCTTTTTTCCATTTTCGTTTTTTCTCCCCCCCCCCCTTTAAAAAATCGTAACTCCTTTATTTATCCATCCTCATCGCTGTATAAGGGCTTGTGTTTTGCGGGACGAATTGTATTTTTCAATGGTGCTATTTAATGTACCATATAATGTACTGAAAAACTTTTTAAAAAATTCTAAGTGGTGTGAAATGGAAAAAAAAATGACATTCCACCATCTTTCATTGCGTCTTGTTTCTACGGCGCACAAACTGCAACACAAATGACATGATAACTTTATTCTATGGGTCAGTATGATTACTACGATACCAAACCTGTCTAGTTTTTTTTTGCTGGACTACTTATATATTTTTTTAAAGATATTAAATTTCTTAAAATTATTTTCTGTCTCCATCTTCTGCGTGTAATAACTTTTTTATTTTTTCGTCGATATAGTTGTGTGAGGGCTCATTTTGTGCGGTACATCCTGTCATTTCCGTTTGTACCATGTTGGAATACATAGGGCTTTTTAATTGCTTTTAATTAGATTTTTTCTCGGCAACATGGTGACCAAAAAAGCGCATTTCTGGCAGTGTTTTTTTTTTTTTTTTGGACGACGTTCACCGCGTGCGGTGAATAATGCATTACTTAAATGCAATATGGCAAAAGGTTTTTTTTAAACTTTTATTACTTTTTAAAAAAATAATTAATAAAACTTTATTGTTCTTATTTTGACTTTTTCTTTTAGTCCACCTGGGGGACCACAACTAGCCATGCTTAGAACGCTTATGCAGTATGATGCAATGCCATAGCATTACATCATACTGCATTCTGACAGGCAGCCTATCAAGCCACCGCATGGGGATGGCTTGATAGGTATATTGCCAAGACAGCCCTGGGGACTTTCAGAAGAACCCCGGCTGCCATGACACCTATACGGCTCCCCCAATCTCACTGAGGGAGGGCCGTACGGGACCAGCGACATTTAAAGGGTTAACAGCTCCACCTACGATGTATGGAAAGCGATAGCATCGCTATCTCCTACCATACACGTCCTGCAACGACAGGACGTAAAAACACAATAGCGTGGTCACTAAGGGGTTAAATAAAGATGAGTTTTCTTTAATTCTATGCATTGCCATATATGGGTTCCCTGCTTTGCAGCTCCAACACATCATTTCTTGCTGGACTTGATAGGGGTCACGGATCCAGACTCCTTTTGGGAGCTCGCAACATACACCAAAAGGAGCCTCCCTTATGTGATAAGGTACGCATAAGTGCTTCATTTGATTCTACAGTGCAATGACCTCTTAGATGTAATGATCCCATAAATGCAATGGCCTCATACATGCAATGACTCATAGATGTAATGACCACATATATAGAAATACTGACCTAATAGAAGTAAAGATCTCATAAATGTAATTAGCACTTGCATGCAATGACCCCATAGATGTTATGAGCTCATTGATGTAACGCCCCTATAGATGTAATATCCTCATAGATGTGAAGATCCTATAGATGTAATGTCCCTACAGATGTAATGAGGCCATAAACGCAATGACCAGCTGAGGTCTAACAGACATAAGAGAGGACATGAGAGCAGTGTGTGCTCCGCAGCACCCAGCAGAGGTCTAGCAGACATAAGAGAGTACATGCTGCCAGCAGAGGCCTAGCACATAGAAGAGCAGCATGTGCTCCACAGCAGCTAGCTGACAGAAGAAAGGACATGAGAGCAGTGTGTGTTCCACAGCAGCCAGCTGAGGCCCAGCAGACAGAGGAGAGGACATGAGAGCAGCGTGTGTTGCACAGCAGCTAGCAGAGGCCTAGCAGACATAAGAGAGGACATGAGAGCAGTGTGTGTTCCTCAGCACCCAGCAGAGGCCTAGCAGACATACGAGCAGACATGAGAGCAGTGTGTGCTCCACAGCAGCTAGGAGAGGCCTAGCAGACAGAGGAGAGGACATGAGAGCAGCGTGTGTTCCACAGCAGCCAGCTGAGGCCTAGCAGACATAAGAGAGGACATGAGAGCAGTGTGTGCTCCTCAGCACCCAGCAGAGGCCTAGCAGACATAAGAGCAGACATGAGAGCAGTGTGTGCTCCACAGCAGCTAGCAGAGGCCTAGCAGACATAAGAGAGGACATGAGAGCAGTGTGTGCTCCGCAGCAGCTAGCAGACAGAAGAGAGGACATGAGAGCAGCGTGTTTTCCCCAGCAGCCAGCTAAGGCCTAGCAGACAGAGGAGAGTACATGAGGGCAGTGTGTGCTCCACAACAGCCAGCTGAGGCCTAGCAGACATAAGAGAGGACATGAGAGCAGCGTGTGCTCCACAACAGCCAGCTGAGGCCTAGCAGACAGAGGAGAGTACATGAGGGCAGTGTGTGCTCCACAACAGCCAGCTGAGGCCTAGCAGACATAAGAGAGGACATGAGAGCAGTGTGTGTTCCACAGTAGCCAGCAGAGGCCTAGCAGACAGAAGAGAAGACATGAGAGCAGTGTGTGCTCCTCACCACCAAGCATAGGCCTAGCAGACATAAGAGAGGACATTAGAGCAGTATGTGCTCCTCAGCACCCAGCAGAGGCCTAGAAGACATAGGAGAGAACATGAGAGCAGTGTGTGCTGCACAGCAGCTAGCAGAGGCGTAGCAGACATGAAAGAGGACATGAGAGCAGTGTGTGCTCCGCAGCACCCAGCAGAGGCCTAGAAGACATAGGAGAGAACATGAGAGCAGTGTGTGCTCCACAGCAGCTAGCAGAGGCCTAGCAGACATAAGAGAGGACATGAGAGCAGTGTGTGCTCCGCAGCACCCTGCATAGACCTGGCAGACATAAGAGCAGTCTGAGATCACATGGCAGCTGCCATTGAAGAACTGTGACCAGAGCGCTGTCCCCGTGTTTGGGGAACAGCACAGTAGTAAGAGTGACAAAAGGGCCTGGATGATGGGGGCCGAAGCTGGTGGACCGAGAGGTTTCGAAAAAAACAGAGACTGTGTGGAAGGAGAGGGAGGCTCCCTTTCTGCAGGGTCTAGGTCTGAAATAGATAATGGTGAAATGGATCTAGAACATTGAAAGCTGCCAGATATGTGAAGCCGGCCTACGCTGACTGAGTGCGTGCACACTAGACAGACTTTATGGACTGTGATAGACGTATGTGTGTCAGCTGATACGCCATCCTGTACTTGTTGTCGAACCGCCACCCGCGATATTAGTACTAGTATTCCTATATAATATCACGCGGTGCAAAGGAGCTTGTGAACCCTGACTGCCCATGTGCAGCCCGATATCAACTCTACATCTCACAGAATGCAATACAGCACATGTTCCAAGTAGAGTTATGTTATCACGCCCCTGACTGCATCCGCTCATCTGATCCTACAATAATAACTTATCCTTCTCCACAAATGTCAATGTCCGTACGCACACAGGGCCATAAAGCTGAATCTTGTGAGGAAGGAGGTAAATACATTTAATTAACGTTATTTTGGTGTCAGAATCCTCCTAACAACTCTGCGCCCCGAAGGAAGGACGCTGTGGAGTAATGCACATCCAGGGCGGCGCCATCACAAATCACCCGCCCGGGGCAGAGAGCGACATTGTAATTGACCATGGAGGAGAGAGACAATTATGTGCTAAATTTAACCAGAGTGTACGATGCGCCGGCAGCCGGGGACAATTATCACCAAGGATGGACGATACGGGAAAGACAAAGCAGATGGGAATTCTGCCTCTTCCTGTTATCACTACGATCTAATCTGCTGGCAGCCTTCAAAGTATAGAAAGTATAGATATTCTTTTTACTTGCGGTCCGATGTAACGGCAGAAAGGGTTTCAGTACATACCGTAGTACAGCTTATTAATAAAGGACATAACGGGGTTGTCCTTATTAGGGAATTCTAAATTAAAGGGGTTGTACCAAAATTGCAAACTATTACCTGTCCACAGGATATTCACGGGATAGGGAATAACTGGCTGATTTAGACGCGCTAAATCCTCGCACCTAACAAAGATAGGACATGCGACTGCAATGCTCGCATGTAAGGTCTGCGGTGCAGGAACAGATAGGACCTGACTTATCTTTGGTGCGTGCTTTCCATAGACTCCTATGAAATCTGCCCGGAGTATCCGTCTCTCCCGATTTCTCGGCAGTTTCTTGCAGAACTAATAATGAATGATTCTCGCTTGGTGTAAAAGCTTTTAACCAACTATT
Organism: Eleutherodactylus coqui; assembly: GCF_035609145.1. NCBI lineage: Eukaryota > Metazoa > Chordata > Amphibia > Anura > Eleutherodactylidae > Eleutherodactylus > Eleutherodactylus coqui. Next base: position 22,854,457 of record NC_089842.1, on the reverse strand, counting down.
GCTCACACCCTTCAAAGACTATTCTGGTTGACTAATCCAGTGTTCCCCAACTCCAGTCCTCAGGGACCGCCAACAGGTCATGTTTTCAGGATTCCCTCAGTGTTGCACAGGTGATGTAATTATTGTCGGTGCCTCAGACTTTGCCACAGGTGTTCTTACTATAGGAGAGCCTGAAAACATGACCTGTTGGGGTCCCTGAGGACTGGAGTTGGGGAACACTGGCCTAATCAATACAAAAACAATACAAAACATTTTAAAGTAACTAACACTAGAGAGGACACAAGGCGGTAACAAGAGGATCTGGATAAGTTTGGGGAAGAAACATGACAAATGAGGTGTAACACTGATAAATGTAAGGTTCTGCACATGGGCAGAAGATGCATGTCACCATTACACACTAAATGGGAAACCACTGGGGAACACGGATATGGAGAAGGACTTGGGGTTTTTAGTTAACTGTAAGCTTAACTAAAGCAACCAATGTCTGGCAGCTGCTGCCAAGGCAAATAGGATCATGGGGTGCATCAGAAGAGGCCTAGGGACACATGACGAGAACATTGTTCTTCCTCTTAACAAGTCATTGGTCAGACCACACATGGAACATTGTGGACAGTTTGGGGCACCGATACTCAAGGAGGACATTTCAGAGCTTGAGTGGGTGCAAAGCCGGGCACTTAAAGTAATAAATGGAATGGGCGGACTACAATACCCAGAGAGGCTATCAAAATTGGGATTGTTTAGTTTAGAAAAAAAGACAGCTGATGGCGACCTAAAAATGATATATAGATATATCAAGGGACAGTACAGAGATCTCTCCCATCATCTATTTATATCCAGGACTGTAACAAGGGGCGTCCTCTGCAGCTAGAGGTAAGAAGGGTTCTACACCAACATAGAAAGGGGTTCTTTACTGTAAGAGCAGTGAGACTGTGGAACTCTCTGCCTGAAGACGTGGTGATAAAGAACTCACCAAAAGAGTACAAGAGGGACACCTTACTTGAGCGATACAATATTACATGTTATATCGCTGATTACTGCAGAAGGGTCGGTGATTCCGGGATTACTCTGATTGCCAGATTGGAGTCAGGAAGGAATAATGTTTCCCTAAAATGAGGACAATTGCCTTCTACCTCATTGGGGTTTTTTGCCTTTCTCTAGATCAACATTGGGGGGTAATAGGCTGAAGTAGATGGACACGTCTTTTTTCAGCCTAATGAAAACAAAAGTTTGGTACCTGTTAGTCAGTAGAGCAAAATGTGATTGTTTCCAGCAAGAGAAACCACGTAATCTTGTAGATGTGATACCTTTTAATGGCCAACAAAAATACATGATGTTAATGCGAGCTTCCGAACCAACACAGGGTTCTTCTTCAGGCTTAAATGAAATAGATCCGAAGAGGCATGCATATTTATTCACACTATAACTATGCAATCAGACGGTAGTTGCTCAGTGTGAAGGTACCCTAAGATGCAGATGCACAAACAAAGGTTGTGAACATGAAGATGGCCGACTGATACTAATCAAATTAGGCGCACTTTTCAATGACAGCATTGTATAACGGGACAGGTTATGTCTGGGCTTGATGACACATACAGTCGTGGGACAGATGACTCAATAGGAATCAAGTGATTCAGACATCTTGTTGTAGATATGGCAGGCCTTAGGCAGGAAGAACAAGGCTAGCAGTGTAGATGCCCAGAAAGGGTTAATATAAGAGCTTTAGGAATGTTCCTTGATATTAAAGCATATTAAAAATTCTCAAAAAGACAAAAAAAAAAAGGTCATAACTTCATATCACTCATACTTGTTCTTGAATCCCCTGGCAGAGGTCAGAATGCCCCCACCCCCCACCCCCCAAGTGTCCAGAACTGAGATTATTGTAATGTGCATCAGATGATAGAGGATTATTAAATACCTCATATGTTGAGTCCATTTTATAAATCCAATGGAAATAAGAGCAAAACAAGGGGAATCTGCAGTTTTTCCCCTTTAGATTGTAAGCTCATAGACTCAGGGTCATTTTTAAATTTGCAGTTTTTCACCTATTTTCTATCAGAATGTGAAGCTGCTACATAAAAAATTTAAATACAAGTCGTTGGATTCAGTTCAGGAACCAAACTTGTGAAATAACAACAAAAACATTGACAAAAACTCATCATACAGAAAAAAATAATTATTCAGAAGATTCACAATGCTCTGCATATAGGAAAGGCATGGCCAATTATTGCCCAACATGTCCATTACTTCTCTGGCCTCTTCCAACTTTTGGATTTTGGTAAAAAGATCCAGAATTCTCTCTCCTGATAAGAATAACACTCACCACAAGTAGCTGCTCCGGGTCCAGTGTCCTCTTACACTTTCTCTGTCTTTCTTGGCACCTCCATCATGCCCCTGTTCCTTCTCTCTTGAGAAGCCTTCTAGTCCCGGTTCTTCTTCTCCTCCTTGCCTCCTCCGCCCCCCCTATTTGTGGTAGTGCCCTTCCCTCTCTATATCCGTACTATTTTCGCACTTTCCCCTCTTGTCTATAGAGTGTTGGTGTCTTGCAGCCTCTGACACAATGTGTTGTTTGACTGACTCTTTGGGATGGCTCGGAGGGAAGGGCTGGATGATGTATGTTTGGAACATGCTTGTGCCAAATTGCTCCTCTGTTTGTCAAAGCTTGTGGTTATATTGTTGTTGTTAATAACTGCAAAGTATGAGGTTCTGTCATACTTCTGGAATTACAATGGGATCGTTGTAAAACAAAAGAAGGAATACAGAAAAAAAATTAGAGTTACAATGTTTTTTAGGGGTTTCATCTCTACAATATACAACATAAAAGACCAAAAGCATAAAAAGGGGACATGATGGGTCAGATGGGGAGGGGGTCACAGGTCATCTTGCTCTACCATTCCCGCAGATAATGGAGAGCAGACACAAAAACCCTTGAGGTGCAGCAGCAGACGGCCTCGTCTGCCTCGTCTTCTAGAGTTGACAACCAAGGTTATTACTTCCGTCCCAAAAGACAACTTTCAACTCTACGTTGGTCAAGAGCCTTTATTACAGCCCAATTATCTGGCAAGAACATTCGCCTAAACGTTCATTTGCCCTGTCATTGAACCATGTAAAGGGACAATTAGCCAAAAGATAAGCAAATGCTCATTCCTTGACTAATCATATCTTTTATGCGCACATAGAAATGTTTGCTGGTCAGCTGCACAACTCCTCGTATAAACAAGAAGAGGTGCAGCCGACCAGTGATGGCTGTATGGGAAAAAATGATCCTATTAATGATCCTTCATCCCTTTAGAGCAAATCATCTGCCCGTGTGAACAACATGAACGACTGCCAACCAACATGCACATAGTCAGGGGTCTTTCTACATTGGCCGATTGTTGGCCCAATGTAATGAGTGTTGATTGACAAGGCATATTGATCAGCGCTCATTTACATTTCCTTTACACGTGCCGAGAATCATCCCTATGATCAATCTTTTCCATAGCACCAGCTGTACATCTTACCATCAGCTGACGATGAGCATTTGATCGTTCGTTAGCTGATTGTTGTCCCTTTTGCCCAGAAATCGGGTGAATAAACAATTGTGCCTGGTAATCTGTCCTCAATCATATGGCAGTAATGCAACTGCATATTAGTGTACATTATGGCCGTAAGTGACAACCACGGATCTTATAATCCAAACTAACATCATCATTCATCTCTATGATATTGCTAGTCTGGGTCATTGGACCCATGGTTGGTCCAGGACATGATATAGACACCAAGAGGCCATTGTGAGTTTACATCCCATAACTTCATAGAAGGGGTGAAGTATCATCTCAGTGCACAGGATGATCCATTCAGTCGTCCACCTTACCTTTATATCTACATGGTACCATTATATTCCAGCAACATGTAAAGGCTCCAATATTACATTATTTCATTGGGAACAGAAGGGAGTAGATGTGCAAACATTTTTGGAAATGTCGGAAGTCTGATGTACTGCTAATTGGGTAATATTAAAACTCTTTCTCTAGGCCACAAGTAAAGGTCCTGCAACCACTTGTTAAACTCAACTTCTGCTGTATCTTAGTTTGCGGTAGTCTGTAGAGTGAAGTTTAGCATTCTTTGGCACTCCAACAGCATACCTCCCAGAAAGGCCTGAAGATTTGTGATCTTGGCACCCTCGGTGTTGCAATGACAACTGGAGAGAAGTGGGTTGGGGAACTCTTCTGTAGAGTATTACTTGACCACCAAACTATTGAATTCCATAAGTTGGTCTCTAGGAAATTATATAAGAGATTTCCTTAATACAAGTAAACAATATTTGGACCACTGCGGAAAAGCAGAAGACACAATCCAAATGTAGCTGCATGAGATGTGTGTAAGGGGGGGTGGTTGTTGCTGACTGTTTTATTGCTCACTTGATGTTCTGCTATGATAGTAATTTGTAAGCTACTGTGACTTTAAAGAGGAGAGGGAATGAAGAGCAGCTGTCTGAGCAGGAAAAAGAGAGTAGTTTGTCTGTACAGCTATGCTGCAGTGTGAGGAGCCCAGCATGCTCCTCTGTGCCTGTGCAGCTATGCTGCAGTGTGGGGAGCTGGGGATATTCCCCTGAGTCTGTGTAGCTATGCTGCAGTGTGGGGAGCTGGGGATACTCCCATGTGTCTGTGTAGCCATGCTGTGGAGTGAGGAGCAAAGGATACTCCCTGTGATGTGCAGGATTAGCCCTATGGGTGTGAGTTGCTTGATCGGACAGACGTTTCTTTTGGATAAAGGTTGAGCTGAATACAAGCACTGGAGAGACTGCTGCCTCCTCATTCCAGTTCTTCCTTCTGCCCAACAACATTGATGTGATACAGAGCTCTCAAAAACAAAATTAAGGACATTTGAGAAACCAATTAGATGGGGAAAAGAGGACTTACACTGAAACTTTGGATTTTGAGAGACCTGATACGTGGGTGTTAGACTTCTGGTGCAAAACTGCTAATGTGGATCCTCTGTAACAGTCGATCGGCACACGGTCATGAGCCATCCTAGAACGTGGCTTAAACTGTTTATCTATTTTCATTTTGTTACTGAAAGTATACATGTCGGCTCCCATTCCCTGTGAGCTATTCCCAGAACCTCTATACTACCAACACCATCCCAGATCATCAGGGAGACCCCAAGCCAGATACTGTACCAGTGCCCCTCACATGTGTACACTTTTGGGTAGGTCAAGCATCATGCCTGCCTATTGATGGTAGGTGGTGTGATATTCAGGGGTGTAACTATGAGGTAGTAGTAGCACCTGGATCCTGATGCCAGAGTTCCATTTGCCACTTGGGAAGATATTAATAATATAGATAGCCTGTGGTAGGGGAAGTTTTTGCAGATGTATCTTTGGGTCCCAGGAGCTTTAGGTTCCATCTCTTAATGTGTTCACTTCCATCTCCAACACATCCAGCCCTAGGTGCCAAAAAGAGGAAGGGACTGACTGAGGATCACTCGAATGTAAAAAGAAACACTCCACTGAGCCACAACATCAGGAGATAAGAGGAAGGGGATGTAGGAGGTTACTTCTAATTGAAGAATGGAAACACCAAGCCCCCCTACCCCCCCCCCCCCCCCCCCAGAGTGGAGGGATAGAGAGACATCTGGATGTTTGGGCCTAATATAAAAAGGAGACCACAGTGAAAGGCGACCTGGTGAAGAACCAAGAAGGTCACTTGAAAAGGAAATAACACAACTTCATTGAAATTGGAGGATTAAGTATGATTTTCGCAGAACAGAGCATCCTGTCTGAAAGTTGATGCCAAACAACTTTTACATCCAAAAACATTTTGTCTTCACACAAATAAAAAAAAACAGGTGAAAAAGAGTAAACAGGGAAAGAAAGTCGGAAACACAAAAAAAAGTTTTTAAAAACTTCTGGTCTATTTATAAAACCCACCTCAATCATTCGTGGTTGAGAAATGTAGAAGTTGGCATGGGGTTAACAGAAGATTGGAGGCGCTGCCCCTTTCATTGCTCGCTATTCTTTAATCACATAAAGTGTCTCTTTGTTCCTGACCCATCTCTGCTCTGATAGGGTCAACCATGGCCCAGAGCCAAGTTACGCTCAATCTAACGGCCTTTTCTTGTGCCCAAAACAAGTCGTCAGTGGAGGGAAAACATACACTGGTCTTTGTGTGCTATGGGCTCTTACAGCGAAGGAGTTAAGGATGCCAAGAGGGCAACGTTGGAGGGAGAAGGGGGCTGAAAACGCAGACGCTTGGTGGTGAAGGACGGTGAAGCTCAAATCAATTTGCAGCCAGAACTTTGGGCCATCGGAGTTTATGATGGGGGTGGAGAATGAGGTTTGGTTATCTGATGGAATTATTGAACTACACAAAGTATAAAAGGTGTAAAGATAAACTTCCAATGGAGTTCTGAGGGATTCTTTAATTAAGTTTATTCCTGGACCATTATATTGTATTTTATACTGTACTTTTTCCATCTCGAATATCAGTTTTGGTTATTATAAGATTCTGGGAATGACCACAACAGCAGGTAAGGGGATGAAACTGACATCACCCTTTACAGCCTATGGACTGCATCTGTATCCTGTGACATATTGCTTTACTGGGCAGAGAGACTTCTCAGAAATGTTTGTTTGGTTCATGCTATGCATATATGTTGTGTTGCACTGTATATAGGTGTAGCAAACCGGAATGGGGACAATACCCATGGTGGCCATCACAGTGTTAAGTTAATCCCTAAATGGCTACATAACAGTAAAATATTGGGGAATGGTAGAAGAGTTAGAACGTGCTCCCTGGTGTGGTGTACTGCATACCCTGGTGAAAAGGAGACCAAGGAGGCGGGCAAACAGTTCAGCTTACATTTACTTGGCTCAGAAGCTTGTTGATTCCACATCCCAAAAAGAAGGCACAAATCTTTACTTACAATCCCAGTCAGTGTTCCTGAGGATGGTCCTTGCTTTAGTCCTTGCTACCTCATTTCCCCACAACTGCTTATATGGGTTTTCGTTCCATGGCCTAAAAGACTGTAGGCTGGCTGTAGCTCCATACTGCTGATGTGGGTGTTCTCACCACAGCTCTGGAGTCTGCCACTTTTAGTAAATGCCCCTTTTCCTTGATGATGAGGTCCAAAAATGTCTGTCATGTACTGTTCCCTAAGAACAGCTTAACTACATATACTACACTCTTGTCTGAACTTTCTAGATAATTTCAAGAAGTTTTCTAACTTTTGCTCCTCCCAACTGTCCAGTGCTGATTGGCTGGAGTTATGAGAAGCTGAGTCACTGGGCTGTTCCATTCCTCTTTATACTGTACTTCTGCCCAAGCTACCATCTTCAAGGCAATGCATCAGTACACTGCATTACACTTTAACCCTTTCCAATCCACTGTCTGATGTCTAAAGACATTCTGATTGAAGGCTGTACAGCTCCAAAGTCAGAAGACGTCCGGCAGGGTATTCTTACTGTAGATTACTGGCCGCTCTGTTGTTGGGGGCCTCTCCAGCATGTCCCATACCGCAGTACTGGCTCTAGCCAGCAGATGGCGCCATTGTATAATGGCAGAAAGAGAAAGCCCCCTAGGAAACCCTGAATCCAAAATTGGATTGCAAAGAGTTAAAGGCATATTCACGCAGTCCCCGGAAATGCAAACTCTCCCATGTAGTGACAGTTCTGGGTTACTACATATGTGCAGCTCTTTTGCAGGTTGACTGCTTCGCCACAGAGACAGTGCGGTAGCTGTACAAAAGAAAGTCTTTTTTGAGCTACTTGGGAAGGCCTGGAAGTGAGGCTAGGCCTTAGAGGAGCCTTGCATTGGTTAGGAGGTGGAGTATACCGTATATACCGGCGTATAAGACGACTTTTGAACCCCGAAAAATCTGCTCTGCAGTCGGGGGTCGTCTTATGCGCCGGTAATACAAAAAAAAAAAAGTGTAAAAAAAAAAATTCATTACTCACCTCCCACGGCGTTCTGTCGCGCTCCAGCAGGATGTCGCTCGCTCCGGCAGGCTGTCGCTCGCTCCTCGTCCCCGGCGCAGCATAGCTTTCTGAATGCGGGGCTTGAAATCCCCGCTTCCAGAAAGCTAATACACACGCCGGCAGCCATGACAGCATTGAATGGCTGTGATTGGCTAAAGGCGCACGTGTTAGCAATCACACCCATTCAATGATGTCATTGAATAGTGTGATTGGCTGAAGCCACGTGTGCTTTAGCCAATCACAGCCATTCAATGATGTCATGGCTGCCGGCGTGTGTATTAGCTTTCTGGAAGCGGGGATTTCAAGCCCCGCATTCAAAAAGCTATGCTGCGCCGGGGACGAGGAGCGAGCGACAGCCTGCCGGAGCGAGCGACATCCCGCCGGAGCGCGACAGAACGCCGTGGGAGGTGAGTAATGAATTTTTTTTTTTTTCTCCACTGTATACCGGCGTATAAGGTGACAGTTGGGGGGTCGTCTTATACGCCCCGTTGCCTTATACGCCGGTATATACGGTAGATGTGCTGAGCCACATCTGTGTGCTGCTGGCGTTGCTCAGTAAAGACTCTTGTTGCATCACATTTGGCCTGTGTCTGTGCCTTTTATCGGCTCCCTAGTTCCTTCTCTCAGTCCACCTGCACCTTACAACTGGATAGAACCCTTGAGAGCAGGGCTAAACAGTGAGAGAGTTGCCAGATACAGTGCAGATGTTAAAAGCCTGACTGTGAAGTTACGCCTTCCAAGTGTGCCTCTGGAAGATGAGCAGAGACTTGTGGAGGAAGGGTAAGAGTCTGTTCGGTCTTCTATTTATTTTTCTTTATCTGCAATGTTTAGAAATTATGCCACCTTCTGTGTCCTGAAACCAGCAAGAATCTGTGCCTCATCACAGCACTGAAACCAATAAGCATATTGTGTATTTTACAGTGACCGCAACCAGAATGCTTTGCATGCAGTCGTATCTACAGTTGTGTTCCATAAAGTTGAACCGTTTGCATTTTTTCTGCTCTGGGATTGTCTGCTTTTAAAAGGAAATCTTAAAGGGGAGATACCGCCAGGCACCAGACAAGGGATAGGTGAGCATTGGTGACCGCCAAGGGGACCACCTTGTCAAAGGTTCGGGGGGTATCATTTTCTGCCCCAGGAACAAATGCTCCCCTGATTTCCGCTGCTGCCCAGTGTCAGGATGTATGTGCAGTAACGTCAGGACATAGCGCAGTGCAAGGAGCAGCAGCAGTGTCACCACCACGAACGCCGAAAGTTCACACTGCTCTGTTCAGGACCTAGTGTGATGGACACAGCACCTAGAGCAGAAGAGGAATGAAGA